>NC_133324.1:666652403-666973236 GCF_042186555.1 Aquarana catesbeiana | reverse complement strand
TAGCCCTCCCACTTCACGCAGTGATGTGAGAAGGAAGGAGGAGAAAAATGCAGAGGAGAATAAGTGAAATAATAAAAGAAGTGAGTGAGGATGGAGTTAGAGTACATTTTCATACAGAAAAATAAATGTTGTAAAACTTGGAAGACAGATATATGTTCTGTCCTATGCCCAATACCTTTTATACAACTTACACATGTCATTCTAAAGGCATCTGTAATGTTGGAATGCATCTTTTTCTCAAAATAAAGAGTTTAAAATAAAAAAAAGCCATTTATACTTACAGTGGAATGTTTTTACTTATTTTTTTTGCGCAATTGCATATAGTTTATATACTGTTTTTGTGCGTGTTTGCAAAATTAAAAGGGGCCAGTCTGGATGAAGTGCAGGGCCAAATTTCTGTCACAGTCCAGCCCTGGTAACCACAGAAGGAAGCAGCAACCAGTTGTTGGCGTAGTACCTAGATAGGTGACGGGTCCTCTGGTAGCGAGGGGGTTCGGTGTTCTCAACTCCCTCCCTAAGACCCCTTTCACACCGAGGGCATTTTGCAGGCGCTATAGCGTTAAAAATAGCGCCTGCAATCTGCCCTCAAACAGCTGCAACATTGTCTCCAGTGTGAAAGCCCGAGGGCTTTCACACCGGAGCGCTGAGCTGGCAGGACGGGAAAAAAAGTCCTGCCAGCAGCTTCTTTGGAGCGGTGAAGGAGCGGTGTGTTTACCACTCCTCCACCACTGCTTCCCATTGAAATTAATGGGGCAGCGCTGGGATACCACTGGCAAAACGCCGCTATTGCGGTGCATTGTGGGCGGTTTTAACCCTTTCCCGGCCGCTAGCGGGGGGTAAAAGCTCACCGCTAGCGGCCGAAATGCGCCGCTAATCCGACGGTAAAACGCCACTAAAAATAGCGGCATTTTACCGCCGACGCTATGGGCGGCCTGGTGTGAAAGGGCTCTTACTGTGTGTCATCGGTCACTGGGAGTGGAACAGCGCTATGGAGATTTATGGCCTGGTCACTAGGTATGTGAAGCAAGAGTTAAAGCGGAGTTCCACCCAAAAGTGCATCTTCCGCTCATCTGATTCCTCCCCCATCTGGTGCCACAATTGGCACCTTTTGGGGGGGACAGGATACCTGTCTTTGACAGGTATCCTTTCCCACTTCCGGGAGCCTAAGCTGCGGCTATTGACGTCACGGCTGGGGCTCCCTCCTCCTTCCTCCTCCCTCCTCCCCCTGTCGCTGGGCCAGTAGGAGAGAGGAGCGGGCCTCACGCATGCGCATTAGGGTTCCTGGCGTGAAGCCGAAAGGCTACACTGCCAGGTACCCTTACCTGCAATGGCAGCGGCAGCACCCGACAGCTGATGAAAACATCAGCTGCGGTGCCGACATCCAATGGCGGCTGTTGCTCAAAATTTTTGGGTGGGGGGCAAACAAACTGAAAAATTCTGAAAAATACCAAAAAAATACCCCATTAAATGCAGCCACTGTGCCCATCAAATGCAGCCACTGTGCCCATAAAATGCAGCCACTGTGCCATCAATTGTAGCCACTGTGCCCATCAAATGCAGCCACTGTGCCCATAAAATGCAGCCACTGCGCCCATCAATTGCAGCCACTGTGCCATTAAATGCAGCCACTGTGCAATCAATTGCAGCCACTGTGCCCATCATATGCAGCCACTGTACCCATCATATACAGCCACTGTGCCATCAAATGCAGCCACTGTGCCCATCAATTGCAACCATTGTGCCCATCAAATGCAGCCACTGTGCCATCAAATGCAGCCACTGTGCCCATCAAATGCAGCCACTGTGCCCATCATATGCAGCCACTGTGACCATCATATGCAGCCACTGTGCCCATCAAATGTAGCCACTGTGCCCATCAAATGCAGCAATTGTGCCATCAATTGCAGCCACCGTGCCCATCAATTGCAGCCACTGTGCTCACCATATGCAGTCACAGTGCCCATCAATTGCAGCCACTGTGCTCTTCAATTGCAACCACTGTGCCCATCAAATGCAGCCACTGTGCCCATCAAATGCAGCCACTGTGCCCATCAAAAGCAGCCACTGTGACCATCATATGCAGCCACTGTGCCCATCAAATGCAGCCACTGTGCCCATCAAATGCAGCCACTGTGCCCATCAAATGCAGCAATTGTGCCATCAATTGCAGCCACTGTGCCATCAAATGCAACCAGTGTGTCCATCATATGCAGCCACTGTGCCCATCAAATGCAGCCACTGTGCCATCAATTGCTGCCACTGTGCCCATCAAATGCAGCAACTGCGCCCATCAATTGCAGCCTCTGCGTCCATCAATTGCAGCCACTGTGCCATTAAATGCAGCCACTGTGCCATCAATTGCAGCCACTGTGCCCATCATATGCAGCCACTGTGCCCATAAAATGCAGCCACTGTGCCATCAAATGCAGCCACTGTGCCAATCATATGCAGCCACTGTGCCCATCAATTTCAGCCACTGTGCCCATCAAATGCAGCCACTGTGACATCAAATGCAGCCACTGTGCCAATCATATGCAGCCACTGTGCCATCAAAAGCAGCCACTGTGCCCATCATATGCAGCCACTGTGTCCATCATATGCAGCCACTGTGCTCATCAAATGCAGCCACTGTGCCATAAAATACATTGACTGTGCTAATCAATTGCAGCCACTGTGCCCATCAATTGCAGCCGCTGTGCTCATCATATGCAGTCACTGTGCCCATCAATTGCAGCCACTGTGCCCATCAATTGCAGCCACTGTGCCTATCAAATGCAGCCACTGTGCCAGTAAAAGCAGCCACTGTGCCATCAATTGCAGCCACTGTGCCCATCATATGCAGCCACTGTGCCCATCAAATGCAGCCACTGTGCCCATCAAATGCAGCCACTGTGCCCATCATATGCAGCCACTGTGACCATCATATGCAGCCACCGTGCCCATCAAATGCAGCCACTGTGCCCATCAAATGCAGCAATTGTGCCATCAATTTCAGCCACTGTGCCCATCAATTGCAGCCACTGTGCTCATCATATGCAGTCACAGTGCCCATCAATTGCAGCCACTGTGCTCTTCAATTGCAACCACTGTGCCCATCAAATGCAGCCACTGTGCCCATCAAATACAGCCACTGTGCCCATCAAATGCAGCAATTGTGCCATCAATTGCAGCCACTGTGCCCATCAATTGCAGCCACTGTGCTCATCATATGCAGTCACTGTGCCCATCAATTGCAGCCACTGTGCTCTTCAATTGCAGCCACTGTGCCCATCAGTTGCAGCCACTGTGCCTTATCATATGCAGTCACTGTGCCCATCAAATGCAGCCACTGTGCCATTAAATGAAGCCACTGTGCCAATCAAATGCAGCCACTGTGCCCATCAAATGCAGCCACTGTGCCCATCATATGCAGCCACTGTGCCCATCAAATGCAGCCACTGTGCCCATCAAATGCAGCAATTGTGCCATCAATTGCAGCCACTGTGCCTTTCACATGCAGCCACTGTGCCCATCAAATGCAGCCACTGTGCCATTAAATGCAGCCACTGAGCTATCAATTGCAGCCACTGTGCCTATCATATGCAGCCACTGTGCCCATCAAATGCAGCCACTGTGCCCATCAAATGCAGGCACTGTGCCATCAAATACAGCCACTGTGCCCATCAATTGCAGCCACTGTGCTCATCATATGCAGTCACTGTGCCCATCAAATGCAGCAATTGTGCCATCAATTGCAGCCACTGTGCCATTAAATGCAGCCACTGTGTCATTAAAGGCAGCCACTGTGACATCAATTGCACTTCCCACCATCATCCCTGTGCTGAGTTTCTGGCCAGGCATGTTAAACTGCTGTGCCCATTATAACTGTCCCCACTCCCCACTGATGCAGCTCATCAGCAATAACCCACTGACCTTGTCCAGCAGCAACATATATGAGGTAAGAGCTGACTTGTATATAGATTAGAGTAGAACAATACACTGCTGACTGAGTCTCATACTTACCTTACAGGCATCTCCGCTCTGGCCGTGCGTTCCACGGAGCTGCCGACGTCACTTTCGGTTCACCATTAGTATACGGGAACCAGAAGTAACCAGTTGACTAGAAGAACAAAGCACCCGCCCGTAGTAATACTACAGGCGGAAGCTGTCCGGCGCTCTGGAATGCGCCACAAAGCAGGTCAAAACCCTGCAAATGAAGCGCCTTGTCGGCAATCTTGTGATTGCATTGACGTGGCGCTTTCCATAGTGCACTCTGTCTGGCGCCCGAACACAGTGCACTTAAAGGACAGTTTTTTCTATTTTTTTTTTTTAAAGGGGCCTTTTTTTTAAAAAAAAAATTTTTTTTGACTGCTGGGTGGGGGGGGGGGGGGGGGGGGCGGCGCCCGTGCGTCCCCTATGAACAGGCTGCCACTGCCAACATCACGGGACTCCAGGGTAGGTAAGTGTCCTATTATTAAGAGCCAGCAGCTTCATTATGTGTAGCTGCTGGTTTTTAAAATTTTTTTGGGGCGGACCTCCGCTTTAAGTGAGAGCACACATGAGGTCCACACTCAGTGCTCGAAAGGGACCCCATTCTGTTACTGGGAGTGAGGTAACAGAGGTACGCTGACTGGTAGAGAGGGCTTTGGTTCGGTATGCCTCTCTTGATGCAATACATACACCGGTATAAGCGACAACATCTTCTGGAGGAACTCCGCATACAATACGACACACAAGTGGCTCATCTCTAAGTTGGGGGACTACCTTAATGTTTGACTCTTCACATGACCGTGGCCCTCTCCTGGTCCTGGGCATAGGTGAGCACCCTTTTGGGTGAGGTGTTACCCCTTTGCTAGCATGAGTGACCCCAACACTGCCTGGCATAGCCTAAAGAACACACCCTGGGGTGTAGTCCTCTCATGTGACCCAGACGAGTTAACGGGAAGCATGGAGGAAAGATGCATCATCACCTGCCTACCACCCCCCTTACAAACTATCCTTCTACTCCCTTCCTCTCTTTCCTCCTTCTCAATTATCTTACCTCTTACTGAAATGTTTTTCTTGTCTCTCCCTCTCTTTCTCAACTGTATTTCTCCTCCTCCTTCTTATTTGTCCTTCTTCTCCCTTCCTTTATTTCCTCTTTCTTAACTGTCTTTCTCCTCCCTCCTCAACTGTCCTTCTCCATCCTTCTCATCTGTCTTTTTCCTCCCTCTCATTCCTCTCCAGTGGTCTTTCTCCTTCCTCCTTCTAATTCCTCCCTCAACTGTCCTTCCTCTTTCTGCTTCTCACTTATCCTTCTTCTTCCCCTTTTTCTCCATCCTCAGCTATTCGTTTCCTTCTTTCTTTTCAGCTGTCTTTTAGCTCCCTCGTTCTGCTTCCTTCCTCTCAGATGCCCTTCTTCTCTCTTCACTCCTTTCCACCTTCTTATTCTCCCTCCTGCCCACTTCACCTCTGTGCGTGTAAGGTACAGTGCTGCTTTTCTTCCTTCCTTGTCATCCATAACTCTCCTCCCTCCTTGTCAGACTTATCTCTGCTTGTCTTTCTTCATTGTCAGACCTAATTCTCCTCCCTCTTTTTCAGGCATAGCTCTGCTTTTTTTCTGTCCTTGTCAGCCCAGCTTCTCCTGTCTGAGCCATCCCTTTCATCTCTCACTCTCAGTCATCCTTGCCACTGATCCTTTTTTTGAATTTTAAAAAACGAATGTACCATTATCCCTAAAATTTTAGAATTCATATTTTACTGAACACCGATGAATATAAAATATGAACTTTGTTTTGATCTTTCTATCATCATCGAGGGCATGTTATTCTTAGGAATTTAGGTTGCACCATAACTAAAAGATGCCCAAAGGGCATGCCTAAAAACAAGCTCTAATTAACAAAGCAAAAGAACACTTGCTTTATTTTCATAAGGCCAATTAGGAGTGCCTAACACAATCCTGGAATGAATTACAGAATACTCCCGGGGGTTGATTCAGGTAGTCAGGGAACTGAGCGCAGTAATTCCATCTTCAGGCTATAGTAGCTTTCAGTTCTTCTACCTTATACACATGAGAGATATGGCTATATTAAGCATTTTAACAGAAAATAACGTGTGGCTCTGAATTTCAGAAATATGCTGGGACTGTGGATAAATTCTTCCATTTTTTTGCAATAATTTTTATTTTCAGTAGTTTTTTTATTGTTTTTTCACAATAATAAGTAAATAACTTTTTTTGCAATATTTTTAACACATTATTGAATTAAATAGATATTTTGTAAAATGATTGTATTATTGCAGTTTGTCATGATTATGTAGCACATGTCAGAGAAAAATATAATCTAGAAGCCACAATATTATGAACTGTCTCATAGGGGTTTTTTCACTGCACAATATATTTTCCAACTGTGCTCAGATTTCCAGGGACAATCTCCAGTTCTGAATATTCGTCTGGAATTTTTCTTCTTGACCAGGTTTCCATTTTTCAAATGCTGCTCAAATGTACAAGTTCTTGATCTGCATGCCAAGCATAATTCTCAGTAACAAATCATATCCTATGTACCAAAAAAGTTTAATTTGAACATATTTACAGTATAACACAATTTTAATATGGATCAAAAGTAATTTATGTTTATTGGGACTCTAAGGCCGACCATACACGGTTCGAATCTCCTGCTAAACTGGCTGAGATTTGAACCTTAATGGGAAGGCTGAATGTACCAAGCTGATCGATCAACTTAGGTACAACCAGCCTGCCGGATTCTCTTGCGATCATCGCTAGCAGCTGCTATAGCCGCTGGCCATAATCACTGTCTGCTCCTGGCAGGGGCAGCTTTGAACATCTCCTGTTCAATCCATCATCAGAAAATGGAAAGAGTATGGCACAACTGCAAACCTACTAAGGCATGGCTGTCCACCTAAACTGACAGGCTGGGCAAGGAGAGCATTAATCAGAGAAGCAGCCAAGAGGTCCATGGTAACTCTGGAGGTGCTGCAGAGATCCACAGCTCAGGTGGGAGAATCTGTCCACAGGACAACTATTAGTCATGCACTCCACAAATCTGGCCTTTATGGAAGAGTGGCAAGAAGAAAGCCTTTGTTAAAAGAAAGCCATACGAAGTACCGTTTGCGAGAAGCCATGTGGGGGACACAGCAAACGTGTGGAAGAAGGTACTCTGGTCAGATGAGACCAAACTTGAACTTTTTTGCCTAAAAGCAAAACCCTATGTGTGGTGGAAAACTAAGACTGCACATCATCCTGAACACACCATCCCCACCGTGAAACATGATGGTGGCAGCATAATACTGTGGGGATGCTTTTCTTCAGGAGGAACAGGGAAGCTGGTCAGAGTTGATTGGAAGATGGATGGAGACAAATACAGGGCAATCTTAGAAGAAAAATAGAAAAAGGAGATTCGCTCTCAAATGACGTGTTAATCCAAATATATTAACAAGCAAATATAAATTAATAGAATGAAAAAAAAAATTAAATGATAAGCCCCAAAAACAATAAAACCTGTGACGTATATAAAGTCCTCCAATTTCGGACAAATTCTGTGAACAATTGACTCAATGAACGGTCAAAAAATAATTAATAATTAATATATACATATATTGAAAGAATACATATATATTATGATCAGACACAAGGAAATGCTGATTTCTTCATCAACCAACTTGGAATTCCTACAGTTCAGTTTTGTTTTTGAAGATAGAAAGAACAAAGGCTCAAATTTACTTTCAGAAGTGTTTTTTTACTAACAAGGAATCTTACCAAAAAGTAGATCTTTTTTTCTACGCCATGAATACATTGCCAAGTTGATTCTAGTGGCTGGCCGCTGACCGCTGAACACATCCACAGTATCCAGGGGATTAAAGTTGAAAAAACATACAGTTTATATTTCCTCTCCAATCATAAGTCCCTCTGTTTTCTGTAACTCTGCAGTCTTTTTGAGATGTAATACAATTTGGACAGAAATATAGGCTGTGTGCCATTCATGATACGGAGCTTCCGTCATGGCTCACGGACTATACAGTTCTGCAAGGAAAGTAGAAACAAATACCCTGAGCCTGCACTAGCCATTTCTTGTTCTTATTGTCTAACACTCTGGTCTCATTGAACACACCCTGTCTGAAGCTGTGTTCAAAACAAATGAGAGTTGCACTTTTATTTATGTAACTGCTGCCATGTTTAGCCTTTGCCAATATGCCTTAGGCTGAACCGATGCTCCTGCAGCCAAGGAACCATTGCTCGCAAAAAATAACTTTCCCGGTTTAATGTAGTCCAACAGTCTGCCAGTTCCTGTGACACATTGAGAAAAAAAGATAGATTCAATGTCGGGAGGCTCTTAGTTCATTTTCCTGTGGGGATTACATGGGCATTTCCACCTACTGCACTGTAAGCATTTTAAGGTCGCTTTGGCTGCAAATAACGTACAGCTTGCCAGACACTACAAGCACATGTTGGATCTCTGCTATTGACATATTAGCAAAGCTACAGTGTGAATGGCGCACTGTTTTTAAAATTCTGGTTAAGAATCTAGTAGCATAATCATCATTCTTTCAGTGCATTCTAAAATATAACCTTTAGCTTTGTCCCCCCGTTCACAGCGGTTTCGCAGTTTCGCGGTCCAATGCCGCTTCATCAGGAGAATATCTGTAATTTGATTGGCAAATGATCAATAACAATACAATTGACCAGAATAGTAACAGAATTTAATACAATAATGTCAATAACAAAATATATATAGGGGGAAGAGCAGAGCTGCTTACTTAAAACCCTGGCAGGCATAGGACCAGTGTTGCCAACCTACCAGATTGAAATTTACTCACTCCCACTTGGCCTCTCCTCCGCAGCCACAAAGACACAAAGGTCCCAGAAGACAGCGGGACCATTCAGAAAGCGCAGCGCGACTCGCACATGCGCAGTAGAAAACAGGCTTCACTTCCTGTTTCCCTTGGTGAAGATGGAGTATTTGTAGCTGCTTAGGTTTAATTATTATTATTTTTTTTACAGGCTGGGACTCTGCTTTAAGTTGATTAACCTCCTCATTTTCGATATGAGACTAGCATGCAAAAAAAATAAAAAATTCTCATCCTGTGTACGGGCTTTTAATCCCCTTCTCTGCACACAGTGTACGGGCAGCGTATTGTATGCTCAAAGCAGCAGCATTGTTTTTCTGGGGAAAACAGGAATTTAAAGCACAATAAATTTCTGGCAAATTACATTTTTTTTCTGTTGTCCCACTTTTTCCTATAGTTATCCCAGTGTGCCGATAAATTTTACAGCTGCACAAGTTGGGCAAAAAAAAAAACTGGGCAAGATGGAAAAAAAAAGTTGGCTCTCCTTGTGCCAGAATTTTGGTTTATTACCTTACAGAGAGACACCAGCTTATCTCATCATACTAGAGGCTTCATGAAAGAATATCAACAACATATCTACAACATTTACACACTAGTCTTGAGCTGGAGCTTATCTTTTCTGATAAAGTTTTATATATTGATCTTCAGACGTATGGCACAAATAAAACAACGTTGGTTTCAAACTTTTTCTGCTTAGGCCTCACATTAGATCTAATAACCCACCACCAAGCTTCCCTACTTTCGCATGTCAACTCAAACCTAATCATATGGGTAAATGGGACTGAAAATTGAACTTTATAATGAAACTGCAGCAAACATATACAAATACATTTAACTTTAAATTAAATATATAATTTAAACTAAAAAATGACATAAATTCATGCAATACAAATGCACTTAAAACTTCAAATAAGTGGCAAATGTCACATTTTTGTGCTATAAATTGCGCATGAGAAACAACCTTACATAATAAGCATGAAAAAACACAAGTTAGTATATGAAAGAGAAAGAACATCAAGTAAACCTGCTGCAAATATGGCATATTTAAATTGATCATTTGATGAAAAAACACCTCAGCCTTGGTTGCCTCTAGCAAAATTATATGCAAATAATGACTTTTTCTTTGAAATTTTAGGCCCTTCCCACCCTTATGCTCAGTGAGGTCACCCAACACAGGAGGTTGGAGATGGCAGGGAAGTTGAGATTTGCATATACAAGGTGCCAAAATCTCTGGATCTACTGATTTTTTTTTTTTTATAATTATTTAATTGAAACATTTCGGTACAGTCATAAAAGAAAACGTTTGCTGAAGTATTGTTCCAATATATGATCAGTTTGAACAACCTGTAGGCTCTACTGTGTTATCTCACAAATCCCTACCTTTGTCTCAGAGCATACACCAATGCTCCATTTATGTAGCTCCATTTATGGCACTGCACAAGCTCTTGGCACTATAAAAATCCTGTATAATAATAATTTAAATCCAAAGACTTACAATGCTTAGTGGGCAAGCCAAGCATGTCCATACATCAGTGCATGGCATGATTGACTTTGACCTCTTTAAAAAAGCAGCTAATGCCACACTATGGCTGCCTGTTTGAAATTATGCTAGAGCTGGCCATTCAAACCTAAACAGTGCAGATAAAGGCTCTTCCTTGCTAAATATGGTATTTTGACAGCCAGCACCTGTGGCTGTCAGAATACCCAAACAGTGGATGTATCTGATTGAATGCAGTCGCTGTTTGGCTGACAACAATTGTCAATCCAGGTGACAATTGACACTCACACTGACTAGTCTTTGCCTGTACCATGCTTGGATTACAGTCACTCTACCTAGGCTTTATAAACAGCCATGCAAGCTCCTAGGGTACCCATGTACCAGACTATACATATAAAGCATACCAGCCAGGAAGGTGACTATCTGAGATAATGTCTGTACCTGAAACTGCACCTGCACATCTGTAATTGTCATCAAACTATTACATTGGTTCCAGGTGAAGTAGATATCGCCCAACACATCCCTCGTGGGCAAATTCAATTCCACATTATTGCTAAACAAAGAGAAAGATTTTTTTGCGCTTAGGTCTCAATCTGAAAACAGCTGCTAGCACTATACCATGGTGAAGTATAGAAAAAATGTATAGAAAAAATGTGCAAGTCCTGCTTCCTGTTTGCCCAGGCTCTCCATTACACCAAGCCAGCGACAGTGCCCTTTCATCTTCCCGATGGACTGACTAAATTTGGTTGCAATAGTCTGGCCACAGAATATATTTTTGTGACGTGTGCTTTACTTTAATACCACATACAACATCATCTATGACGAAAGACGTAGGGTGGGGCCTATGACGTTGAAGTCATTACACTATTCAGTTCTGATTGGCCGACTGTAGTTGTGCCCAGAATGGAACCCATTGGAACGCCATTTGCAATGCTTTGGATGTTTGCTGAGCCTTACCATTTTCATAGTCCTGTGAGTGCAATATTTACTTTTGATATGAATGTTTTTTTTATACAAAACGACACTATGAGAGCACTATTCTTATTTTATTTTTGAGCATTATTGGAAGCATATGAACACCGTATTGCCGGAGGGAGACCTTAATCCCCAATGTGCAATTTGGCCACCTGTAACTCAGTGGTCAATTACATCTGTATGCCAATGTCCCTGATGACGTCACCTATGACGAAACGCATAGGGCAGAGATAAGATGTACGACGCGGAACTCACCATGCATGCACAGCCCATCGTGGCCATTTTGGGTACTGATGAGAGGATTTGTTTGCTCCAGCCACATCGTACATGCTTGTATGCTGCTTTATCCTGTAAGTGCAATATTTTATATTTCATTAAATGTTTTAAACTGGATTACGCTATGGATGGTTTGTCAGTTTTACTCATGTGATGAGCAATCTGGTTGACTGGGCTGGAGATCGGGCTGAGGAAGCACATTCCCTGTGACAGGCTGGAGTGACTGGAGTATCTTCCGTTAACCACATTTATAATATGGGTACAATTGATGTCCCATTACATCCACTAAGGCTCACATTGACCACTTTAATCAGGGTCACAACCATCTGGTAAGCCCTCCACTTTGTCGCACTTTGGGGAGTGATCTCTCTTTGGGTGTTTTGCTGGATATTCACACACTCTATTTTCGGGTGATATTCCAACATATGTATGGACTGTGTTTTTTATTGTGTATCAGCTATTTGCAACCACCATTTTTTATCTATCCAAAGGACTGTTTTTTGTTTACTCTCTTTTTAGGACTTTTTGGATTTTTTTGCAATTAGCACTGTACATACATAAACCTTTATTGATTATTGCATAAGTTTTTTTAAGTGATCTTGGCACTAGATGAATTTCTCACTGCATTCCACAGCACTTTATTACTTTTGTACTTGTATGCACTTTGCACTTTATAATTGTAGCAAGGTTTCTGGCCTTGTCCAGTCTAATGAGAACTTTCCAAGCCAAAGATAGCTGACATCCTTCTCTATGTGGTGGGGTGGGTGAGGCATAGTGGGTGCAAGGTAGACAAAGTTATTGGACGTCAGACACTTCTTGGATGTAAAAGAGGTTTATTTCTCTTAACAGTCCTTTTTATATTTTTTGGGGGAAAGAGGGTAAGGGCCAGGACACCCTTAAGTAGTTGTAGATTCAATTGGCAGACTCCGACACTTCAATAGGAGGACAGCCATGCAGGGAAAGGCCCCAGCAAGGTGCCACATCTGCACATGCAGGAATGCTGTCTCCTATGGCAACAGTCTTTAACAGTTCCTAACCCAAATGTAACAGTTCCTTTAGCTTCACTACAACTGCCTCTTGTAGTTCTTCAACACTGAGCTCCCGGTCTATCATTAGACCCACTGATTCATTGATTCTGAATCCCTTGAGCTCCTCCAATTTTTGCGGTGGAATCTCCCTCAAGCGTCACCCATGCTTCCCTGCTGGGTCCCTAGCTTGGAACTCCAGATACTTCTCAAGCTTCACCTCTGCTGACCGGCTCGGTCCCTGGCTTGACACACAAGGCTGCTCTGCAAGCGTCACCACCGCTGGTTGGGTCCCTGACTTGTTCGTCGCCTGAAGTCTCCCAATTGTCCACTGTACCCGTTCGGTGAGAATGCTGCTCCGGTACTTGCTTCAGTTACTCACTGTGGTCCCTGGTAATAAGGTGGTTGATCCCTTTGTGGCGACAGCTTCCCTTCTACCTCTGACCACTGACAGGTTCTCTGGCTGGCAGAACCATCACTTCTGGTTGGACGGCAAGCCGCAATCCCAACCCTGCACTGCCCTCTTACTTCTGGAAAGGCCCTTACACAGCCTAGCAGCCAGATGCCCCCGGGATAGACCCAATCTCCAGCCTAGCAGCCCGGGGCACATGACACGTTGTCCACCCAGACAGCCATCCAGGTGGCACCGAGCACAGATCACCTGACTCCACCCGAATATATAGGCTCTCCCAGCAGGCCAAGGGATTCAAGAAAACCCCTGCCCGTTGGCTGAGATACCCTATATACCCATAACCTGACCTTGAGTTGTCCTTCTCATATATAGTACCACCAAGTACCCAGCCAACTAGTGGTAGAAGAGAAAAGTACAACCAGGCCAAGCTTAGGGAGAAATCAATGGATCTCTAACAATTGACCAGGGTAACTACTCCTGGCAAGAAAATTTGTGAGGAGCATCCTTGACTAAACCCCATTATATATAACTTGTAGCGCTGCATGTTTTTTCTATACATTTTTTATATAATTCCACATTATTTTCTATTTGTAAGCACCTAAAGATGATTTAGAATATTATTGAACACTATTAATAGGTAATATTGGGCAAATGCAGCACAGTGCATTCTAGGGCCCTAATTGGATTAAGCCTTGCACCTGACAGCTGGTCAAGTGTAAGGCTTTGCCAATTAGGGCACAGAGCACTGTCAGAGTCCTGATTGGACAAAGTGATGGTGACTTTGTCCAATCACGGCTCAGTGCTCATAGTCCCACCCCACACTATAAAAGGTTCCTTTTCACAGGAAGCTTTTGCAGTGTGTTGTTGGAGTGGAGATAGATAGAGCAGGGCTCAGTTTGCTACTAGCGAGTTAGTGTGTTATTGTGACTCTGAGTGTAGAGTGTTAGTGTAGTGTTAGTAGAGTGAATATAGTGTGTCAGTATAGTGTGAGTATAGTGTAGTGTCAGTGTAGTGTGTTAGTGTAGTGCAGTGTTTCACGCAGCATTACATAACATTTAGTGCTGCATACCTTTTTTTTTTTTTTTTTTTTTTTAGGTGGCTGCTTGTTTTTTTGTTTGGTTTTTTTTGTCTCCTTCCTGCCCCCTTTTTTATAAACGTTTTTCTGACTGCATCGCTGGTATTTCCCCTTTTAATTATTTTTTATAGTTTTCACACTTCTGTCAGTGTCAGTCCTCAATTTAAAGTGCACCAAACACCGCTTTTCATTCAATAAAGTGCATCCAACCACACATTTCCCAGTTTCTATTAAATTTGGGCAATAAGCCCCCCCCTCATCATGTCTGGGATGCCAACAAGATAAGGCAGACGTTCCCATGCCACTATGAGGGGGCCAGCAAAGTCTATGTTCATAGGCAAAGGTGCACGTGGTCCGACCTCAGGCAGGGCACATTTGTTTCTGTTTAATGATGTTGCCCGTGCTATACAGCCACAACATGCAGAGGAGGTGGTGGACTGACTTACTAAACCATCCTTATCCTCCATGACCCAAACTGACACTAGTGTGCAGTCCACCGCAGCTGCCAGAGCGGCTTAACCTGCCTATAGAAGGTTACGGGGTGAAGGCACCAACAACACCCAAATACCAATTTTTCCGCAACTGTGTGACAGGGGCATTACATTTTTTTTTTTTTTACAGCAAGGCCAATTCTTGCTTTCATCAAGAGTACCTCTAGAAGGTTATGGTGTGACTGCACCACCAACACCCAAAGACCAATTTTTCCACAACTGTGTGACAGAGGCATCAAATGTTCTATTCTTTACAGCAAGGCCAATTCTTGCTTTGATTAAAAGTACCTCTAGAAGGCTATGGTGTGAAGGCACCACCAACACCCAAAGGCCAATTTTTCCGCAATTGTGTGACACCACATTTAAATTTTTAACAGCAAGGCCAGTTCTCCCTTTCATCCAAAGTACCTCTATAGGGTTACGGTGCAAAGGCACCACCAACACCCAAAGCCCAATTATTCCGCACCTGTTACTTCTATCCAAAGTCTGCGAAAGAGACACCAGACTTTATTTTATAAAATTGTTATTCTTGGCCTTAGTGTACTTTAATTTGGCTTCACATAATGCTTGCTCACTGTGGTGAAAAACTTTGTTACTTCCATCCAAAGTTTGCCAAAGAGACACCGGAATTTATTTTAAAAATCTATAATCTTGCTTCGAGTGCACTAAATTGTGGCCCCAAGCTGTTGTTTACTAAATAAAGAAAGCTTGTAGGGAAAATAAATTTAAATGTCATTTTTTTTTCTTTAGTCAGTTTTGCTGCAGCAGGTTCTACACATGGTACAGATGCGCCACTTTACAGTCAGACTAAGGGGGCCTCCCAGGTGCTATATTTAACCAGTTCCGTGCACATATACTGCGGCAGGGTGGCCCGGTTGCACGAAAGTGAACCTGTATGTTGTCCATGCGATCTGGTCTGGGTGCACGCTGCCGGTGACCCACTTTGCATGTCGCAGTCCCACTAAAAATCGCTGATCGCCACCATTACTAGTAAAAAAAAAAAAAAAGAAGTCCCTAAATCTATTCCATAGTTTGTAGATGCTATAACTTTTGCGCAAACCAATTGCTAATTGGGATTTTTTTTACCAAAAATATGTAGCAGAATGCATATTGGCCTACATTGATGAAGAAATTAGATTTTTTACATTTTTTTATTGGGTATGTTTTATAGCAGAAAGTAAAAAAATATTGTTTTTTTTTTCAAATTGTTGCTCTTTTTTTGTTTATAGCGCAAAAAATTAACACCTCATAGCTGATCAAATACCACCAAAAGAAAGCTTTATTTGTGGGAAAAAAGGATACCAGTTTTGTTTGGGTACAACGTTGCACGCCCGCGCAATTTTTAGTTAAAGTAACACAGTGCCGTATTGCAAAAAATAGCCTGGTCATTAAGGGGGTAAACCTTCCAGGGCTGAAGTGTTTAAAGGAATTTTTCATTTGCATTGTTTCACTTTAAGCATCATTAAAATCACTGCTCCTTTTGAAAAAATGTTTGCATTGGTACATGTCCCCGGGCCCGGGCCCCCATACCCTTTTTATGGCTAATAACTTGCATATAAGCCTTTAAAAGGGGGACTTTTGATTTTTCAAGTTTGGGTCCCATTGACTTTAATAGGGTTCGCAGTTCGGGTCTGAACTTTTGGTATGCTCAAGAGTTCTGGCGTGAACTGAACTGTGGGTGTTCGGCCCATCTCTATCGATAGGTATGAAGTATCTGGAGGTCTTACTTTTAAGGGGAATAGTGCATATCTTTCAAAATGCTTGGTGTCACCCTTCTTGGCACCCAGGAGTCTTGAAAAAGTAAAAACGGTTCTTTTATTGACTACATATTAATACCATCAGTTAAAAAACAATTGCTCCCTAAATTCAGTACAACATTTTCATTTTTACAAGACCTGTATGCAGACTGCCAACAGTCTCTTGGAAGTACCCTGAGGTGCTTGCACATATACTATATTACCAAAAATATTGGGACGCCTGCCTTTACACGCACATGAACTTTAATGGCATCCCAGTCTTGGCCTGTGGGGTTCAATATTGGGTTGGCCCAATCTTTGCAGCTATAACAGCTTCAACTCTTCTGGGAAGGCTGCCCACAAGGTTTAGGAGTGTGTCTATGGGAATGTTTGACCATTCTTCCAGAAGCGCATTTGTGAGGTCAGGCACTGATGTGGACAAGAAAGCCTGGCTCGCAGTCTCTGCTCTAATTCATCCCAAAGGTGTTCTATCAGGTTGAGGTCAGGACTCTGTGAAGGCCAGTCAAGTTCCGCCAACCCCAAAATCACTCATCCATGTCTTTATAGACCTTGCTTTGTGCAAAGGTTTTTGATGTTTAAGTGTAGGTAAATTTTTGCAGCTGGTAACCAAGCCTGTCTCTGTTTTTGTCCTGGGTTGGCCAGAAATCCAGGGAGAGCTGGATGACTCACAGGCAGCATCACTGAGACCTCCCCCCTACTTCTCGAATGTTCTGGTACCTTCTAGAACAATGTTTCTCAACTCTAGTCCTCAAGTACCCAACTTGGATTGGCAGGCCCCCTCAAATACTCAGGGTCAGCCCAGCTGGAAAGGAGTTGTTCGGGTCAAAGCTGGAGATGGAGTGTTAGGCTGTTGTGACCTTTGATGGAGCTCCCCAGTCTGGGAGGGATCTTGGGTCTGGGTTCGGGTGCGGACAGGACCCTCTCAAGATACAAAGGTGTCCTGGACAGGAGGCACTGGGAGCCAGGAGAGGACAGTGAGAAAACATTGCCGGGCAAGTCTCCAGGAGCAACAGAAACAGCCAGGAGGGCTAGTGAGGGACACACAGTCATAAGGATTGGGAGGCACGCCTGAGAGGACTAGGATGGGGAAGTCTGGGATGGGTACAGAGCCAGTCAGAAGGACTGGTGTGGCACGGGCAGTGGAAATAAGCAGCTGCAGCCAGGAGGGCTGGCAGTGCCTGAAGAAGTGGTACTGGGATCAGTAGCCACATGTGGGACAGCTAGCACTAAGAACTACTACCATTTTTGCTACACCATAGGGATCCGCGGTCCCTGCCTGCAAAGGGCATTTGCTCTGGGCCTGGCTGAGTCAGTGTCAGGCCCCAACCACAGCGCTAGTCAGGAGTGATCATCTGCAAAAAAGTGTATGTGCTGGAGGAGAAGAGAAGAGGTTGTATATACTATTGGTGTGTATAGTTCAGTCCCTACATTTCTTATCTTCAATCAAGTGGGCATCCCATATGCTCCCTATCCCCATCCAAGTTCTACTTCCCTAATAAAACAAAACAAAGTATAAGGACTGTTTTTTCACTGAAGTGTGTCTGGAAATTCATGTGCCTGGCTATGCAGGCTGGGAGACAAACCACAATCACCAGCAGCCCCTATGGGGGTAGCGCTACATTTATAACCAGTGATGAATTATGGCTTGTTCGGACATGAGTCTGAACCCACCCAAGCTATCACATTGGGAAGATGTCAAAGCAGACAGCCAATCATAGGTGTCAAAGAAATCCATTCACCACAGACGCGCTTATATGTGTTCCATGCATGTGTGCAGCTGAGGGGCAGGGAATGCCTCAGCCACCTATGATTGGCTGTCCAGGTTCCCAGCAGGATACTCATGCTCACACATGCCTTAGCTCATCCCTAGTTATAAGCCTCGCTTACTTTATGCAAAATGGAAAAAAAAGTTTTGCCTTTAGTACTAATTAGTACTAATTTCCTTTGGTATGCCGGAAATCGGGAAGTCAACTGCTATAACATACACATCTCCTTGCAGGATGTATAGCAAGATCACCTGACTTGATGGACGTGAATGTTACAGCTGTCAGTCAGCACCTGCTCTAAAATGTAATGCAGTCATAATTTGTTTCAAGTGCTGCCAAGGGATCAGGATCTAATGAGGGGGGGATGTATCAGTTACACTGATTATTTCACTATAGGTTCCCCTTAGGGCTCTGGATTTGTGTCTATTTGCAGTGTTGCCACCCTGGCCTGCTTGTTTCCAGCAATTGTCTTTTTATGTTATCTAGCAAATACTTACTACCACAATATAGTTCCGGAACACTGGCCTCAGAAAACATGACATCTTTCTGGGAAAATCCCTATCTCAGTAAAAGCACGTTATATTTTTGGATGCAGCGTAAACACATGCTAAATTTTTCAAGATTAAAAAGCATGGAGAAAATTTCATTTTGTCATTTTTTTCTACTGTTACGTGTTTCTTACTTACTTGAGCTTATAAACAGTCAATAGAGCAAAGCAGTAATGACTGACAACTGTATCAGTATCATTTTCTTACTGGGCTTTATCTATAAGCACATGTTGATGGCAACAGCTGTTTCGTGCAAGGACTTTGGTGGTTGGGAGTTAGCTCATAAATCTTCCTATAGTGACCCAGTTAGTGGCATAAGTGGAATTCAGACAAAAAATAATCACAAACAGTATGACAATAAAGACCAAATAAAGGCTTAACATAAAATAAATAATACAATAAAGTATTGTCAACATTTTTTGATGGAACAAATGTATAGTGGTTTTGTTTCAGATATGCGCAGAGTGGATCTTATTTGTTGCACTTACTGATTTAGATTATTTGCCAGCATCATTTCCCACATACGTCCTAGTGGATGGCCCCATTTCCCTTGGGTTGTTTTATTGTGATGCGTTAGGTGTCTTTTCATTTTTTTTTTATTGCTTATTTTGCTGTGTTTATGTAATTTGTTTCTCTTTTCATATGCATACAACTTTAATCCTTGAAATAGTTTGGTTACAGTTGTCTTTGATCTTTTATATGGGAAAATATGCTGGTTGCTTTGAAAGCAGTTTTATATATAGTCGCTACATACTATAGTCACTACATTCAAAATGAGTTCACCCTTAGCATATATAGTTCTTTCATTCAGAAGAGATATTTGTGCCTATAGAAATAATGACTATAAACTATGGAAATCAGCCATCTTTGCTGATTAGTTTTTCAAAAGGGCAGGCTCCAGGGCAGTCATACTAACCCTTTCTCTTTTTTGGTTCCTTTTAAGATACATTACTAGAACAGTAGGATTGGTGGCATGATGACTGGTCAGGTAGGAAATTTATTAAAATTCAGGTATTCAGGTTCAGATATTAATTGTAGCGCTACCCCTTAGGGGGCCGCTAGGTTTTGGGTCCCCCTAATCCTGCACAGCCAAGCAAAACACATGTTTACAACTTGAATTCTTAGTCAATAACCAGTCCTTGGGCTTGTTTTTATGGTTTTATTAAGGGAATATAAACTTGGATGGGGATAAAGGGTTATGGAATGCCCAAACAGAGTTCAGCAACAACTTGGAGGACAACTTCTCTATGTGCAACTTTCAACAAAATGGATCCTAGACTGTACTCCCTCCAGAATAATGGCAGTCCTTAATGGACCAGTAAGCAAATATCTTCTTATAGGAGCTCTTTGTCTCCTTAGTAGAAATAGCAAAGTCCCAACTGTATGCAGAAGCTCTATGTCCCCTTAGTGAAAATAGCCAAGTCCCAACTGTATGCAGGAGCTGTGTCCCCTTAGTGAAAAAAAGCAAAAAAAGTCTCAACTGTATGCAGGAGCTCTATATTCCCTTAGTAGAAAATAGCAAAGTCTCAACTGTATGCAGGAGCTCTATGTCCCCCTAGTGAAAAAAGCAAAGGCTCAACTGTATGCAGGAGCTCTATGTCCCCCTAGTGAAAAAAAGCAAAGGCTCAACTGCATGCAGGAGCTCTATGTCCCCTTAGTAGAAAATGCCAGTGAACCTGACTTATGTGAGGGAATCCCAGCGCAAGAGGGTTAAGGTAATTTGTGGCACTGTCCCTTTTGAGGTTAGCTAAATATTGCATCCAGCTGCCTTCTCCCTTTGTTGGCTCGTGCTGCTTGGCAAAGACTGCTGTTCATGCCTCTTGCTGTACAGGTCTTCCCTTGCAATACAGGCTGTCTCCTGGATGAGACTGAAAGGTGGTAAAGATTCCTCTGGTTAAACTACTACTTTCCTTCCTTCCTCAGCTCCTGCCAGTAGACAGAGCCCCCTGCTCGGGGTCCCCTCCAGGCCTCACAACCTCAACTCAGCACAGCATTCTCCAACTAGCCACACCTGCTGGTCAGGCTCTTCAATATTTATGGGAACTAAATAAATATTCAGATCCCCACCCCTGTGCCTCCACCCAGTAGCTTCTAGAAGTTTCTGAAAATTTCCAGAACCAGAAGGAGGCGACAGGGGTCTGACCTGCAGAGCCCTCCAGCCTGACCTAAACTTGAACCCCATATACATGCTCACTTTAGTTACTTGTGAGCCAAATTAAATTTACCTAAGCTACTTACATCTAACCTATTCACACTATGTACACCAGAGGGTGCTACATAATCAATTGTCTTCCAAACAAAACCAAAGAAAATTCCCAGCTCAACTTACTGACTAGTTGGCCACAACCAACTGAATTATCTTGTCTAATATTATGAGTTAAACATAGCGGTTTAATTTGCACACATTTGCAAATATATGCGTAAGCTGCAGAGCCACTTCACGGCACCCCAGTATTATCTGCAGTCCTAACTCTAAATTTCGAGTGCCTCCACAGTGGAAGCACAAGCATTATAATGGATAGGCAGAGGGCAAGTGAGCCTGGAAGGAGCCTACCCTTCCTTAAATGCACAGGGGTGCACTGGACACCCAGCATATAGCACAATGGCAGCGACTGTGTCCAATGCATCCCCTCACCAGTATTCCAACAATACAAACAAATGGCCACTCCCCTCACCTATACCTAGCCTTTGCCGGAAGGAGCACATGAAAGGGCGATGCATGTCAAATAAAACCAAAGAAAATTCCCAGCTCAACTTACAGACCAGTCTGCAACCAACCAAATTATCTTGTCTAATGCCCCGTACACACGATCGGATTTTCCGCCAACAAAACCGTTGATTTTTGTTCGAAGGTTGTTGGCTCAAACTTGTCTTGCATACACATGATCACACAAATGTTGGCCAACAATTACGAACGTATAAGACGTAAGATGAGCCGAGAAAGATTAAATTCAATAGCTAATGCGGCTCTTCTGCTTGATTCCAAGCATGCGCAATCTTTTGTGCGTCAGACTTGTGTACACATGATCGGACTTTCCGACAACAAAGTTTTGTTGGTGGAAAATTTGAGAACCTGCTAGCAAACATTTGTTGGCGGAAAGTCCGACAGCAAATGTTCGATGGAGCATACACACGGTCTGACAACAAGCTCACATTTAACATTTCCGGTCAGAAAGTCCGACCGTGTGTACGTGGCATTACAGTATGCATTAAAAACAGGGGTTTAATTTGAACACATACAAATACATGCATAAGCTGCAAAGCCACTTCACGGCACCCCAGTATTATCTGCAATCCTAACTCAAAATTTTTAGACCCTCCACAGTGAAAGTTCAAAGTGTCCTTTTCTGTTGGATTATAGGCCCTTATTTGGATACCTATAAAATGGAGTAGGACAGAAACTTGAATCTGTTTCCAATAGCAATAGATTTCTGATTTCATTTCTCAGTGCAGGTTAGGAGTCTACAAATTGATTAGCTATAGATAACTACAACCTTCTATTGCTATTTTTATTTAACCCCCTTACCAAATGTAAATGTATGCACTGTTTTTATAATGTTTCCAATTAAACTATCACTGCTGATAGATACTGTAGAGAGCCTGCCAGATCATTAAGCTCGGCATCGTTAACAGCCATATATAACAACTGTATACAAGCTGTATCCTAGTGGGGAGACACATATACATTCCAATGTATATAACTGGGTCTCCAAGTTGCTTAAGATTCAGTAGTAATTTAGGCTACTTAACACCACTACCATCCTCTTAATGACCCATCATACAGCATTTTCTAAAAATGTAGTGTGTAATTAAGTATCAATAAATACCATTATTCGCATAGTTCGGCAGAGACAATGCTGAAACATGGCGCTGGCTAGGAGAAACAGTAACTGTTGCTGTGAGACTGAGAGCAATTAGCGTCATTTCCACCCATCCTTTGGCAGGTCTTCTTTATTAACTCTTTTATAACCCATGACTAATAGGGCTCTCAGCAGTGCTCTGATCTGTAGTGACACACCTCAAAAGGTGGCTGCTCAAGGCTATGGTCAGTGTGTTAGTAATTACGCCCAAGCTACAACATTCTCACCAGTCAGTGTTTTGGACAACATAGTTAGACCATTACCGATTACAGAAAATACATCCTTCAGGGCAACCTGTGTGCAACACAACTCTTTCCAGCTGTTAAAACCATGGTGTTGTTATGTTATTTTAGGTTTTATGCATTAGTGGATAACACCATTTTCTATTCTAAAAATGCTATCATTATTATTATTATTATCATTATTATTATTATTATACA
The DNA here is from genome assembly GCF_042186555.1 of Aquarana catesbeiana. Lineage (NCBI taxonomy): Eukaryota > Metazoa > Chordata > Amphibia > Anura > Ranidae > Aquarana > Aquarana catesbeiana. Next base: position 666,950,293 of record NC_133324.1, on the reverse strand, counting down.
CGATTTATATAGCACCAACAGTTTGCGCAGCTCTTTACAGTGTAGAGGGAAGACAGCACAAGTACAATACAGTTCAATACAGAAGGGACAGGAGGGCCCTGTTCGTGGAGCTTACATCCTAAAGGGAGGGGGGAGGTGGTACAGGTAATAGCTGCGGTGGAGGATTCGATGGGGGTGGCTCGGGTACAGTTTTTAGGTGGGTGTGGGATAGGCTTCCCTGAATAAATTATTTTTCAGGGATCTCCTACAGCTGCACAGGGTAGGGGCTGATCAGACATGTGGTAAATTCTATTCCTGACCTCCTGAAAATGCCAATTGCCTGGCTGTCACTTCCCCCTGTACCTTATGAATCACAGACCAAGAATAAAGTCAAAGAGACACAGAACTAGCCGGATAATTTTGGTTCACAAAGAAAGTACTGATGTCTTCAGACACTCATCAGTTTCAGAAGAATATGTCAGCAACAGCAGTTTCCATATTTTCTCACTATGGGTTTCCTGCGGTGCGAAGTTAAATGAATATTAGTTTTGTTTTTCAACCAAAATATGTAGTGAATAATTTGGGATTACACACAAATTACACACAAATTAGCATTTATTTCCCTGATTGCATATGGCATATCTGGTGTGCAGATTTTTGGGAACACTACAACTACCAGGTGCCACTACCAATTGCCCTATCTGTGACACCAACACGTGATGTGGCCATGCTGCAGAGGCTGCACCGGCAAACCATCACTAATTGTTACATGTTTCAATAACTGTTACAGAGTGATTATGGTACAAGAACAGACTTTGGGGAGATGGGGTTCTTTTCACCACAACAATGGCTCATCATTCAGGAGGTGTGCAGCATTTTGGCACCTTATGAAAAGGCAGCGAAAAAGATAAACTGCGATGAGGAGGAGATTAGTGATACAATACCTATCATGCTTCTCCTGGAGCATACACAGTGTGGCCTGATGGACCAGGCACTGGTGGTACAGCAGCAGGAGGAACAGAAGGACTTGCTTTTGTCTCAGGACCAGCATAATTCTTTGCCTAGTGCCTACTGCTCCCATCCATGTGAGGCAAATACAGCACAAGGCCAAAGAGGAGGAGAGGGAGGGTTGGGGTGCTGGTGGTAAAGAGGAGGAGGAAATGGGGCAGGCTTCAAGATCAACGTTTCAACCTCCCCGAACCCTGGATGTTATACAAGGGTGGGAGGAGATTATTGAGGGTAGTGTTGTCCTCAGTGATACCTAAGACTCAGAGTCCTATACTGCAGGCAATTAGTGTCAAAGGAAGTCACATGCTCAAATGCCTGAACAAGGATCCCAAAATTTGGGTTATCAAGGAGAGAGACCACTACTAAGTGGCCACAGTGCTGAACTACATGAATGCTGACTATGTTGGGTCCAGGGCTTATGGAAACACTCTCCAAAGTAAGGACCCAAAAGAGTATTAGATGTCAATGTGGGATCATTGACCAGAGGTAGTGAAGCTTGCCTGCAGCCAAGCGTGCTGTCTGAGGGGGCCTTCAGCACCACTGGAGGATTTGTTACAGTGAGGAAAATCCATCTGTCCTTGACAGAGTGGATTGTCTCACTTTCGTTAAAATTGACACATGCTACCATTGCCAGCTTTTGCCACCTCTCCTGGCCTAGTCTGGTGTTCTGGCATTGTGACGGTGCACCCAATGTTTTCACAGCTTTCTCCAACTGCAGCTTTAAAATTTCTATTGTCTGGCGCAGATTTAGTCTTACATTATACCTCAGAGTTTTTCAACCTATTCTGGTGCTCCTGCACTATAACAACACCGTAGAATGTTTCCACAGCTAAACTGCAGCTGTGTTGCTGCAGGGTAAAACTTGCATTAGACCTCAGGGTTTGTGACCTTTGCTGGTCCTCCAGCAACACCAACTCAGACTATCCCCCTAAAATGTGGGTTAAGCAAGTAATATACAGTATGTGGCTAGTGTCTCTCATATAACACACTCTGTTTTTTTCAAGAAAAAACATACCTTATCTCTCTCTCTTAAATTGCAGCTTTTTCAAGTTGTTTGCATACTGGTAATCCACTGCACAACTTTTGTGGCATTGTCTCTCAGATCATACACTCTAATGTTTATTTCAAGATAAAACCTGACTTCTCTCTCTCCCTCTCTCTATTTTCTGCCTATTGAACTGTTCGCATACTGTCCTGATGCTGGTCAATTTACTGAACACATACCTGCCTGAAGTCTATATTTTCATTATTTTAATAATTTGGGAGTTCAGGGAATGTGGGGTTGTGGTCTCAAAGCTTTTTTGTGCACTCTGTTTTGACATTTTATTAAACTTTTAAAACAATATTGTGTGATTAAAAAACAAAAAAACAAAAAAACAAAACAAAAAACAAAAAAAAACAAACAATCTCACAAACTATACTATTAAATTGTTCTGCCAGTGGCCAATTTAATCAAAGTTGAGTGTTTTAGCCTCATTTTTTTTTTTTTAGAAAAAACTAGTCAAATCAGGCCCAGCACCTCTTGAGCTAATTTCTAAGCTAGAGTTAGAATTAATCAAATTGGGGTGCTGCTGCTGTATTAGACCAAACTAAATGTAAAAGTAAAAGACAATTACACTCCAAATTATATGATACCAGAATATGGCATTAAAAAAAAATTCCCAGGGACACATTTTATGCTGTGCATCCAGCAAGCCACTGTAGGCGGAGAGTGTACTTTAATTAGGGCATTTATTTAAAATGGGTGTGTTCATACAAGGAGAATATCCAAAACCCAGCAAATAATTTAATTTTAAAATACTCCAGAATACCTAGCTTAAGATGTATCATCCAATCAGATGCACACAGTGTGCTGACATGCAGACAGCTGTGGCTGTCTGAGTATAATAGCCATCAGAGGAGACTCCTACACCCACAAAGTTTAGTGTGGATAGAGGGATCGAGTGGTTTCTTTTATTTGTGGCGGAACAAAATAAATTGATGGCTAACCTTAGGCTGGTCATACATTATACAATTTACTTGTACATTTTTCCTTTAGATTTACCAAAACCATATAATATGAGGTCAAACCTAAACACTTTCAGTTTGTATGCACTACATAGTTGAAGGTACATCTAAAGGAAATTGAACAAGAAAAGTGCATAATGTAGATGTACTGATGGCTGAATTTAAAAAATAAACCCAACAGATTCCTCCACCAACAGAATCAATGTGAATGGAGGAAGCCCTCTGTCAGGGCTGGGCTCAGCCCTTCCATCTCTGAGCTGGCTGCTCAGCTGTCAGGTAATTTCCAGTTCCTATCTCTCCACAGCTACTCACCTGTTGATGATATCCTGCTCGTCAGACCTGTCTACGTAAGCCGTCCAGCCCAGAGGATCTCTGCCTTCGCCTTGGTCAACATCACAGAAACTATCTCCCGCGTTCCTGTTTAAAGACTTGCTTGGCTGACATCCCTTCTGGCTCCAGATCCTGCTTGCTGTTCCACTATACTGATCCCTGACTCTCTAGCTTGGCTGACTATCTGTTCCAGCTACCGAACTTTGGCTATGTTTTGACTACGTTTGTTCAATTTACTTTTATTATTAAACAATTGTGATTTAACTGTACTTCTGTCTCGTTCTGATTTCATGGTTTCTGACAGTAGGCAAAGACCATGAATTCAGAAGATACAGTCAATCCACTTGTTGGTAATATTTTTTCCAGATTGGATGAGCAGGATCACCACATGGATCAGTTTGCCATGGCGTTACAAACGTCGCATGGCTCACCTGGAATCTCCCACTGTGGCTGCTCCAGTACAACTTGTGCTGCAGGCCGTCCCTGCTGCTGCTCCAGTCTCTGTGCAGGCACCCGCCTCGTATATTACCTCTATAAGAAGTACGTCTGGTTCCGCTCCACTTCCCCAGTGATTTGGGGGCGATCCAGTCCAATGCAGAGCGTTTCTCAACCAGGTTGAGATGTACTTTGAGATGCTGCCCCAGGCATTTCCCACGGACAGAAGCAAAGTAGGTTTTGTGATATCTTTGCTTTCTGAGAGAGCCTTGGTCTGGGCAAACCCTCTATGTGAGACGCAAAAACCTGTTGTCTTGAGTTACCCTGAGTTTGTGGCCTCCTTTAAAAGGGTATTTGACGTTCCCGCACGCTCCGCTTCTGCTGCCAAGTGCCTCGTGTCCATCAAACAGAGTACGAGAACTGTTGCCGATTACGCCATTGAATTCCGTACTCTGGCAGCAGAGGTTGCTTGGAACAATGAGGTCCTCATGGCTGCTTTTTCTCATGGTCTCTCGAATACCATCAAGGATGAGATAGCAGTCCGAGATATACCCACTGAGCTGGAGAAGTTGATCACGTTTGCCATCCTCATTGGCTCCAGACTCAGAGAAAGACTCTCTTCTAAGGAGCGCTTGCAGAAGCTTCCTGTACGTTTGTCTCTGAGCTTTGCAGTCCCACCCATGCCTCCCTCACCTCCCATGACTCCTGGTACCGAGTCGGTCAGTGAAGGTGAACCCATGCACTTGTGTTTCACGCGTCTCTCTGCGGATGACAGAACCTTTAGGAGGAGGGAGAGATTGCACTTTTATTGTGGCCAGGCAGGTCACTTTTTGAAGTCTTGTCCCACCCGTCCAGGGAACGCCCGAACCTTGAGGTCCTGTCATGGACAAACCTTAGGTGGCGTTGTTTCGTCCCCAGTCATCCAGAAGGACAAGCCCCTGGTTTCGGTCACCCTTTCTTGGGCAAATCCAATTCCAAGTTATTTCCTCACCTAGGTTTCTGCTGGTTATTGGTTATCCTTGGTTACAGAGGCACAACCCCTCTTTTGTTTGGCTCCGTGCTGAGGTTCTCTCCTGGTCACGACAATGCAGTAAGACATGCTTCCAGAAGGTAGCCAAGGTCCTGTGCACTTCTTCACTCTCCTCCCTGCGATTTTTTTTGTCTTTGACAAAGGACAAGCCGGTAGTTTGCCTCCACACCGGTTGTATGATTGTGCAATTGACCTTCAACCTGGTGCCATACCCCCCATGGCTGGGTTTACCCTTTGTCAGTCTTGGAGGATAAGGCCATGGAGGAGTATGTTGCAGACGCACTTTGTCGAGGTTTCATCCACAAATCCTCGTCTCCTGCTGGTGCTGGTTTCTTCTTTGTGAAGAAGAAGAGTGGTGAACTGAAACCTTGTATTGATTTTAGGGGTTCACCATTAAGAATGCCTATCCGATTCCGTTGATTATGGAGTTATTTGACCGCCTCAAGGGAGCAATGGTTTTCAGGAAGCTTGATTTGAGAGGGGCATACAATCTTGTGAGGATTAAGGAGGGCGACGAGTGGAAAACTGCTTTTAATACCAGAACAGGCCATTATGAGTACCTCGTAATGCCTTTTGGCCTTTGTAACGCCCCGGCAGTTTTCCAGGAATTTATTAACAATGTCCTCTGAGACATGTCATTTCCACTGCTGGTTTTTCGATGGACCCAGAGAAACTTTCAGCAGTCCTACAGTGGCCCGACCTGTGGGTTTACATCATCTGTAGCGTTTTCTGGGCTTTTCCAACTATTATCGGAAGTTTATCCGTAACTTCTCGTCTCTGGTCAAGCCCCTGACTGATATGACGAGAAAGTACGGTAACCCATAGAGTTGGTCTCCGGAGTCTGTTAAGGCCTTTGAGAGTCTCAAGGCTGCCTTTGTTTCTGCTCCAGTGTTGGCACATCCTGATCCTACGTTACCTTTTATCCTTGAGGTTGATGCTTCTGAGACTAGTATTGGCACCCTTCTGTTTCAACGCCCTACCTCTGAGAGCGCTATGCATCCTTGTGGCTACTTTTCCAAGAAATTGTCACCTGCGGAGTGCAATTACGAGATGGGTGACAGAGAGCTGCTAGTGATCATTTTAGCCCTGAAAGAATGGCAATGTGCATTAGTGTCTGATGATTGGCACCTGACCTGTATGCTTTGGCCAATCACAGCGCACTCTGCAGAGAGAGCCATAATTGGCCAAAGCCTTTGGCCAATCATGGCTAAGGGGGACTAAGTCCACGCCCCACACTATATAAGGCTGCTTACATAGTGGCCGTGTATAGTGTGTGACTGTGGATAGAGACAGATTGAGCTAGATTAGGCGAGCAGGTTAGTTAGTTAGTTGCAGTGTATTTGATATATTTATACATTCAGTCTAGTATATATATATAATCTATCCAATATATAGACATTGGATAGATTATATATATATATATATATATATATATATATATATATATATATATATATATATATATATATATATACTGTATATATAAAATCTATCCAATGAGGACCCGAGACAGCGGCTGCAGCTGCTGTGCTCGTCCCCATCGCTGGAACGATCAGGCTCAGGTAAGAAAAAGGGGAGGGGGTCTGGGGAGGTGCTGCAGCACAAAAGGTTTTTTACCTTAAAGTGGAGGGCCACCCTGAAAAAAAAAAAATCACCAAAAATCCTAAAAAAAATAAAAGAAAAACATTTTGAAAAAAAAAAAAAAATTAAACTTACCTAAACCCTTGTTGCTAGGCAGTCCTCCTAATCTTGCCTCTTCCTATTCCGCGGTGAGTTCTTCTCCTCGGTGAGCGGCCCCGTTGTCTTCTGTGTGTGTTCCCAGAACACCACGGGGCCTTTCACAGAACGGAGCGCCGCTCACACATGCGCAGTAGGAAACTGGCAGTGAAGCCGCAAGGCTCCACTGCCTGTTTCTCTTTCCTAGGATGGCGGTGCCGGGACCCGAGAGCCGAGGGGCGGGTCGGCCTCGGGCGGCCGACATCGCGGGCACCCAGGACAGGTAAGTACTTATTTAAAGTCAGCAGCTACAGTGTTAGTAGCTGCTGACTTTAAATTTTTTTTTTTTTTTTAGGACGGAATCCCGCTTTAATGAGAAACCTTTAAGGTGAAAAACTGTGAGGGTATACAATCCCTTTAATTTCTGAACGTATTTGTTTTGGTTTCTTTGTATGTATGGGTTGTTACTGATATGTGATGAAAATTTCATGTCAATAGCACCTTTAGAAATATACAGTCAGGTCCATAAATATTGGGACATCGACACAATTCTAATCTTTTTGGCTCTATACACCACCAACAATGGATTTGAAATGAAACTAACAAGATGTGTTTTAACTGCAGACTTTCAGCTTTAATTTGAGGGTATTTACATCCAAATCAGGTGGACGGTGTAGGAATTACAACAGTTTGTATATGTGCCTCCCACTTTTTAAGGGACCAAAAGTAATGGGACAGATTAACAATCATCCATCAAACTTTCACTTTTTAATACTTGGTTGCAAATCCTTTGCAGTCATTTACAGCCTGAAGTCTGGAATGCATAGACATCACAAGACGCTGGGTTTCATCCCTGGTGATGCTCTGCCAGGCCTCTACTGCAACTGTCTTCAGTTCCTGCTTGTTCTTGGGGCATTTTCCTTTCAGTTTTGTCTTCAGCAAGTGAAATGCATGCTCAATCGGATTCAGGTCAGGTGATTGACTTGGCCATTGCATAACATTCCACTTCTTTCCCTTAAAAAAACTCTTTGGTTGCTTTCGCAGTATGCTTTGGGTCATTGTCCATCTGCACTGTGAAGCACCGTCCAATGAGTTCTGAAGCATTTTGCTGAATATGAGCAGATAATATTGCCCGAAACACTTCAGAATTCATCCTGCTGCTTTTGTCAGCAGTCACATCATCAATAAATACAAGAGAACCAGTTCCATTGGCAGCCATACATGCCCACGCCATGACACTACCACCACCATGCTTCACTGATGAGATGGTATGCTTTGGATCATGAGCAGTTCCTTTTCCTTCTCCATACTCTTCTCTTCCCATCACTCTGGTACAAGTAGATCTTGGTCTCATCTGTCCATAGGATGTTGTTCCAGAACTGTGAAGGCTTTTTGAGATGTTGTTCGGCAAACTCTAATCTGTCCTTCCTGTTTTTGAGGCTCACCAATGGTTTACATCTTGTGGTGAACCCTCTGTATTCACTCTAGTGAAGTCTTCTCTTGATTGTTGACTTTGACACACATGCACCTACCTCCTGGAGAGTGTTCTTGATGTGGTCAACTGTTGGGAAGGGTGTTTTTTTCGCCAGGGAAAGAATTCTTCCACCACAGTTGTTTTCCATGGTCTTCCGGGTCTTTTGGTGTTGCTGAGCTCACCGGTGTGTTCTTTCTTTTTAAGGATGTTCCAAACAGTTGATTTGCTATCTCTCTAATGGGTTTGTTTTGTTTTTTTTCAGCCTAATGATGGCTTGCTTCACTGATAGTGACAGACTTTTGGATCTCATATTGAGAGTTGACAGCAACAGATTCCAAATGCAAATTGCACACTTGAAATTAACTCTGGACCTTTTATCTGCTCCTTGTAAATGGCATAATGAGGGAATAACACACACCTAGCCATGGAACAGCTGAGCAGCCAATTGTCCCATTACTTTTGGTGCCTTAAAAAGTGGGAGGCACATATACAAACTGTTGTAATTCCTACACCGTTCACCTGATTTGGATGTAAATACCCTCAAATTAAAGCTGAAAGTCTGCAGTTAAAGCACATCTTGTTCGTTTCCTTTTAAATCCATTGTGGTGGTGTATAGAGCCAAAAAGATTAGAATTGTGTCGATGTCCCAATATTTATGGACCTGAGTGTATTTACCTAGAAAAATGGTGATGTGTTCAATACTTATTTTACCCGCTATATACAGGGGGGGAATAATTATTTGATCCCCTACAGATTTCGTAAGTTTGCCCACTTACAAAGAAATTAAGCATTTATAATTTTTATCATAGGTGTATTTTAAATGATAGAAACAGAATATCAACCAAAATCCAGAAAAAAACACATGATACAAATGCTATAAATTGAGTTGCAGTTCAGTGAGTAAAATAAGTATTTGATTCCCAAGCAAAACATGACTTAGTACTTGGTGGGGAAACCATTGTTGGCAAGCACAGAGGTAAGACATTTCTTATAGTTAGTGACCAGGTTTGCACACTTCTCAGGGGGGATTTTGGTCCACGCTTTCATAGATCTTCTCTAAATCCTTAAGGTTTCTTGGTTGTCACTTGGCAACTCGAAGCTTCAGCTCCCTCCATAAATTTTCAATTGGATTAAGTTCTGGAGACTGGTTAGGCCACTCTATGACCTTAATGTGCTTCTTCTTGAGCCACTCCTTTGTTGCCTTGGCGGTATGTTTTGGGTCATTGGCATGCTAAAAGACCCATCCATGATGTTCAATGTTCTGGATGAGGGAAGAAGGTTCTCATCCAAGATTTTACAATACATGGCCCCATCCATTGGTTGCTCAATGCAACAAAGTCGGTCTGTACCTTTAGCAGAGAAGCAGCCCCAAAGCATAATGTTTCCACCTCCATGCTTGACTGTAGGGATGGTGTTCCTAGGGTCACAATCAGTATTTTTGTTCCTCCAAACACCGAGAGTCCCCTTCCGCAAGAAGCACATGTACAGTCATGCCAATGGACATCGAAATGATTTAGGGAAGGACTGGGAGAAAGTGCTATGGTCAGATGAGACCAAAATTGAGCTCTTTGGCATTAACTGGACTTTCCGTGTTTGGAGGAAGAAAAATGCTGACGATGACCCTATGAACATCATCCATGATGCTTTGGGTCTGTTTCTCTGCTAAAGGTACTTTGTTGCATTGAGGGGCCAATGGATGGGGGCCATGTATTGTAAAATCTTGGATGAGAACCTTCTTCCCTCAGCCAGAACACTGAAGATGGGTCATGGATGGGTCTTCTAGCATGACAATGACCCAAAACATACGACCAAGGCAACAAAGGAGTGGCATAAGAAGAAGCACATAAAGGTCATGGAGTGGCCTAGTCAGTCTCCAGATCTTAATCTTATAGAAAATTTATGAAGGGAACTCAAACTTCATGTTGCCAAGAGACAGCCAGAAAACCTTAAGGATTTAGAGAAAATCTGTAAAGAAAAGCTGATCAAAATCCCTCCTGAGATGTGTGCAAACCTGGTAACTACAAGAAACGTCTTACTTACTGTGCTTGCCAAAAATGGTTTCTCCACCAAGTACTAAGTCATGTTTTGCTTGGGGATCAAATACTTATTTTACTCACTGAACTGCAACTTAATTTATAGCATTTGTTTTATGTGTTTGTTTCTGGATTTTTGGTTGATATTCTGTCTCTATCATTTAAAATACACCTATGATAAAAATGATAGACCCTTCATTTCTTTGTAAGTGGGCAAACTTACAAGATCTGCATATACTGTATCTGTTTATACAGTATCTCACAATAGTGAGTACACCCCTCACATTTTTTGCAAATATTTTATTATACCTTTTCATGTGACAACACTGAAGAAATGATACTTTGCTACAATGTAAAGTAGTGAGTGTACAGCTTGTATAAGAGTGTAAATTTGTTGACCCCTCAAAATAACTCAACACACGGCCATTAATGTCTAAACCGCTGGCAACAAAAGTGAGTACACCCCTAACTGAAAATGTCCAAATTGTCAATATTTTGTGTGGCCACCATTATTTTCCAGCACTGCCTTAACCCTCTCAGGCATGGAATTCACAAGAGATTCACAGGTTGCCACTGGAGTCTTCTTCCACTCCTCCATGATGACATCACGGAGCTGGTGGATGTTAGAGACCTTGCACTCCACCCACCTTCCGTTTGAGGATGTCCCACAGATGTTCAATAGGGTTTAGGTCTGGAGACCTACTTGGCCAGTCCATCACCTTTACTCTCAGCTTCTTTAGCAAGGCAGTGGTCGTTTTGGAGGTGTGTTTGGGGTCGTTATCATGTTGGAATACTGCCCTGTGGCACAGTCTGTGAAGGGAGGGGATCATGCTCTGCTTCAGTATGTCACAATACATGTTGTTCATTTCATTTCAAATCCATTGTGGTGGTGTATAGAGCCAAAAAGATTAGAATTGTGTCGATGTCCCAATATTTATGGACCTGACTGTATATTTTTATATATGTATTTTATATATATATATATATATATATATATATATATATATATATATATATACATAAACTGTGCTTTTGAAATCTGCTTAAAAGAGAAGTCCAGCCTGAGCTTTTTAGGCTGCGCTTCTCCTATGGGTCACAGGAGTGCAATTTGTTTTGCACTTCCGTGACCCGTTTTCAGCGGAGAGCGGTCTGAAGTCCACTCTCCGCTGACATCTCTGGAATTAGTCCAGGCACCGCATAATCCCAACGTAGGAAGTCTGGATCCACCAGCTGCCTGGACTGATGGCTGTTTTAGCCTCTCAGTGAGCCGCTGAGATGGCCGCTCCCTGCCACTCCACAGCTCAGCGCTCTAGTGAGTGTGGAGGAGCAGAGCAGGAGAGCTGCTGATTGACAGTCAGCAGCTCCCGGGGAGGTGAGAGAACCGAGCCATCGGCGGTGTTCGGTGCCTCGGTTCTCAGTGAAGAGGCGGCGGGGGACAGATGCAGGGGACAAATGCAGCATTGGTTTGATCCACCTAGGTAAGTATGAATCTCCAAAAAAAAAACATACTTCTCTTTTAATTTGCAATTTTGTACATATGCAGTTTATTATACCTATACATAAAAAAGAATTTGAATTAATTATAGAAGCAATTAGAAAGAGAATTGTTTACTTTTTTAGCATCATTATAATCATTATATCATTTATTTTTAGAATGTATTGTTTGCCTGTTGTAAACTACATTGAAATTATATGGTATTCATTTCTGAGTGGATTAAAACTGATGATTATTTATTCATTTGAACTGGATGGTTAATTTAATTTAGTATAAAATGTAAAAGCAATACATAATTTATAAATGCTGATTAGCATAAACCATACATAGATTTACAGACACTTTTTATTTGCAGATGCGCACATTTAGGAATTAATTATTAGGAAGCAACAACAAAATGTCACTAAACAGCTGAAGGGCCGCCAGTTTGAGACCCCTGATAGAGTGAAGAGAATCCTCTCCTAGGCCCTTTCACATGTCAGTGTGGTACACCCAGTCAGTTGAGGCCTTTTTTACCTCCTGTAAAAACATGGCACTGGCTGCCAGACACCCCATCCACATTGTCACAGCCATAAAGCATGATGAGTTTGGCAGGGAATCCTGCCTGCTAATGTGCCCTAAGTGAATTATGAGGTGAAGTGAATGTGGCTGTGCTGCAACCACAATGAAACTCCATCATATGGATGTAGTTCAGCACAGTGATGAGGAACTCTCTATGACAGGGGTCTCAAACTGTCGGCCCTCCAGCTGTTGCAAAACTAAAAGTCCCATGAGGCATTGCAAGGCTGACAGTTACAAGCATGACTTCCACAGGCGGAGGCATGATAGGACTTGTAGTTTCACAACAGCTGGAGGGCCGACAGTTTTAGACCCCTGCTCTATGATGTAATGTATTCTCTATAATATAAAACAAGTAAAAATCTGATAGGGGAAGTGGGATACTTCATATAGGCCTCAGCAGGTGAGCAGACACAGGTACCCAAATGCAGCAATCATCATAGAAACTGCCCCTCTCAGTAGTCAGAGGGCAATAATTTGAGCATTTCTGGGAATCCAGTGTATGTTGCCTGTGTATGTTAGCTGTAAGGTAATGTTAGATGAGGGGTTTACATGCCTTGCTTTTCGGAATTAACAGCTCTTTGGAGCCTAATTATAGTGAAAATGTGATACTAGACAATGCAGTGTTACTCCACTCCAATAATTCATAAAATGCAGCCCATGCTGTGCAGTCTACAGTGACCCACTGAGTTCTGTGTGCATGACACTACAAAGAGCATTCTGTAGTTGGAGGACTGGTCTGTCACTTCCTCCCAGATTTTTTTCACATGCATTCCTTTGCAGTATGTAGCGCTACCCCTGCAAGGGTGGTTGGTAAAACTGGTTCATCCCTAAAAGTACAAAGACTGCCCACCACCACAAAAACCAGTCCATTTCAAACCAGCTCCAATAACACGTTTTTTTTGAGATTTTGTTACTTGAAGAACTTTAAACAGGATGAGGGGTTGGGGTATGGGATATTCCAAAACACTCAGTAACATCAATGAGATGCTAATTTTCTCCTTAAGTAACTGTGACTATTGAATAGTCTGAGGCCTAATATTTAGGGACCATGAGACAAGTTTATTTTCTTTTACCCTGCACCACTGTACAACTACTGGTACCTAATGTGATTTCCAGAACCCTGCACAGTCAAAGGGATCAATTTGGGGTCTTTACTCACAGGTCCCCAGGACAGCTGACACCTTCCAGCTTCCTCCTGACATGGTCCAGTGAGTGAGACAGTCCTTCTCCCGACCAGATCCCTTGTGGCGGGGTCCTTCATCCAACTTGTAAGAGGATACACCTAGGCCCTCAGCCCTTACACTGCTGAGGCCTCCAGAACAGCTAAACAGTCCATGAGCTGCCTATAGGCAGCAGCCCCTCAGGTTCTGAAACCTTCTTGGAGAGAAGGAACGCAGCTCTCCGGTGCTTCAGACTATTTATCACCCTTCTGTATGCTCCTCTCCAGTGATTTGTGGTGATAAATATTCAGGTTGGCTATTTGAATCTCCCTCCCTAAGCTCTGGAACTTTTTCCAGCAACAAGGGGAAGCAATCAAACTCTTATTCTGGGAAGCCCTGAACAGACTAGGACAAACAATCACAGTTCCATTGACTACAGAAGGAGCCAAAAACTAAATTTACCTAGCATTCTACGCTAGGAGGCTGCTATATATATATATTATTATTATACAGGATTTATATAGCGTCGACAGTTTACGCAGCACTTTACAACATTAAGGCAGACAGTACAAGTACAATACAATTCAATACAGGAGGAATCAGAGAGCCCTGCTCGTTAGAGTATATATATATATATATATATATATATATATATATATATATATATATATGACCTCATCTGCTTTGGGAATCCAATAATATACTGTACATTTGTAAAGTGAAACGCTGTGATGCAGAAGGGTAATAGATATATACATTTCTATGCTTGCTTTCTAAATCTCCGCTGAGAGTACAATAGGCAACTTTTCTATTAAGAAGTACTAGTGCTCATGTTAACTTGGGCTGGCCATACACGGTTCAAATTTCAGCCGGTTCAGCAGGAACTGGCCAAAAATCAATCCTTGCTAGCGGCTATAACCGCTGGCAATAATTGCAGGTAAAAATCCAACATATTGGTTGTACATTCTGCCTGCCTGTAGATGGTTTGAAACTCAGCCGGTCACCGCTGAACTGGCCAATATTCGAACCATCTATGGCTGGCTTTACCTTTAAGCAGCTCTAATATTTTTTTGCTGTCAAGAAAGTCAATAAAGTATAGTGGTCGAAAAATTAAATATTGAAAAGTCTCTAGATCTGAGAAACGGAAGAAGGTGTCATTCACATCATTGCACTTACAGTATTTTGCCCTGATCTCTACATATTTGAGTTTCTTAAAGTAGATCTAAAGGCAAAACTTTTTTTTTTAAATTTTATTTTGAATAGAGTAAAGGAGAGTTGTAACCCCTTTCAGGTTTTCTGTGTCCCATTAGGGAGGTTTCCCTACAGTTTCTGTCTCATAGCCACAACAGGAAGTGAGAAAATTCCTGGTTGTCACCAGAACTAGTGTCTCCATTGGATAATATTCCCTTTCTGTTCTGGTAACCACTCAAAATTTGGAATTTTCTTAAAGGTGAAGGGTGAAGCATTAAATGTCCCCACCCCACCACCTATGGGATAGTGGCCAACAAGGAAATTACTAGAAAGTGTCAGTTAGTTAATAAAGATTTTTTTTTTTTTATAAATACTTATCAGTGATTGGTGGATGATTTGACAGTTGCCCCATAACGGTCCTCTGGCATGAGCTACTACCTATAAAAGGAGAGAGGATGAGTCATTATAGGGGCAGAAGAAGACGAGGATACAAAAGAAAGCTCATCCCACCCTCCCTCCCACCCTGTCATGGTCCAATTTATGAGGTTTGTCCCTTTCTTTGAAAGGGGATGTTAAGTTTAAGTTAAAGTGGTAGCTCGAGCTTCAATAGCGGAGCTATATATATGGTTATGTAAAAAAGTTTAATATATACTATGAGTGTTAATCAATTGATTATATTAAATAAAAGGAGCAAATGGCGGGACTTTATATGAGCACACGGGAGCAGTAATAATTGAAGAAAAATTAGCTTTTAATGAATTCAAATTATCATAAAGTTTTCATATTCAAATAATTCAACGCATTTTGCTATATATAACCATTTGTATACCTTTACAATTCATTGAAGCCAGAAAGATATACATAAATACATATTCCAACAAGGAATCAATACATGATATGAAATATAAAAAACATTTAGAACATGATTACATGATTGGATTGATAAATATGCAGGTTAGAAGATCAAAAATAAGATTTATAAAAAAGGAAAAACAATTGTATTGGAACGGCCTGAACAGATGCATCGTTGTATACACTAGGTTGGTGTTGGCTCTACGCATTTCAAGGTCTTTGTGCCTATCATCAGGAGCAAGAAACCATAGTGATATACTAAAAAAAAAAAAATAAATAAAAAATAAAATAAAAATGGAAAATATATTTTAAAAAAAAAAAAAAAAGAAAAAAAAAAACGAGCAAGAGGGGTCCCCCCTTCTTGGACCCAGCCTGCCCGTACACTTACATGGTGGTCCTCACAGTGATGGTGCTGCCATGAAATCCCCAGACCAAACCAGATAGGTCCCGCACGGGAGCTGAGGGGACATGCTGCGGTGGACAAAACACAAGAATGAACGACGCCCCGAATGGATGACAATGTGGGAAAAAGTGATGGGTCAATGAGGAAACTCTAAGGTGAAAAAAAGGGTTGCTGTAAAAATAGACAAGAGCAAGAAGTGAATAAAAGAGAGTAAGAAACAGTGAGGAAAAATAGTGTACGAAGAAGAAAAGAGTAGAGATGAAAGCAAAGGAAGGAGCAGAGGAGGAGATAGACTAGGAAGGAGAAACAAAATAATGGTGGTAGGAAGGAGATGTGTGTACCTGAATCAGAATAACCACAAACAAAAGTGCCTGAGTGCATGATGCTGGACAAATACAGGTGTGTTGAGTGCGGAGTGTGAAATCCATGTGGGGAAGGAGCCCATAATGGCCGTGCCCCCACAAACATATCCCCAACGTCACACATTGGTCCACAGATATGGAGAGAAGGGAACAACGCCAATAGCTCAGGAACCAGTCCCTCAATGGTCCCACAGCCGGCGGCGCCAACCATGTCATCCTCCAATGGGCCAGCAGGTAGTAAACACTCGGCCGGCAACACCGCGTTTAAGAAGACGCCAGCGTGTCCGGCCGGGAGGTGTGACGTCGACGCGCAGTGAGGACAAACCCCGCCCACCCCACGTCACAACAAGGCGGAGGGAGGGTCCGCAGTGAGCGCTGCAGCTCCCGAACGGGACAAAAAGCCAAGGTCTAGCTAAACCACAGACACATACACCACTACGTGCATGTAAGAGAAAAAGAAAAAACAAAAAAATTGAAAATAAATAGCAAAAAGAGCTAAAAAGTAAATATATACAATATATTTGAAAAAGAAAATAGTAAACTAAATGTATAAATAAAAATGGAAAATATATTTTTTTAAAAATTGCTTGTTGAAGCTTGCCGGAAAGAACACTCCTGCGTGCTTGTAATTAACCACTTCAGCCCCGGAAGATTTTACCCCCCTCCTGACCAAATATTTTTTGCGATTCGGCACTGCGTCACTTTAGCCGACAACTGCGCGGTCGTGCGACGTTGTACCCAAACAAAATTGATGTCCTTTCTTTCCCACAAATAGAGCTTTCTTTTGGTGGTATTTGATCACCTCTGCGGTTTTTAATTTTTGCGACAAAAAAAGAGCGACAATTTTGAAAAAAAAATCAATTTTTTTTACTTTTTGCTATAATAAATATACCCCAAAAATATATATAAAAAAACACATTTTTTTCCTCAGTTTAGGTCGATATGTATTCTTCTACATATTTTTGGTAAAAAAAATCGCAATAAGCGTATATAGATTGGTTTGCGCAAAAGTCATAGCGTCTACAAAATAGGGAATAGTTTTATGGCATTTTTATTATTATTTTTTTTTTATTAGTAATAGCGGCAATCTGCGATTTTTATCGTGACTGCGGCATTATAGCGGAGACATCGGACACTATTTTGGGACCATTGTCATTTATACGTCGATCAGTGCTATAAGGATGCACTGATTACTGTGTAAATAACACATGCAGGGAAGGGGTTAAACACTAGGGGGGGATCAAGGGGTTAAGTGTGTCCTAGGGAGTAATTCTTATGCCCTGTACACACGGTCGGACTTTGTTCGGACATTCCGACAACAAAATCCTAGGATTTTTTCTGACGGATGTTGGCTCAAACTTGTCTTGCATACACACGGTCACACAAAGTTGTCGGAAAATCCGATCGTTCTAAACGCGGTGACGTAAAACATGTACGTTGGGACTATAAACGGGGCAGTGGCCAATAGCTTTCATCTCTTTATTTATTCTGAGCATGCGTGGCACTTTGTCCGTCGGATTTGTGTACACACGATCGGAATTTCCGACAACGGATTTTGTTGTCGGAAAATTTTATATCCTGCTCTCCAACTTTGTGTGTCGGAAAATCCGATGGAAAATGTGTGATGGAGCCTACACACGGTCGGAATTTCCGACAACAAGGTCCTATCACACATTTTCCGTCGGAAAATCCGACCGTGTGTATGGGGCATAACTGTGGGAGGGATGGGCTTCCACTGACATGACAGCAATCACTGCTCCCGATGACAGGGAGCAGTAGATCTCTGTCATGTCACTAGGCAGAACGGGGAAATGCCTTGTTTACATAGGCATCTCCCCGTTCTACCTCTCCACACTGCAATCAAGGTGAACATCGAGTTCCCAGGACCCGCGGACACACTCCCACGGCAGGAGCGCTCGCCTAATAGGCGCCAATTTTTAAGGGACGTACAGGTACACCCATTTGCCTGCCTGTGCCATTCTGCCAACGTACATCTGTGTGCGGCGGTCGGCAAGCGGTTAAAGCAAAATGTGGTCCAACAAAATACTGACATAAGCGGGATGATCCCTTTTCCAACTCAGTGATTCTGTTTTTGAATTTTTCTTTTTTTTTCTGAAATGTTGGTGTTGTACCTTCACTTGGATGTTTTACGTTGCATTAGTAAATACAACTGGATAAAACAAAAACTGTTGTGTCTGTCTTCATTTCAGACTGCAAAGTTACAATATGTCATTATTTTCTATACCCACTATATCGATATATATATATTAGGCAGACTCGATGGACCACTTGGTCTTTTTTCTGTTGTTACTCTGTCACGTAATAGAGGATAGAGGGACTGAAGGTGTTGATTTACTTGTCACGTACAGCACTGGGTAAATAAAAGCCCTGCAAGTTTAAAAAAAATAACTGGGAAACTGCAACAATTGCACTCAGCTCCTTATTTGCTGTTGTGATTTGTAGATTGAAATTACAAGAAATAATGTCAGTCTTTTGCTAAGCTACTGAATTTCTCCTCCTCACCTTATCCTCACAACATGGAGAGAAATGGTTCTGAAATCCAAGATAAGAGCTGTCAGGACTGATTAGGCACCTTGAAATCACACAGAAGTGAACAGGACGCAGGACAGCTCTAAGTTTCTGACAGGATCAACAGATATATTTTTGCACTTATTGAACAGATAAAAAAACAAAGGGGGAGATTTACTAAAATTAGAGCACACAGAATCCGGTGCAGCTGTACATTGTAGCCAATCAGCTTCTAACTTCAGTTTGTTCAATTACGCTTTGACTATAAAACCTGGAAGCTGATTGGTTTCTATGCAGAACTGCACAAAATTTTACATGCTCCAGTTTTAGTAAATCAACCCTCAGGTGATACTGATGACAGCCAAAGTAATTGTCCTTCTCTAAATTTTAAAGCTGTGTCATCCTCACTGAAAATACATCTGTTCTTGCATTTTAATGGTGTGAGAGAGCCACTGTAAATACCTCTAGTAAAAGCCCATTCGTCCAGTTTTCATGACTTCTCCAGATAACATAAGACGTGTTTCTTTTAAATAGGTATCTTCCCACCCCTCCCCATTTGTCTACTATGACTTCAAATAATTGGAAGGTCATAAGGGGTAGCTTGAAGCAGATCTTTTCTTCAGAAGACCACTGCTAAT
This sequence comes from Aquarana catesbeiana, assembly GCF_042186555.1. NCBI lineage: Eukaryota > Metazoa > Chordata > Amphibia > Anura > Ranidae > Aquarana > Aquarana catesbeiana. The sequence continues at coordinate 666,931,090 of NC_133324.1, read as the reverse complement.
TTGTAAACAGAGAGCATATTTACAGCAGTGTAACAAGATCATGTTGTCCTTAATGACACATGTGTGAAGCTCATTTGAGCCTCCGGTTAGCAGGTAATCCTTTGCTCCCGGTGTTCAAGAAAAGGGGGCAGGCTAAATACTGACCCAAGTGACTAATCCACTTGAAGTGTCAAAAAAAGCCATAGGCAATTTTAATAATTATACCAAAGAAGCTTTGTATGACAAATTATCCACACACATTCTTATATTTTTCTAAAGCGGCTACAGCGTAGGAAACCGTGGCGCGGTGCATTACACCTACAGTGCTTAAGTATTCTTGACATTTACTTTTATGTCACCTTTAGAACCTGGACTGCAAGGCCTTTGGTCACTATGTCACTTTGAGAAAAAGACCCTGCGTGGCTCTGAAGTGTTATCTACACATTACGTATGTGACGTTGCACTAATAAAAGTGTATACTATTTGAACCAGAGTGCTGGTGACAATTTATCTTTCTACTGTGGTTTATGTGGTTCCATCTGCTACTGTCACTACAAGCACCTATCTGCTACCAAGGTCAAAGTCAAACACTGCAAGGACAGCAGTCCATACCTACACTTTTGCATGGATTAGAACACCTGTCATGTTTTTTTTGCCGTCTTTTTCCCTGGTAGGGAGATTCACCCTCTCTGTTTGTCCTGGTAGCTATTATTAGTCAAGTGGACGTGAAAGTGAATGGGATCGTAGTTACTAAATAAACACTCTTAACTCAAAACCTGTGGTTTGAATAGGCCATGGCCCTTTATTTGTAGGTATAAATAATAATTCTTTTATTACTGTGTTTCCACGAAAATAAGACCTACCCTGAAAATAAGACCTACTGTGATATTCGGGGATAGCTGCAATATAAGCCCTACCCCGAAAATAAGCCCTAGTTTAAAGTGGTTGTAAACTGCTAGAATCCTCTCTATTACAGTATTTCATAATGTAAAGTGTGTGTATTTCTGTAATCAAATCTGTAGTCAAATATCTTCGGTACAGCGCCGAGCATCGCACGACCGCGCAGTTGGCAGCTAAAGTGATGCAGTGCCGAATCGCAAAAAATGTTTTGGTCAGGAAGGGGGTAAAATCTTCTGGGGCTGAAGTGGTTAATTACAGGCGCACAGGAGTGTTCTTTCCGGCAAGCCGGGCCTTCACAGCGCATGCGCCTCTGATGTCGGCGCCTGCATGCAAAGTGAATATCAATTAGGAGATATTCATTTAGCCTTATTATAGGCTTACCTGTAGGTAAAAATTTTAAAAAGGGTATACAACCATTTTAAGTCTGTTGGGATATGTCTCCACTAACTTTGCACATTTAGACTTTGCAATATTTGCCCACTCTTCTTTGTAGAACTGCTCAAGTTCAGTTAAACTTGATGGTGACCGTTTGTGGACTGCCGTCTTTAAATCATTCCACAGATTTTCAAATTGGTTTAAGTCTGGGCTCTGACTAAGCCGTGCAAGGACAGTCACCTTTTTCTCCTCATTTTTGTAGTATGCTTTGGGTCATTGTCATGTTGAAAGGTAAACCTTCTTCCCATTGACAACTTTCTGGCAGAGGGCAGCAGATTTTCCTCAAGAATTTCACAGTATTTTGCCCCATCCATTTTCCCTTCTATCCTGACAAGTGCTCCAGTCCCTGCTGCAGAGAAACACCCCCATAACAGGATATTCCTCTATGCTTTACTGTAGGAATTATGTTTTTTGGATGGTGAGCTGCATTGGAATTCCGCCAGACATATTCTTTGGTGTTGAGGTCAAATCATTACATTTTTGTCTCATCTGACCATAACACCTTTTTCCATGTGGCCTCAGAATCTTCAAGGTGTGTCTATGGTGGTCAGATGAGACTAAAATTGAATTATTTGGCCTCAACACCAAAGGATATGTCTGGCGAAAATCCATTACATCTCATAGTTGTCACCAGAACAAGTGGTGAGGGGAAATCTACATGACACCTGTTCCTGAGACAATTGCCCCCACTTATTTTTTATATGGATTTATTAATATCTAAGATAAATGATACCACTGGATAAGCATAACAACCAAAGAACTAGCCTTTTATCAAAAGAAAGGTCAGCAATGGCAGCATCTTGTGTGATACACACACCTCTGCAAGTCAGAGACATTACTCTGATACTTCTTGGTTCAGCATCACTGCCTCATAGGTCAGCTTCCCGCTCACTGGACAGAGGTGATGATTAGGGGTGAGCTTGGGTTTCATCTGAACTTGGGTTCACGCAGAACACGGAAGGAATCTTATTAGCTTCCACTGTCTCCCAATCAACTGTAGCCAGGATATTCCCCACCCCACAGCTGCATGTGGCTATATTGAGCCAATGATGTCACAAGGATCCTCATCCTTATGTGTATGTGCAGCTGCAGGGCCACAGTTGATTTGATGGCAGTGGGCAGGAGTGGAAGCTTTCTTCCAGTTTCAGTGCAAAAACAGCAGAAAAGAGGAGTTGCATAGTGGAAATGAATACGGGAAATTTGTAACCTTATAATTAGGGTTGCACTGATACCAATATCAGTGCCGATACTAAGCATTTGCATGAGTACTCGTGTAAATGCTCTGATACCTGAAACTAATACCTTTACAGTACGATTTGAGCCCATACAAAATGAATGGGCAAAGAAATGGGCTCAAATCGCAAAGAATCACATGTGATTTGAACAGGAATGAGGCGTGATTCCTGTCCGAATCACATGCATTTTCTGAAGGAAAGCAAACAAGGTGGACACACAGCCCGTAGCTTCATGCACATCTACATGCGCCATAATTCACCTGGGTGCCAGCCTGGTCCACAACCGTGATCAATGTAAATAGGAAAATGGAAATGGCGGCACTCCAAGATAGATGAAATAAAAAATATCTTTATTGCAAAATCCAGTTAAAAGTCACAGGAAATACACACAATCCCAGGACAGCAAGTAAATGCGTTTCACACGTCAGTGCTTTCTCATTATTTGTCATAGTGGATTCAGCCTGAGTTCACACAGGAGCAGTGTGGGAAACCATGCAATTCGGACAAGAATCGCACTGCATTCCTGTTCAAATCATGTGATTCTTTGCAGTGCGATTTGAGACCATTCATTTTGTATGAGCTCAAATCGAACCACAAAAATATCAGTAATAGGTATTGGCGAGTACTTGAGCACAAGTATTGGTACTCATACTCGACGATAAATTAAACGGTGTCGGTGCAACCCTACTTATAATGGTAACTGAATGTATTCATGACCACTGAGCATCTCCTCTTGTCAGCTGACAAGAGGGAAATGTTCAGATCCCTACTGTAAGAGCCCTCCTCTTTAATGGGGTTAAGTTGGAAGGAGAGGACCACCAAGACTTTATACTAAGTTGTTCTGCCTGTTCTACTGGTATTTGTTTGTTGTGGATAGAAGATTCTGTAGCTGTGATGATATCCACCACAGAGACATGTTGGGGTGCCAGAGCAAATTTTAGTCCCTTGGTCATCTGTCTTCCACATATTCCAGTTTTAACATCTCAACCCCAGTCTGTTTTACAACAGTTTACACCTTCAGCCAGGTAAAGTGAAGGATTAACACCTACGAAGCTTTCCTGACGTCAAGGATGGGATTATCTAACTAGAACATCTGTCTTCCCATGCTGATTAAATTATATTGGTACTATAAAATGAATGAAAATGCTGGGGGTAGTTTCCTTAAATTCATTAGAACTGGCTTGGATAAACTACAAAAGTCTTCAGAATGACAGAACAGGCCCAGCTAAATGTGACTAGCTACTACTGGATATTCCCATCTAAGTGTTCCAGCCAGTATGCAATGCCCCAGAGAATGTATCAATTTAAACTTGCTTCTCTGAAGCAATCTCAAGTAGTAGTTCAAAGAGTGCTGAATAAATGACATTTTACTTTACCAACCAAATCAGAACATTGATTGGCCATGTGCAGTTTTAGCCAAGGAAGGTGCCAAATCTCTGCAGTAGGTGAGTAAAAACCATTTCCATCTGCTGGAGATGCTGTCCAGAAAGCTATGAAATATCTTTAAAGTTACCGAACAAGTTCTTTTGAATTTGTCTAACTATTACTAGATATACCATGACCTGGATAAATGCAAACCTTCATGGACATAGAATGGAGATGTTAGCTCAAAACAACCAAAGAACAGATATTAGTCTATTGATAATCCCCCATGGACAATCGAACACAGTATATACTTTTTGCTCCTTTCTCCCTAACAAAGCCATTTTCTCATGTTTTTAATGCATGGGTGAGTTTAAGCATGTCCAGTAGAGAGCTGCAAATAAAACCCATTCTAATTGGTCTTGCTTTTCATGTAATTATCATACCCTTTTGTAGAGATAAAAAGGAAATTATCAAGTCAGTTCAATAATGGATCTATTACAAATCTGAAAATGCATACAAACAATTGTATCCATTTACTCGCTTTAGTCTAGAAATGACTCTGCTTTTTGTTTCTGAAAATTATCATAACTGTTTGACTGGAGAAGATGAAAAAAAAGGGACTGCTGTTGCTTTATGAATTGGCGTCTATGGCAAGCTTTTATGTTGCCCATTATTAATAGCCTGCGAAGGCCTTTCATTGCAGCCTTGTTTGGAAAACACTATTCAGATGTAGATTGTTCTAAATCCTATCAGCCTATTCAAGCATTAGGCTGAGAGCGAATGACACGAATGCCCATTTTATATAGGACAGAAGACCATCTTTACTGAAATAATGGTATTTTTGAGCAGACGGCATATAGAATAATAACTGACTTTACATTTATCATATTTCATGTCACCGGTCAGATCGTTTGCGAAAGTTAATTTTCCCTTTGCACAATGGACTGACGGATATTCGCTATCTTCCTATTGAAGAAAGGGAATCTTCAGAAGCTTGGCTGCCATAGCAGCGTGAATAGTCAAGCTTCAGTTGGTGAAAATGTACCTTGTGTTAATTCGCTTTGAGGGGAAAGAAAAAATATACTTAACACAAAACACATGGGTACCTTCTGGTATTCAATTTAAAATACTCAAGCATAGCCTTTTCTATTGCCTGACTTTTGCGATTGTAACTCAGCCTGGAGCAGCGTAATGAAAAGTGACTTGCTTATGTAAATCATCCACACACAGATTTTACTCTTGTAAAACAGAGCAGTTACCGAGGGTTTTCTAATTATTTTATGCCCTGTGGTTCTGTGATGAGGGCAGAGATGACTATTTGAAAAACTGTGCTGTGATTGACATAAGTCTGTCCCTCTGGATCTAATTAAATCTTGCTTCACAAGTGGGATACAGAAGCATACCACTGAAAATGGATCTCCTGTCTCTTCTGTGTTTCTTTGTATCCATTCATTGAAATATCTATTTATGTCAGAGAGGGGCACAAGTTTATTTCCTATCCCAAATTGTAAGGTTTCCTACACAGTCACCATTTTATTTTCAACTTCATACCATTGCCTGGAATGTGTAAGCAATACGAACCTACCAAGTGCATGTCTAATACCAGCAAAGACATCATCAATATGCAATAACTTATGGCAATTAATCAGTATTTCAAGTGGTTGTAAAGTCAGAGGTTTTTTTTATCTATATGCATTCTATACATTAAGAAAAAAAGCCTTCTGTGTGCAGTAGCCCCCCTTAGCTTAGGTGGCATTGGCTCCAACTGCTGTTAATCAAACTCAGTTAGACAATCAGGAGAGAGAGGGGGTGGGGCCAAACCACGGCTCTGTGTCTTAATGGACACATGGAGCTGCAGCTCAGCTTGGGTGCCCCCAAAACAAGCTGCTTGCCAATGGGGGCACTCAAGAGGAGGGAGGGGCCCGGAGCTCCAGCCAGGGACCTGAGAAAAGGAGGATCCGGGCTGCCCTGTGCAAAACCACTGCTCAGGGCAGGCAAGTATGACATGTTTGTTATTTTAATATAAAAAAAAATGAGAATTTACAATCACTTTAAGTTTCGGCAGCTTATGCTGATCACATACTTTAAGTTGCAGTCTTGCACACTTGTATGGGTTAATCTCCTGAAATTGCTTACTCTGATTTTACTGCACACTGTGAGCTTTTCCTGATTGCCTAGAGTAAGTCTAGATGAGTTCTTGTTTTATTTTGTTTATGCATTAGTGTTGCTTTGGACACCCCCGTTCCCTTCTCTTCCCCTACTTTTTTTCTCTCAATAACATTGTCTTTACTTTTCGATTACCATCTGTACCTCTCCTGAGAAAGCGAGTCTATATTTTGCAAAATGCATAGAGAGAATTAGTACAGATCATCTACTTTATTGGAAGTTTAATTCAACGTGTGATTTACTTAATGATGGTTATTTATGTACACATATTTTTTGTAACTATATATGATATGTTTTTAAATGTATGCAACATTTGTTTTTTGTAATAAAAATTTTGGGATATTTTATATTTTTGGCTGTGCCTTGTTAAAGCCCTGTGGGCAATTGTCTTTAATTTCTGTTTTTTTTTTTTGTTTGTTTTTTTGCCAAATGACAACTTACAATGGCTCCTGATGAAGGCATTACACTGAGAGTGTAGTGCCACTGATAAACTTCTAATATGTAAGTGGTTGTCTTTTTGGACTTTTTATATTTTTAATAAAAGATAAAAGGTTACTACTCTATGGAAGATATTTTATTCTCCTGTGTGTGAGTGCTTAACTACCTTTTGAGATGAGATGAATATACCAGGATCTGGTGATAGTGACAGCTTTAATCAGCTTTGGCTGTGTTTTACCAATGGAGGATACTTATGGAAGTTGATAAGAACTGTGGTTCTCCCTCGATGTATGAGTATACATTCAAAAGCCATCCAAAGGTTATATCTCAAAGCTATTAGAAGTGTAATAGCACTAATGCACATTATAAATGTGAGTGTTCTAGAAGTTTTCTTTTCTTTTTTTGGGGGTATTCATTCATTATTCATTCATTGAGAGCCAGGATAGATGGCTTTATTGGTTGTGAAATCTAAGGAATCAGTACCAGCAATGGAGGTCAGTCCGATCAGATTGGATGGTGTATGGGGGTCTTTATGAATTTATTAGGGGGAAATTACAAGCTATTGCTCATCTCCAGGACTTCTACAGAGCCTCTCCCATCCCCTGGAACTCTCTGCCTCAGTCTGTCCGGCTGTCTCCTACTCTGGCTGCTTTAAGACGATCCCTGAAACCCCATCTCTTCAGGGAAGCCTATCACGCCTCCAACTAACTGAACTTTTATCACTTCCATCAGCTCATCCCCCACAGTTATAAACTTTTTTACCACTTGCCCCAGCCTATTAGATTGTAAGCTCTTATGAGCATGGCCCTATTCACCCACTTGTATTTTTTGTATTGTAACTGTGCTGTTTCCCTTTATATTTTAAAGCGCTGCACAAACTGTTGGCGCTATATAAATCCTGTATAATAATAATAACTGATGCACTTTCTAAAGGTGAGTGTCTTTTTTTCTGATGTTAAGCCCCAATATTAATATTACTTTTCTACAAGAGTTTTCTCTTTTCTGTTCTCAGGGCACAATTCCAAGTTTTGAGGTAGACCTGGTATATATTTAAAGAGACACCACTGGCAACATATATGATCAATTTCATTGGATTGGATGATGTATGGGAGTCTTCACGAGTTTGATTAACAATATAGGGTTATTTTGACCTTCCTATGATCTGAAAGACTATATGTAGTTTGTATGTGGGGAGGTGATGGTGATTGGTATTTCAAGAAGCAAATCTCTACATTTCATCACATTAGACACTTATTTTAAAAATACTTTTTTGTTCACATTCAGCATTTGAAAGAACAGTTGTAAGTGCTGCTCTCATATATAGTGTTTTAATTTACAATAGGGCTAATGGGCTGCCAAACCCTCAGCTTAACCACCTGTTTTTACCACTCCCCGGCCACCCATGTGAAAGAGGTCATAAAGATGTCCTGTACCTGTCTTCTACCTGTTAATTACTGCCATTGTGCCCTGATCAATAGAGAAGTTATATGTTACATTTCCAATTAAGCACATTGATCCTTGCATCTCTATTCTCGTTTGGTGTGGAGTTATCCAAACAAGACAGAAAGCCAAGTAAAGCAAACAGAATACTGTCATTAAAACATTTCTTCTGAAGTTTTCTGAACTATATACATATGATGACTTAATGAGTCTGCTAATCACTGCTGATATTAACACTACGGTCTTGCTGACTTTAGACTATTGTGAGTACCTAGGTCATGTATATCTTGTGTCACTGTGTACCTGGCTGATAATATTTACATAGATAGGACTTTCAAAGCATTAATTACTATTGTGTTTTTTGTCACCAAGTGTTGTCCTTAATCCAAAAACAACACTCACATCATTTAGCCGAAGATTGTTAGTCAGCATCATGAGGTAATGCAAGAAAAGAGCTGACACTGCAAATCACAGGCTCCGTATTAAAAGTTTGTTTTGATGATCTAAAGCAAGCCATTTAAAATTGGGTTCATCAACATAAGTGCTTTCCTGCAGTGTTTTACACTGATAAGTAATTGTTATGGGGAAAAAGGCTCAGTATAAGCAATAGCGGAACTGCCACAGACTTATGCCCCGTACACACGGTTGGACTTTGTTCGGACATTCCGACAAGAAAATCCTAGGATTTTTTCCGACGGATGTTGGCTCAAACTTGTCTTGCATACACACGGTCACACAAAGTTGTCGGAAAATCCGATCGTTTTAAACGCGGTGACGTAAAACATGTACGTCGGGACTATAAACGGGGCAGTGGCCAATAGCTTTCATCTCTTTATTTATTCTGAGCATGCGTGGCACTTTGTCCGTCGGATTTGTGTACACACGATCGGAATTACCGACAACGGATTTTGTTGTCGGAAAATTTTTATCTCCTGCTCTCCAACTTTGTGTGTCGGAAAATCCGATGGAAAATGTCCGATGGAGCCCACACACGGTCGGAATTTCCGACAAGACGCTCCGATCGGACATTTTCCATCAGAAAATCCGACCGTGTGTACGGGGCATTAGAAGGGGCAGTTGTTCCTTACCACTAGCCAACCAGACCAATTCTGACACTTTCATATACAGTGGGGATTGAAAGTATTCAGACCCCCTTAAATTTTTCACTCTTTGTTATATTGCAGCCATTTGCTAAAATCATTTAAATTAATTTTTTTTCCTAATTAATGTACACACAGCACCCCATATTGACAGAAAAACACAGAATTGTTGACATTTTTGCAGATTTATTAAAAAAGAAAAACTGAAATATCACATGGTCCTAAGTATTCAGACCCTTTGCTGTGATACTCATATATTTAACTCAGGTGCTGTCCATTTCTTCTGATCATCCTTAAGGCTGGGTTCACACTGGTGCGACACACGACAGCCGTCCTACTTTGGATCCGACTTTGCCCTGCGACATGAAGCCGGCATGTGTCCGACTTTCAATGAACGAGGATCCGACTTGGATCCCCGCCAATGCCGGCACTGTGTTTGGTATGAATAGGGGGGAACTCCGCGCCAAATTTTAAATAAAAAACCGGCATGGGTTCCCCCTCCAGAGGCATACCAGGCCCTTGGGTCTGGTATGGACCTTGAAGGGAACCCCCTACGCCGAAAAAACGGCGTGGGGGGTCGCCCCCAATCCATACCAGACCCTTATCCGAGCACGCAGCCCGGCCGGACAGGAATGGGGGTGGGGACGAGCGAGCGCCCCCCCCCTCCTGAACCGTACCAGGCCGCATGCCCTCAACATGGGGGGTGGTGCCTTGGGGGAGGGGGGCGCGCTGCGGCCCCCCCACCCCAAAGCACCTTGTCCCCATGTCGATGAGGACAAGGGCCTCTTCCCGACAACCCTGGCCGTTGGTTGTCGGGGTCTGCGGGCGGGGGGCTTATCGGAATCCGGGAGCCCCCTTTAATAAGGGAGCCCCCAGATCCCGGCCCCCCACCCTATGTGAATGAGTATGGGGTACAGCGTACCCCTACCCATTCACCTAGGAAAAAAGTGTCAATTTAAAAAAAACACTACACAGATTTTTAAAGCATTTTATTAGACAGCTCCGGGGGTCTTCTTCCGACTTCGGGGGTCTCTCCGGTTCTTCTCCACGCTCTCCGGATCTTCTGCCGGGCTCCTCCGCTCTCTTCTGCTCTTTTGCCGCTCTTTTGCTAAAGCGGAGGAGCCCGGTCTTCGGTCTTCAATCTTCTGCCTTCTGCCTTCTGCCTTCTGCCTTCTGCCTTCTGCCCTCTTCTCCTGATGTTGACACGACGCTCTCTGGGGCTAGAATGCTCTCTGTGCGCTCTGCTCTGACTTATATAGGCGGTGACCCCGCCCCCTTATGCCGTCACAGTCCCTGGGCATGCTGGGACTGTGACGTTTTAGGGGGCGTGGTCATCGGGTGATGACCACGCCCCCTAAAACGTCACAGTCCCAGCATGCCCAGGGACTGTGACGGCATAAGGGGGCGGGGTCACCGCCTATATAAGTCAGAGCAGAGCGCACAGAGAGCATTCTAGCCCCAGAGAGCGTCGTGTCAACATCAGGAGAAGAGGGCAGAAGGCAGAAGGCAGAAGGCAGAAGATTGAAGACCGAAGACCGGGCTCCTCCGCTTTAGCAAAAGAGCGGCAAAAGAGCAGAAGAGAGCGGAGGAGCCCGGCAGAAGATCCGGAGAGCGTGGAGAAGAACCGGAGAGACCCCCGAAGTCGGAAGAAGACCCCCGGAGCTGTCTAATAAAATGCTTTAAAAATCTGTGTAGTGTTTTTTTTTAAATTGACACTTTTTTCCTAGGTGAATGGGTAGGGGTACGCTGTACCCCATACTCATTCACATAGGGTGGGGGGCCGGGATCTGGGGGCTCCCTTATTAAAGGGGGCTCCCGGATTCCGATAAGCCCCCCGCCCGCAGACCCCGACAACCAACGGCCAGGGTTGTCGGGAAGAGGCCCTTGTCCTCATCGACATGGGGACAAGGTGCTTTGGGGTGGGGGGGCCGCAGCGCGCCCCCCTCCCCCAAGGCACCACCCCCCATGTTGAGGGCATGCGGCCTGGTACGGTTCAGGGGGGGGGGGGGGCGCTCGCTCGTCCCCACCCCCATTCCTGTCCGGCCGGGCTGCGTGCTCGGATAAGGGTCTGGTATGGATTGGGGGGACCCCCACGCCGCTTTTTCGGCGTAGGGGGTTCCCCTCAAGTTCCATACCAGACCCAAGGGCCTGGTATGCTCTTGGAGGGGGAACCCATGCCGGATTTTTATCTAAAATTTGGCGCGGAGTTCCCCCTCAAGATCATCTGAGCACAAGTCGCGTGCCGAAGTCGGATCATGCGAGACGGCAATCCGACTTCAATGATAGTCAATAGGCTGAAGTAGGATCAAAGTCGGACCAAAGTAGTACAGGGAGCATTTCTAAAGTCGGAACGACTTGTGTCGGACCAGTTAGGACGGCTCCCATAGGGAAACATTAAATTTCACACGTCATGCGACATGAGCTCCCAATGTCGGAGCGTTTGTCGGACCAATGTGAACCCAGCCTGAGATGATTCTACACCTTCATTTGAGTCCAGCTGTGTTTGATTATACTGATTGGACTTGATTAGGAAAGCCACACACCTGTCTATATAAGACCTTACAGCTCACAGTGCATGTCACAGCAAATGAGAATCATGAGGTCAAAGGAACTGCCTGAAGTGCTCAGAGACAGAATTGTGGCAAGGCACAGATCTGCCCAAGGTTACAAAAAAATTTCTGCTGCACTTAAGGTTCCTAAGAGCACAGGGTTCTGATGAGACCAAGATAGAACTTTTTGACCTTAATTTTAAGCGGTATGTGTGGAGAAAACCAGGCACTGCTCATCACCTGTCCAATACAGTCCCAACAGTGAAGCATGGTGGTGGCAGCATCATGCTGTGGGGGTGTTTTTCAGCTGCAGAGACAGGACGACTGGTTGCAATCGAGGGAAAGATGAATGCGGCCAAGTATAGGGATATTCTGGACGAAAACCTTCTCCAGAGTGCTCAGGACCTCAGACTGGGCCAAAGGTTTACCTTCCAACAAGACAATAACCCTAAGCACACAGCTAAAATAACAAAGGAGTGGCTTCACAACAACTCTGTGACTGTTCTAGAATGGCCCAGCCAGAGCCCTGACTTAAACCCAATTGAGCATCTCTGGAGAGACCTAAAAATGGCTGTCCACCAACGTTTACCATCCAACCTGACAGAATTGGAGAGGATCTGCAAGGAGGAATGGCAGAGGATCCCCAAATCCAGGTGTGAAAAACTTGTTGCATCTTTCCCAAAAAGACTCATGGCTGTATTAGATCAAAAGGATGCTTCTACTAAATACTGAGCAAAGGGTCTGAATACTTAGGACCATGTGATATTTCAGTTTTTCTTTTTTAATAAATCTTTAGCAAAGACCGTAGAAAATAAAATGGCAATTGTTACAATTTTTTATGTCACACGGTATTTGCGCAGTGGGTTTTCAAACGCAATTTGTTTGGAAAAAAATCCACTTTGATGAATTAAAAAAACGAAACACAATATATAACCCATTTTTAAAAAAAAAAAGTGTTCCATGTATATGTGCCACCCCAGCTGGTGCGGTAACGGGTGGGGGGAGGGGAGTGTTACCTTACGATGAGGGGGGATGTCCTCCGCGGTGTTGCGACAGGTGGCGGTGGGGGGGGCTGTACCACTGATAAAGGGATATTTTTTCCTGGGGGGGGCTGTACTAATGGAGGGGGTGGTTTGTCCTGGGGGGGCTGCACTGATAAAGGGGGTAGTTTATCCTGGGGAGGGTTCTGTACTGATGGAGGAGGGGGGTGGTTTGTACTGAGGGGGGTCTGTACTGATGGAGGAGGGGGGTGGTTTGTACTGAGGGGGGTCTGTACTGATGGAGGCGGTCTATACTAAGGGGGACTATACTTTGTGGAGGGAGGGTCTTACTGAAGGGGGAAATATACTTGGAAGGGGGTCTGTATTGAAGGAGGGGGGTCTGTATTGAGGGGCGACTATAGTTGGTGGAGGAGGAGGGGGGTGACACCATGTTTTACCGCATCGGGTGACACCAACCCTAATGACTCCACTGAAATAATTTTTCTCGCTCTGATGTTCGCAGCAATACCTCACATGTGTGGTTTGAACACCATTTACATATGTGGGTGTGGCCTACATATGCGTTCACCATTGCACAGGGGTCAGGGGAGCTTAAAAAATGTATTACATTTTTTATTTTTACACTCTTTTTTACACTCTTTCATTTTTTTTTTTTAGCACTTAATTCTAATCACAAGTGTTGTAAATATCCCTTGTGATTATTATTATTATTATACAGGATTTATATAGCGCCAACAGTTTGCACAGCGCTTTACAACATGAGGACGGACAGTACAGTTACAACACAATACAGAGGAATTAGAGGGCCCTGCTCGTTAGAGTTTACAATCTAGGAGACAGGAATAAGCAGTGACATGTCCTCTTTATGGAGAGATCTGGGGTCAATAAGACTCAACACCTCTCCTCTACAATGTAAAGCATTAGATAACAAAAAAAAAAATTGATCTAGTGCTTTAAAAAAAAAAATGGCCTTGTTTACTTTGGGCCAGAATCTAAAGTGACATCATGACGTCGCTCCGGACCTCCGAGACCATAGAGATAAGTGGAGGCCATCTTTCCTTCGCTCATCTCTGTTAACAGCGACCGCAACTGCCAGATCAGTTCTCAGGGCTACTGATCATCCAGGTAAGCCCAAGAACCACTGGGATTCGGCGGAAGGGGGAGGGATGACCCCTCCTGCCACTTCTAAAAGTGATCAAGCAGTGAATATACGGCTTGGATCACTTTTATCAGTTAGAGAATTGCCGGCTAAAAAACAAATACCGGGGGGGGTTATGGCATATTGCTGCAGCCATAACCCCGGTATTCTACTGCCGACCAAGGACATCTTTTCTCTATGGCCTGGTCGGCTGGCTATAGATTTGTAGAATTTTAAATGGAAATTCTTTGGAAAAAAATGTTCTAAGAAAGTTTATTCATATTTCTTGTCATCAGTCAGTCAAGTGGCCATTCGTTTTTGAACGCAGTGATGTGAAAATTCAAAGGAGTGGGATAAAAAATTTTCTCAAATATACAAATTTATAACAGCGTATGTGGTTTTTGTTCAATAAAGTCTATTCATTCCAAAATCAAATGTTAAAAGCAAACAAAACCCTTTCATCGACATCTAAAAGTGTTCTGGGAATTTTCGCATTCATTTTCCTAAGACTTTTCCTAAACATATTAATTAAAAATTCAATCTCTCTATGACAAGCTTTAGTGTAATTATTTACCCATTACAAAGGCACGCAAAACCTTAAAGGGTTAGTTCACCTTTACGATAAAATAAATAAACTGTCTAGATAAAAAAAAACTGTGCAGTTTTAACTAAAGTTAAATAATACCCTTGCTATAGGTGTAGGCTGTCTACATCCCTTGCGATGCCTAGTTAGAAATTTCTGAGAGATGGCATCACCCCATCCTGCCTTGTTGCTAGGATGTTGCTAAGATACTCCCATCTGTTACTTCTCTCCTCCACTATCACAGGAATAAGTTCTCAAACCCTGTATATGTGCAATTAACTATCTCCTCTTTGAAATCACTGCTGAGCTACTGTGAGGGGGATAGAGAGCACATGCGAGGGGGTTTGAATCGGAGAAAGAGTGCACTCCTGTGATGGTAGGGGTAAGCAGTCACAGCTGGGAGTGTCTTAGCAACAAGGTAGGACAGGTTGTGCCATCTTTGGGAATTTTTCAGCCAGGCTTTGGGAGATACATAAATTGCCCACACTTATAGCAAGGGCATTATTCAACTTTTATCAAAGCTGCACAGTTTGATTTTATCTACAGGTAACCCTTATATGCACAGGCAGTTTTTTGGTAAAGGTAAACTCACCCTTTGAAGTGCTGCTAAACCCACATGAAAAATATATTATCATGTCAATTACCTTGATATCATGTTCCCTGTTCCACTTCTAATGGCAATTTCAAAGTGTATCATCTCCTAACAGCTTTTAGTGTCTTAGTGTCTGCCTTTGCGAAGGTGGCTACATTCACTCTACATGCTCCCATATCCTATGCTTGCTCCCGATATAGGCTACAATTTTATGTGCCCACAAAGGCAGCACTTATTTTATTATGACCGAAAGGAGATACCAGCATAAAAACAATTGGTGGTCTGTTACTAAGGAAAATATAGAGTTTAAAACTTGTTATTAGTCTGTTGACTTTAGCAAGAAGATCACAAGCCTATAAATCAGACTTCCAAACTTATATCCCTTTTTTGGCTGTTCTCTTCACCACTTGCTGTCAGTAAGATAGTGATCATCCCATCCTCCTCCTTGTGGCACTCTTTATTAAGGTAATCTTGCCTAAAAAGTAGGTGGACAATGTGTTTATGGACTTCTAAAAATGGTGGTGGGGCTTAAGCCACATGACTAGGCCTTTGTATATATTCTTAACTTCTTGCCGAACATGCATGTATGCAACAGCAGGGACTGTGGGCCTTAATGCACATGAGTCCTGGACTCCTAGCACAGTGACCGAACTGTCACAGATTGCCACCATCCTGTGAGCTCCTGACCATGTGACCACTCACAAGCCAATCACAGAGGTCTCATAAGCAGAAAATCTGTCCTGCCTCCTGGCATTAAGACCCACTGTAAGGGTCACTGGGAAGGGACGGGAAGAGTTTACCCATAACCAAAAATGTGATCATTGAACACATTTTGATTTATTTGACCCCAATAGAGGTTGGAAGCAGTTAAAAGGCCAATTAAGTGTTTGCTGTTCATTTATTATTTGATATTTTCAACATTGGTTTTATATAATTGATTGACGTACTGAGGAGATAGTAGTCTGTGCAGTCCCACAGATCTCTCACTACTCCATATGCTGGCAGCCTTTTGAAGAAAAAAATGGAATGTTTTGTGTTATCCATTGTGCTGCTATTAGCTACCTCTGAAGATAGTAAGAGCATGGTACCATGGGCATCCATAGGTCCAGTGAACACAAATCATCACACACACTTACCTGACATAGCTGAACATATAAACTCATTGACGTTTGAATGTGACACAATAGCTTTCAAAATATGTCAGCTTGTGTTTTCACTAGTGAGTCATTTGAAATGTCTAATAGTGCAAAGTCTCATAAAAAACACCATATAAACAAATTCACAATGAAATGTTCAAACAATAGTGGAATATATTATTTGACACAAAATAGCAAAATCACTGTAGTATATTTTGTCATTCTATGTCAGACATTTTTTTCTTTTGTGTAATAAAAAAACACAAATGTCTTGGGAGGAGAACGAGTAGATTCATTCTGATATTAAACAGCGTCTTTTCAATCCTTCCTCAAAGAGCTCTGATTGAGTATATCCAGGATTTATGGTGCTTCTAGTCTGTGTGAGGGCCGCACTTTGCATTGTCTCATTTTTACAGCAGTCTCCACGGGAGTGCCACACTTCTACAGCGAGAACAATTGTGGGAGGCGGGTGTGTAACATGTTTACATAGCTTGCTTCTCATAACTGTCTTGGGGATGTTTATAACTTAATACACCTATGCTTGTTCAGTCTTCTGTCACTGTGTTATGACGGGCATCACAATATGGTTATTTAGAAGTATCGAGTGTAACACTTCAAAGGACTTTTCCATTTTCAGACAAGCCACTCTTTTTATTGGTTCATCTTAAGTAATTACTGAAACTTAGTGATACTGAACTGAACAAGTATTGGACCGTAAAATACTATAATTAGAACATATTAGAAAACAGTATATACAGTATATCACATAGTTCCACAGGCTTAAAGATCTTAAGACGAGTCCCTTGAGTGCACAATGGCTGACTCTTAAACCGGCCATACACCTGAATATTTTTAAATGAACATTTATACAAACATTCTCATCAGTACATTCAATGACTTAACAAATGTTGTTCTAAAAGTAGATGATGTGATCTTCTGTCCTTCACTGTTGATGGAGAAATCCCTCCCATGAAGCTATTGTGTTTTCCCAGCAGGGAGGCACGGGGGGGGGGGGCATTCCTGCCAGGAGAACACAGTGATTACTGCTAGCGGCTATAGTCACTGGCAATAATCTCATGGGACAGCAGACATCGGGTTTTTAAACAATAAAGTAAAACACCACACATCTTTTTGTTGGATAAAGTTGGCTGCGGCCTTTATTATTATTGGCTTTACAATAAATAAATAAATAAATATCTGAACTCCTTTTTTTTTTTTTTTTAAACACTTGCCAGCAGCTCAGCCACTACGGCTCAAGCTGGAATATTTTTTAAAAAATGAGGGTAAAATACCCAGAACATTAAACATTCTTTTTTCAGAAAATAATCATATAATAAACTATTTTAAGAGACCTAGTCATGAAAACCTAGGCTCCCAAACTGTCCCTCTTAACAAAGGTGACAGTGCCACATGATAATTAGCCGGGACGGATAGGGAGGGAACACCACAGCTTGTGCTTACTGGGGCCACCGAACCTCAGGGGCTCGGAACCCCCTTTTATTGTCAAATTCTTGCCGCTTTTTTCCTAAACTGCCTGGATACTAGGACTGCTGACCTATCCAGGGAAAGGTGACCAGTAAAACCTCTTCCTGCTCTTTTTCGAAACTGCCTGGATACTAAGTGCCAGAGAAAGGTGACCAATTGCACACCTACCTGCTATTTTTTAAAACAGCCTGGATACTAGGTGACAGAACATCCAGAATTTTTAGTTAAGGGGATACTTGAAACCCTTTCCCTTTCATTCTAAAAATCCGACATGATAGTTGTGCCCGTCGACTTGGGTACAATCAGCCTGCCCATAGATGGATCGAATCTCTCCTGGTCTCTGCTGAGCTGGCCAAGATTTGATCCATCTATGGCCAGCTTAAGAGTAGATAAAAATCCACATTCACTGTTAAAAATTCAAGAAAGATTTTTCGTTCTGATCCTTTTCATTTTCTTGTCACTGCGGTAGAAAGTAAACAAGGTTTTGACCCGGTTAACCATTAGAAAATCAAACAGATGTTCTTAAAATAAACATTTTTGAATAAAATTCTAATAGTGTATGTCCAGCGTAAGGTCCCATTCACACCTGCATGTTTTAGGTGCAGCGTTTTGTATGCACATTGCATGATTAAGGCACATTTTACATGCGTTACTATTAAACTTTGAACTTTGTGAGTAGCGCATTTTGCTGGAACCCACATCAAAGATGCAGCAAGTAGAACTTTTTCTAACTCTTTGCAACACACCTAAAATATGAAGATGTAATTTTGTGTTAACTTACATAGTTACATAGTAGGTAAGGTTGAAAAAAGACACAAGTCCATCAAGTCCAACCTATGTGTGCGATTATATGTCAGTATTACCTTGTATATCCCTGTATGTTGTGGTAGTTCAG
Organism: Aquarana catesbeiana; assembly: GCF_042186555.1. Taxonomy (NCBI): domain Eukaryota; kingdom Metazoa; phylum Chordata; class Amphibia; order Anura; family Ranidae; genus Aquarana; species Aquarana catesbeiana. Next base: position 666,912,653 of record NC_133324.1, on the reverse strand, counting down.
GTGCTTATCTAATAGTTTTTTGAAACTATCGATGCCCCCCCGCTGAAACCACCGCCTGTGGAAGGGAATTCCACATCCTTGCCACTCTTACACTAAAGAACCCTTTACGTAGTTTAAGGTTAAACATCTTTTCTTTGAATTTTAATGAGTGGCCACGTGTCTTTTTAAACTCCCTTCCGTGAAAAAGTTTTATCCCTATTGTGGGGTCACCAGTACTGTATTTGTAAATTGAGATCATATCCCCTCTCAAACATCTCTTCTCCAGAGAGAATAAGTTCAGTGCTCGCAACCTTTCTTCATAACTAATATCCTCCAGACCTTTTATTAGCTTTGTTGCCCTTCTTTGTACTCATTCCATTTCCAGTACATCCTTCCTGAGGACTGGGGCTCAGAACTTGACAATATACTCCAGGTGTGGCCGGACCAGAGTCTTGTAGAATGGGAGGATTATCGCTTTATCCCTGGAGTTAATCCCCTTTTTAATGCATGCCAATATTATGTTTGCTTTGTTAGCAGCAGCTTGGCATTGCGTGCCATTGCTGAGCCTATCATCTACCAGGACCCCCAGGTCCCTCTCCATCCTAGACTCCCCCAGAGGTTCTCCCCCTAGTGTATAGATTGCATTCATAGTTTTGCCACCCAAATGCATTATTTTACATTTTTCTACATTAAACCTCATTTACCACCCCATTAATTTGTTCAGATCTTCTTGCAAGGTTTCCACATCCTGGGGAGTGGTTATTGCCCTGCTTAGCTTAGTATCGTTTGCAAATACTGAGATTGAACTGTTTAACCTATCCTCCAGGTTGTTTATGAACTAATTAAATAGGATTGGTCCCAGCACAGAACTCTGCGGGACCCTACTACCCACCCCTGACCATTCGATGCATTCCCCATTTATCACCAACCTCTTAACTCGCCCTTGTAGCCAGTTTTCAATCAATGCACTCACCCTATGGTCCATGCCAACGGACCTTATTTTGTACAGTAAACATTTATGGGGAACTGTGTCAAATATAGGAAAAAATAAGGAATTGCGCTAATATCTGTATGACATGATATAAAAATCTACAGTGAAAGAAGATTTTAGTAATAAGTGTAAATAAAGGTAAATGTGAAACACGTTTGATTATGATCTAAAAGATCATAATCAAACGTGTTTCACATTTACCTTTATTTACACTTATTACTAAAATCTTCTTTCACTGTAGATTTTTATATCATGTCATACAGATATTAGCGCAATTCCTTATTTTTTCCTATGTTTATTCACAATTGATGTTTATTGTTGGGATTGCAGCTTTTCAAACGATCAAATTATTCACTTGATTTATAGCGCAGTTTTTTTCATTTTTCTATAACTGTGTCAAATGCTTTTGCAAAATCCAGATACACCACGTCTTCGGGCCTTCCTTTATCTACATGGCAACTCACTTCCTCATAGAAGGTTAATAGATTGGTTTGGCAAGAATGATTCTTCATGAATCCATGCTGATTACTGCTAATGATACCGTTTTCATTACTAACATTTTATATATATATATATATATATATATATATATATACATATGTATACATTCCCTTATCATCCCCTCCAAGAGCTTGCATACTATTGATGTTAGGCTAACTGGTCTGTAATTCCCAGGGATGTATTTTGGGCCCTTTTTAAATAGTGGTGCTACATTGGCTTTTCTCCAATCCACTGCTACCTTTCCAGTCAGTAGACTGTCAGTAAAAATTAGGAACAATGGTCTGGCAATTACTTATCTGAGTTCTCTAAGTACCCTCGGGTACAAGCCATCTGGTCCCGGTGATTTATTAATGTTACAATTCCCAAGTCTAATTCTAATTCTGTCCTCTGTGAGCCATGTGGGTGCTTCCTGTGATGTGTCACAAGGATAAACACTGCAGTTTTGGTTACTGAAGCCCCCCGATTCCCTTGTGAAGACTGAGGAGAGGGAATTTCAATACCATCGCCATCTCCCCATCCTTTGTAACCAGTTGTCTTTCCTCATTCTTTATGGGCCCAATATAGTCTGTCCTCCCTTTTTTACTGTTTACATACTTAAAGAATTTCTTGGGATTTTTTTTGCTCTCCTCTGCTATGTGTCTTTCATGTTCTATCCTAGCCGCCTTAATTGCAACCTTACATTTCTTGTTGCATTCTTTATAAAGTCTGAATGCTGATGATGATCCCTCAACCCTGTATTTTTTGAAGGCCTTCTCTTTTGTTTTATATGCATTTTTACATTGCAGTTAAGCCATCCAGGACTTTTGTTTGTTCTTTTAAATGTACTACCCAATGGGATGCACTGGCTAATGTCCTTATTTAATATGCTCTTAAAGCGAACCCAGTTTTATCCCAATTTATGCCTTCTAGCAAGGTTTGTAGTTTAGAGAAGTTGGCTCTTTTGAAATTCAGTGTCTTTGTATTTCCCTTATGTTTCCTATTTGTGTGATTTATACTGAAGCCAATTGACCTGTGATCGCTGTTTCCTAAATTTCCCTGCAATAAAGGGTATACCCTTGAATAGTTACCAGCCAATCATGAGAACTGTTGAACCAGGTCTCTGAAATTCCCTCAAAATCCAAATCCTACTCGTACAACAGTATCTCTAGTTCGCCCATCTTGTCCACCAGGCTGGCATTGGTGAACATGCCACGTAGCTTAAACCGGTCGCATACTATCCTATTATTGAGTGTTCCGAGATTGCAACTAGGACTTGTTACTATACTTACCTTGGGTTTATGTGCTTTAGTCAACCTATCACTAATGCCCCCAATACTACCCTCTGGACTATGTTCCGCGCTGACTATCTCTACCTCTGGACCCTACCTCTGGACTTAGGATATTGGTTCTGTTTCTTATTACTGGCAATAACATTTAGGGTAGGAGTTAGGTGACATATTGGGATGCAGAGGTGAGTAAAGGGAAGAGAGGAAAATGTATTATAAACACTATGAATTCCTCGTAAGCTTCCTTGCTCTTGTTACCCATATGAATTAAATAACAGTGGCCAGATCTTACCTTTTTCTGCCAGAGTAGACAACAAACTCATGTCCATGAGCAGATTCCAACACTGCTGTTATGTTATGAAACCTGTTCTGATCAATTTTACCCCCTTCCTTCACCCTACCCTGAGATAAGTGGCACAAATGTGGAAACTGGAGAATATATAATAATGTTCTACTGCTAATAAAATTCCCAATTTTTAATACATCTCAACTGCTCCCCCCCCCCCCCAAAAAAAAAGAAAAAATTGAATAATGTTAATAAAAGGATATTTGTAGGAATGGTACCTATTACTTTTTTAGCTCTATTACACAAAAGATTTGGTTGTTTTACATGACAAATAGAATAGGAGTGATTCTAGCCCTTTTGCTGCCTGAGGCAAAGTCTACAATGATTATCCCCCCTCATCCCAAACAAGGTACAATCACAGACGCCCTATCAAGTAACAAAGAAAAACTATCCTGGTACTTGAAATGTACTAATAAAGATGACCTAATCAGTCAAAAAATCAAAACTGCAGATGCCCAAATTAAACCCCATCTACCATACCGCTGTAGATGTCCTAATTAACTGCTTGCAGCACATTACAAATATTCAAATGAACTCTGGCCTCCCATTACAATAACATAGTTATGAGTGGAGTAATTCAATCTTCTTTGCTGCACTTATAAGAGAGTATTTGTATTTTCCCCAGGGATTCACTGACAGCATCTGCTGGATATGGGGAATAGAACTAAAAAAAAGAGAAATAAGGAAGGTATATTGAGTTAGAAATATTAAACAATGCATAGATAGATGTGCATTACACAACAATGTGTAGTTACAATACATTGTATATTATTTGACAGTTTGTAGACATGCTTGCACTTGTGGTTCTACAGAAACTGGAGGTGCAGTGCAACCCTATTTTCTAATCTGCTTACCTGTTAATTGTTTGCCATTTATATCCTGCTTCTCCAGTCACTTTTGCCGAATGCACCAAGTGAACAAAATCTGATTGGATTTGCAATCTCTATATATAAGCCCAAAAATCTAAAATGACCAATCCCATTGAAAAAGTTAAATATCAGAATGAAAACACTGAATTTTTATGTATGCATGTCATGACAGGTGCTCAGGCTTCACAAAGTGTCTTCTCAAAATATATCCTAATATATGTCTGAGAAATACAGACTCATTGCTGGCAATTTTTAATCACAGGAAAACTCACTGGCAAATTTCCATAAGAATTGTCCTTATGTACATGATACTGGGGTGAATTAGAGGGTGACATTAGAATACACAGATACAGCCCCCCCCCCCCAACAAAAAGCCTACATAGGTCAATATATCACACATCTGTCAATATACAGTATGTTTTTCATATACATATATCCAGATAAGTAATGTGTTCTTTGCCTCGACTATATCAAGACAGAAATATGAGCTGATTTGTCTTTGAGGTGCAAGTTCCAGGTTGATTCTTAGCTTTCCTACTGTAATGAACTATATCCCCAACAAAGAAAAACAATTCTGGTTGGAGTCAGGCTATTGTATCACAAATCTTTATATCGGACCTGGAAATAAACTTAACAGACATTGACAGAGATTTACTAAAACTGGAGCACTCAGAATCTGGCTCAGCTGTGCATGGTAGCCAATCAGCTTCTAACTTCAGCTTGTTCAATTTAGCTTTAACCAAAAAAAAAACAAAAAACCTGGGAGCTTATTGGTTTCTATGCAGAGCTGCACCAGATTTTACAAGAAAAGGACAATTCCATAGCTCAACTCACCAACCAGTCTGCTGACCAACCAAATTTACCTGTCTAACCGTATGTTAAAAGCAGGGGTTTAGTTAGCACACATTTGCAAACGCATGTGAAAGCTGCAAGGCCTCGTCAAGGCACCCTGTATTACTTGCAGTCCTAACACTAAATTTATAAGTGTCTCCACAGTGGAAGCACATGCATTGAATGGATAGGTGTGAGACAGGTGAGCCTGGAGGCCGCCCTAGCCCCCTTTGGGGGCTAGGGCGGCCTCCAGGCTCACCTGTCTCACACCTATCCATTCAATGCATGTGCTTCCACTGTGGAGACACTTATAAATTTAGTGTTAGGACTGCAAGTAATACAGGGTGCCTTGACGAGGCCTTGCAGCTTTCACATGCGTTTGCAAATGTGTGCTAACTAAACCCCTGCTTTTAACATACGGTTAGACAGGTAAATTTGGTTGGTCAGCAGACTGGTTGGTGAGTTGAGCTATGGAATTGTCCTTTTCTTGTATGTATATGCCCTCCATGTGCTCCTTACTGTGAAGGCCAGTTATGGGTGTGGGCGGTGACCAGTGTCTTGTTAACGTCTGCACCAGATTTTGCACGAACCAGTTTTAAGAAATTTGCCCTATTATATTACAGAAATTCTACAGATATTTAATGGCAGATGGTATGCATAAATTACTTTTAATAAAAGACCATTATACAAACATGTACACTTGCATCAGGTGATTAGCCGTATCGAGAAATGAGTAGCTATCAGTTAGGAAATTGCAACCCAGCTAATTGGTGCTTTAACCAAGCAGGCTTGGCCAGGGTATATCGGTAGCAGTCAGAGAGGGTCTATGCACAAATGATCATTGCCAAACTTGGCATTCTCTTCTGATGGTACTTTCTGCCTGTCAGGGAGGCTCTACATACATAAGATAATTTTCAAAACTGTCAGTCTGTTATGATGGTACTTCCAGCAGTTATAGAGGGTCTATGTACATAAGATCATTGCTGAATCTGATATTCTGGTATGGTGGTGCTTTCTGCATTCAGGAGGGTCACTCTACATATATAAGATAATTGCAGAATTTGATATTCTGTTATGATGGTGCTTTCTGCAGTCAGTGGGGTCTACATACATACAGTAAGATCATTGCCAAACCTGACATTCTGTTATGATGGTACTTTCTGCATTCAGGGAGCGTTTACATACATAGAATCACTGCCAAATCTGATATTCTGTTATGATGGTACTTTTTCATCAAAAATACAAAGCCTGTTATAATTTCTTCTATGAATTTGTTGGAAAAAACATTTGTTGCAAATATGGTATATAGTAATTTTATAACTATGCATTGAAGTCAGTATAAAAAGAAAAAATTACAAGCTGCTGCTTAAATGCATTCTAGTACTAGTATCACAAACAAAGGATTTAGTTATCTCTTTTTTCAACATTGACGTTTTATGGCTATCTAAGCTTTCTCAAACATACCCCATCAATATCAAAGGTATATTCGTATAACTGTTTCATTCATCTTCACAATGCTATGAATGTCAATGGGAATCCCTTTGTGTGTCCCAAGTAGTTATCTGTGTTGATAGTGAAGCATTAGGTACATGTGTACTGATATCAGTGATACAACAGACATATCTTATTCAATACAAATGTTACTGCTAACTGAAGAATCCATCTATTCAAAGGAAACACTGTTACACATCAAAGAGGTTTTTTTTATCTATCACAAGCAGTAGCAATCTCTTTAGCACAACAGCTACTGATAAAAATGTATAATATAAGCTGTGCACATCCATGGTTTAGCTGAAACCCAAATGGACAAAATAGCCTGAGATATGAAACAGCGCACTGGGAACCATGATACCAACAGAGGGGTATACCAGGTTATATAACACAATTGTTAAAAAAGTAAACAATTTGGTCTTTGCAGATGACGGAGAACATTCACAATTGTCTAGTTTGGTGCTTATGACATGCAATGTAGAATGCATGCAGAACACATTTGCTGCTTTTGGAAACCCGCAGTACAGGTCAGAGCAGAGTGCACAGTCTGGATGCAGTTGCACGTTGAGTTGTGCTATGGCACCTATCTCTGTTGTAGGTGCATTGCAGTTTGTATTTGCCATAGAGATGATTGTTTTTAACCTCCCTGGCGGTATGATTAGGTCAGATTTTAGGTGCTGAAAGCAGTACAATTATTTTGCATGGAAATTTGGCGTTTTTATATTGTAGGCCTGTAATTTTTAACAATAACACACTTAAAGCTGTCCAAACGAGTCTAGTAGATATCCCGGATATGATAAAGTTTGAAAGACAAAATCATAAATTATAATATAATAAATAAATATAAATGATTTAAAAAAAAATATATAATAATAATGAAATACATTTCCCCACAATTCACTATCGCTCAATTCTGCAAGTGTTCTAATTTACTATCGCTGTTTTCTAGCTGGTCTAAAGCCACTTTTGACATAAAGAGACACTTTTTGGTTGCTATGGACAATCTCCAGTTTCCAGGCAGAAAGAACAGTATATATAATATAAAACTGCATGCAGGGCATTGGACAAAGCACTGGGGACAAAAGGGATGTGAAATAATTTCATACAGTACTGTAATCTGTAAGATTACAGTACTGTATGTGTTACGATTTTTAAATTTTTTGAATTTGCCGCCAGGCTCTGCCCCCGTGCATCGCGACACTCGCAGGGAACGGAGCCTGGCACAGAGAGGCTTCGGGCGGAGGACAGAGCCTGCAGACACTGTGGGGGAACATCGCAGGATCCTGGGGACAAGGCAAGTATACCGCACCAGGATCCTGCAATGCAATCCCGAGTGTGGCTCGGGGTTACCGCTAATGGTGCTGAAATTTAACCCCGAGCCACACTCGGGAATACCGACAGGGAGGCTACTGAAGCATACATTTATGTTGGTTTGGATAAGCTAGTGGGTGGGCAAAGCTGGTCATAGAGAAGTAGAGTTGAATTTGAAAGTTCATATGGAAGTTCAAAAAAATCATTTATTTGGCCTTTATTGACTCAAATAGTTTTGTTCATAAGCCCTTAAAATTTTGTCCAGACCTGCTACTTGAATAAAATTCCAGACCTAAAAACAGGTTTTAGTTGTTGCTAGAACATGCATATTACAATATGTACGAGTTTTCCTGAACGAAAACCACTTTTAAAGTTAGAATTTTGTCTTTCGTGAAAACATTTCCATCCTGCTCCTTCGATTATTTTTATCACTACGGTAAAAAACAATTGTCGATTTGACCCCAATAACTATTAGTAGTCCAGTCCAATGTCTACCAAGTGGTTAATGATTAAGCACAATTGTATTGTGTGAAACGCGTCTACGAGATTGTGTGTTGGTGTCCCCTGGTGTCACCACAGCAGTGTTGCCAATCAGTATTTTTACTGGCAGCCAATAAAAAATTGGCACTTTTCTCTTTCTTACCAGTAAATGCCAGTGACAGGAAAAGGTTGTCAGTAAAAAATATGGTTGTGATGCTTGGTTTGGAACTGCACTTCCAAAAAGGCAGCCGATACCATCCAAATGCCTGCTACAGTGTGCTCGGGTGGTGGCAGTGGGGGGCGGGTCTGGTGTAGCCAGTGCCTGAGCATGTTGTGTGATGTCATGGTGAAAGGGAGCCTAGAAGAGTGGGTGGCGCCAAGTGGTAGGACGAGAGCAAGGCAAGCAGGGAGCGGGTCTGTCAGTGTTGTTTGGACTGGAGTGGACTGGAGGGACCACCTGGCATGGAGAGAGACTGTCACTGTGACTCAGGAGGGGACGTGTTGTGCCAGTGAGGTGTCATCATCATCTGGGGTGCTGCACACTGCTGTCAGTGTCACTGCGGGAGTCAATTTCTTGTGTGTATGTCTGCCCATTCTAATGTCTTGTGCCTGAACTATTTATTTACTATAGCGAAAATAAAATAGGAAATATGGTTTTTACCTTAATATCTATCTTAAATCACATTGCTAATTGCATATTGAACTTGTTTGTAGCCCAAATACTGAAATTTGCAGTTGAAACTGTAATTTTGTAACTTTTGGAAATGCCAGTAAAAACTTGGCCGTGCTAGTAAATTTTGAATTTCATGTCAGTAAATGTCAATCAGGCAGGTTGGCAACACTGCACCACGGTGACAAAATAAACGGCATTTTGAACCACCCAATGTCATTAAAATACAGTACAGCCCATTTCAATTTGAGAACACTAATTACACACCATTTATTATGTATCATAAGGACAAAGAAATAGTTTCACAGTAAAATTGTTATTCATTCTCCTCCATTCAATAGCTTGAGTTCCCCACCAGATTAATATAACTGTAACTGTAACTGGTGTAGGCTGTAAGGCCAGTAGTTCTACTCATTGTTGTCTGAGTTATATGATAGCAAGGTTGCTATTTCTCTAGATATGTAACTGATGATTTTCCTTTTTGTTCTAAAGGCGCTATACTGTGTGGACATACTGTATATACAGTATCTCACAAAAGTGAGTACACCCCTCACATTTTTGTAAATATATTATTATATCTTTTCATGTGACAACACTGAAGAAATGACACTTTGCTACAATGTAAAGTAGTGAGTGTACAGCTTGTATAACAGTGTAAATTTGCTGTCCCCTCAAAATAACTCAACACACAGCCATTAATGTCTACACCACTGGCAACCTAAACCGCTGGCAACAAAAGTGAGTACACCCCTAATTGAAAATGTCCAAATTGGGCCCAAAGTGTCAATATTTTTTGTGGCCACCATTATTTTCCAGCATTGCCTTAACCACTTAAGGACCAGCCTCGATTTGGATTTTAGGTGTTTACATGTTTAAAACAGGCATTTCTGCTAGAAAATTACTTAGAACCCCCAAACATTATATATGGTTTTTCTTCTAACACCCTAGAGAATAAAATGGCGGTTGTTGCAATACTTTTTTTTTGCACCATATTTGCGCAGCGGTCTTAAAAGCGCACTTTTTTTTGAAAAGATTCACTTTTTTGAATAAAAAAATAAGACAACAGTAAAGTTAGCCTAATTTTTTTTAATATTGTGAAATATAATGTTACACCAAGTGAATTGATACCCAACATGTCACGCTTCAAAATTGCGCCCACTCGTGGAATTGCGTCAAACTTTTTCCCTCAAAAATCTCCATGGGCGATGTTTAAAAAATTCTACAGGTTGCATATTTTGTGGTACAGAGGAGGTCTAGGGCTAGAATTATTGCTCTCACTCTACCGGTCTCTGCCATACCTCACATGTGTGGTTTGACCACCGTTTTCCTATGCGGGCTGTACTCGCGTATGTGCTTGCTTCTGCGCGCGAGCTCATCGATCGGGACGGGGGTTTTTTTTAAAAAAGAAATTTTAATTTTTATTATTTATTTTACATTATTTTATTTATTTTTACACTGTTTTAAAAAAAAAAATGTGTCACTTTTATTCCTATTACAAGGAATGTAAACATCCCTTAGTAATAGAAAAAAGCATGACAGGTCCTCTTAAATATGAGATCTGGAGTCAAAAAGACCTTAGATCTCATATTTACACTAAAATGCAACAAAAAAAAAAAAAAAAGTAATTTAAAAAAATGACATTGAAAAAAATATGCCTTTAAGAGGCGTGGGCGGAAGTGACGTTTTGACGTAGTTTCCGCCCAGCAGTGTCATGGAGATGAGTGGGCACCATCTTAGCCTCACTCATCTCCAAGCACACCACAGGGAAGGACGCAATTGCCTCCGCCGCTACCGACGGCTCCGGTATCCCCATTTTTGTGCGGTGGCCGGCTTTCAGATAAAAGTGGTCCCTGCGGCGGATTCGCCCCCCTCTCCTGCCACCGATAAAAGTGATCTTGCGGCGAATCTGCCGCAGGGACCACTTTTATCTGAAAGCCGGCCACCGCACAAAAATGGGGATACCGGGGTTATGGCAGCTAGCTGCTGCCATAACAACGATATCCCCATTCAAAGTTTGGACGTACATCGTTGTGCTGCAGTCGGTAAGTGGTTAACCCTCTTGGGCATGGAGTTCACCAGAGCTTTACAAGTTGCCACTAGAGTCCTCTTCCACTCCTCCATGACAACATCACAGAGCTGGTGGATGTTAGAGACCTTGCGCTCCTCCACCTTCCGTTTGAGGATGCCACACAGATGCTCAATAGGGTTTAGATCTGGAGACATGCTTGGCCATCAGAGGTGGGGGACTCGAGTCACATGACTTGACTCGAGTCGGACTCGAGTCACCTGTTTGAGGACTTGCGACTTGCTTGACAAAATTAAATAAATGACTCGACTTGACTTTGACTTGCCACTAATGACTTGCGACTTGACTTTGACTTGGGCTATTTGACTTGCAATGACTTGGCACCACCAGTGCTGTGTCTTGGCCTAGGCAAAATATGCCAAGAAAAAAGCACTAAGCAGTTTTGTTAATGTTGAAAATGAAACAAAACCTTTCCTGAAAACTGACGAGAGGGCTTTTCTTGCAGCTCTGGTCCGAGCATGCATAAATATGGTGACAGAGGTACAAGGCTCAAAGTAGCATGGGTGCTACGGTTGCCGATAGCTGGGTAGCAGGTGTAGACACACCAGGACAAAACAAATCAGAGACAACCTGAGGGATGTGTTCAAAATTCACAGAGCAATGTCAAAAGCAAGTCAGGCCAGCAACGGAAGATCTATCAGAAAAAGCAGAAGCACAGGAACACAGATCACAGTGGAACTATATACAGCGGTTACCAAATATCAGCACTTACTTAAATTAGGCAGTTTGGTGCCATCCCTGGATTTGGGTGTGCGCAGACATGCGCCATTGCGTGAAGAGATGTGCACTGGTCCAAGTGGACGCACACAGGCGCGGCAACGTGTGAGTGCAAGTTGACTATTGGACAAAGTCATCATCAGCGCCCTGGTGCACACAGCTATAGGCTTCCTGACAGTATCTGATTGGCTGCATTCAATGTTTCTCAGAAATTTTTCACCCAGCATCTTTGATTTTTAATTGAGTTTTGTAAAGCTTCATAGTGCCTACAGAGCCACCCACAGCTCAAATTGCTGCTGAAACATTTGAGCCGTGTATGGTCAGCTTAAAGCGACATTAAAGTTTTTTGTTTTTTTTTATTAAAGTAACAAATATGTTATACAGTACTTACCTGCTCTGTGCAATGGTTTTGCACAGAGCAGCCCTGATCCTCTTCTTCTAGGGGTCCCCGCCATTGCTCGAGGCTCCTCCTCTTTGGCAAGTGCCCCCATAGCAAGCCACTTTCCATGGGGCACCCATGCATGCTTGCTCCCGAGCTGCTCTGTCTGCGTCTAGTGACACAGACCAGGTGGCTCAGCCCCTTCCCCCTACTCACTGGGTGCAGCTTTTGATTGACAACAGCGGGAGCCAATGGCTAACAATCTGCCCAGTGAGGAAGGCGACAACGGTGAGAGCTTTTGCTCTTGTGCACTTTGCTGGATCGGATCGAGCTCAGATAAGTGTAAGGGGGGGCTTGAGGACATTTTGCAACACAGAAGGTTGCATTAAGGTGAAAAACCTTAAGGCTGTAGAACAACTTTAAGTTATTTATTAGAGGTTGATAACTGACAAATGTCAGAATGAGCCAACTGGGATGTTCCCTGGACAATTCCCTGACTGATTTTGCCTTGAACCTTGTTTCCCTTGAACAGTAACCCCTTTGCTCCTCTCATGAACTTCCTATTTTAGCAATGCCTTTTCATTTGCTAGATTATTGTATACGTATCTTATTGTATACGTATCGATGTATACGTATCGTATTATTGTATACGTATCTTCGCTACCACTCGTTACTGACTTTTGGCTTGTTCCTCAATTACGCTTCTACTAGATCCCTACCTGCTATATCTGCTACTGGACCCTGACTTGCTTACCTCCCGGTGTGGCGATTCTGAGGACAGTGACCTGGTACTAACATACAGCAAAACCCACCACCAGAAGCTCTGCTGGACACCAGTTAGTGCCTAGGCTTCGTACCTCAGGTGAGCCGGTGTCATTTGCCAGGTTTACTGCTTTTATACTTATCCAGCTGGTAGGTTGGAGCCTCTCCACTGCTATAGCTACTGGACTCCGAGCCTGACCCATGATAGTGACAACAACAAAGCAGTTGCTGACTATGCCTACTAAAATCTACATGGTTAGGAAGAACTATAACATTACACTTAGTGTATTAGTATCCTTGACACCCAAATAGGTCTTTGTTCAGAATGATACAAATTACCAAAGTGTAACAACTTAATTTGAAAAGATTTAACAAAGGTTCTCTAACAATGAATTCAACGGTTCCAAGTTTCTTGTCTCGCAAATAAAACATTGAATCCTGCAACATAGAGTCATACTCCGAGATCTGCCGAAGAAGATGGCTGACAACATAGTAATACACAAAAAATGAACAATAGCTTTGTGGTAATGAATGCCTTCAAATGTCTAAAAATCCCCATAGGCATATGTTATTTAACCAGTAATAAATAAAAATCTAGGGACATATGACAGATTTGCCCCAAGGCAATGTAAGAGATTACTTATCTGGAATCCTCAAGGTTGTCTTAAGCAGCAGATAGACATATTTAGCAGATGCTCTTTCCTCTTAGTATGTGCCCTGTGTGTTTATACTTGAACTAATGAAAGCTGGTCCCCAGTGGATGCTTGGACAACATGCACAATTGAATATCCTTTCAAAGTGTTTTTACCCACTTTTACCCTAAACAGAAAATACTTCTGTCACACAAGTATTCCTGCTAAGGCAATGGATAAGTGAGGTGGGAGTGCACATGGCTCTCCCACGTGCACTCCCATCTCCCATGTCCCATGTGACTTATCTTTAGAAAAAAAAACATAGATTGGGAAAGATTATGTAGCTTGCCCAACCACTTTGTCCTCCGAAAACAATACTTTTGCAACCATTGTAGGATACTGAATAGTCTTTGGATCATTGCCCTATTCAGCTGGATCTGGAAAATGTAATCTAAGGCTAACAGGTACCTTAATGGTGCCCACAGACTTCTATTGCTTGTAAATGTTCATGCACGATTCTCCAGCACTAGGACCAAGCAGTGCTATCACAACCAAGAATGTCTATAAGCAGCTTTAGACCTTGCAATAGGGAAAAACAGTATTGTCTTGGGAAGCACGATTCCAAGAAACGTATTATTTTCTTGAGACCTGGTGGCCAGGGTTTATCTGCTGTAATCTCAGGGAGCATATAATAATACAATTATTCCCCGAGTCAAGTGATTTACTCATGTCTTTGGCTGGCCTCAGGTTAATGGTGCTAGTACAATAGAGGACAGTTAGAGGTACACACGTGATCTTCCTACATTTAGGCCAACACTATTAGTTGTTAGATAAACAGAAATGATTGGTATGGTTGATCATTCTGGTTTATGCTATGGTGAGAGAGGGAAGATGCTCACAGACACCTCCGGGTTCCAGCTTTACACGGTAACCGATGTTGATTGGACAAAGCCTTCTATTCTGTTGACAAGTTTGATTCCAGGGCAGTTGAGGGCCAGTTTTGCCTGAAGGGTGCCCATTGACACTAAATCAGTGCCATCAAGTGTCTGTCTAATGCTTTTCGTTACATCTGCCTGTCCTCAAACACGCTGCAATGTTAAATTAGGATTTTTTTTTTTTTTTTTAACACTCTGAAACTGCAAATTAAAAATAGAGCATTTTTAAAACAAATATGAGAGTGGATTAGGGTGGGATAGAACTGTTGGTTCCTGGCAGGGAATAAAAAATTCACATCACTTCCATAAGACGGTAACACCCATTCTTCAGTTCCCACTAATACTGATCAACAAGCTCTACAAGATGGCATATATGAAATAAGGATAATGCAAAAAAAATGACAGATTTTTATGTATGCATGTATGCACAAAATGTGACTTGCAACTTCAGAGTATTTACAAAAATACTTTAGCTCCGCTTTAGGAAATGGTGCAATTTAGTGTGCTTGTCAAAGGCAGCTGCAGCAGAAACACTATAGGGCCCAACCTATAGTCTTGGACACAGGCCCACTGCTTTTAGAAAATGCCCCTGGTGCAATTTGTGCATTAGCAATACCCTACAATGGCTTGGAAAATCTATGTACAAGGAGCTGCATGCAGGCTCCCTAAGTTACTGACTGGGGACATAGTGGAGGTATGGACACAACTGCATGTCCTAAATAGGGATAAGCCGAACACCCTCGTGTTCAGTTCGCAGCAGAACATGCGAACAGGCAAAAAAATCGTCAGAACACACGAAAACCGTTAAAGTCTATGGGACACGAACATGAATAATCAAAAGTGCTAATTGTAAAGGCTTATATGCAAGTTATTATCATGAAAAGTGTTTGGGGACCTGGGTCGTAAACGGGTGACCCCGCCCCCCTCTGATGCCACGGGGAAGCCATGGGGAAGTCCCCGTGGAGTCAGAGGGGGCGGGGTCACCTGGGTACGTCACCGGGTGGCCCCGCCTTCAGTTATATAAGAACTGTCAAAGGCGAAGAAGCGTCACACAGCGGGAGCCTCTCATGGAGGCGGGACGGTTGCGGATTTTTTTTTTCTTTTTCGGTCTGTTGCGGTGAGATAGAAGATGAATGAACATCGTAAGACATTTTTATTTTTTAATAAAGGTCTTGTCCCCAAGCTGCGTCTTGTCGTTTTTAACATTTTGACACTTTTTTTGTGAAATGGTAGAGGTACATTTGTACCCTGTTACCATTATTCACAGGGGGAGAGGCCGGGACCTGGGGGTCCCCTTGTTAAAGGGGGCTTCCAGATTCCGATAAGCCCCCGCCCGCAGACCCCCACAACCACCGGGCAAGGGTTGTGGGGATGAGGCCCTCGGGCTACCCCAAAGCACCCTCCCAATGTTGAGGGCATGTGGCCTGGTACAGTTCAGGAGGGGGGGCGCTATCTTGTCCCCCCCTCTTTTCCTGCAGCCTGCTAGGTTGCATGCTCTGATAAGGGTCTGGTATGGATTTTGGGGGGACCCCTGCGCCATTTTTTTTTAAATTTGGCGCAGGGTTCCCCTTAATTTCCATATCAGACCCGAAGGGCCTGGTAATGGACTGGGGGGGATCTCATGCTCTTTTTTTCAATGAGTTTTATCTATATTGCTGAGACCCACAATTCATTACAGCCGTGATCAGTTTTAAATAACAATTTTTCCTTTAGAAATGTAATTTTGCTGTGGTACTGTTCTAAACACAGGGAAAATGTGCCACTTTACAGGCATGCTATAGACACCCCCCAGGTACGAAATTTAAAGGAATACTTCATTTTTATTGTTTCACTTTAATAATAAAAAAAAAAAATCACTGCTCCCGAAAAAATGGCGTTTTTAAAAAAATATTTTCATTGATCCATGTCCCCTAGGGCAGGACCCGGATCCCCAAACACTTTTCATGACTTATACTTGCATATAAGCCTTTAAAATGAACAATTTGATTTTTCATGTTAGTATCCCATAGACTTTAACGGTGTGTTCCGGCAGCTTTCAAATTTGCCCCGAACACCGCATATTGTTCAGTGTTCGCAGAACATCCGAACAACCAAAGTTTGGCCTGAACTTATGCTCGGGCCGAACCGTTCGCCCATCCCTAGTTCTAAATAGACAGCAGTGTAGGATTGGGCACACTGTCTGTGCTCAGGGCCTGTCCACCTGCCCCTGCTCACATGTCAAATTAGGACATGCAGTTGTGTTTGTACAGCCACTGGGTCCCCATTCAGTGACTTAGGCTGCCTGCGCACAACTTCAGCTAAATAAAAAAATTGCTCATTCATGGTGTATGTGATCCTGCGCAGGAGAGCTGCCTTGCCGCTTTATATATACAGTATACGGTCATCAATCGGTTAAAGTGGTTGCAAATCCTTACTCAGTGAAGCAACTGGCCTCAGGTGATACAGAGAGATGAAACAAATCCTCCTACATAAGTTGTACCTGTTTATCTGCGGTCTTCACTTCTCTACATCTGTTCAATGTCCAGAATTTATAAAGCTTGTCTGAGCTGTCAGAAAAAAGGGGGAGGAGAGCCTAACTTACCTCTGCAGAGCTCAGTGAGGAGAGCTCTGAGAGTTTATTGGAGAGAAGGGACACACTCCCTTCACAAAGCACACAGGAACAGAGCTGTGGCTGTCAATCAGCTGGAGCTCCCTTCCCTGTCACCTTTTTTCTATTGGTGTCAGGAAAACTTTTTAGAAGTTATTCATGCTGATAGCAGTGGAATGAAACAGCAGACAAAAATGACGTATGTGCTCTTAATTGAGACAAGTGCACAGTATAGAGGGATATGTCTTGTTCATATTTCATGTCTAATGTTGACAACCACGTTAAGCTGGCCATACATGATCGAAATTCAGCCTGTTCAACAGGGACCAGCTGAACTTTGATACATGTATGGGCAGGCTGGTTGTACACAAGTCATTCTATCAATTGACTTGTGTACAACCAGCCTGTTCGGAAATTTTCTTTCGATGAGTGCCGTCGGCTATGGGCAGTGCTGCTGATCAGTGTATTATGATGATGGGAAGCCTCCCCACTGTAAAAATACAAGTCCAGTATATGGATGGGGGAATCGAGTAATTTTCTTTCATTCAACCTGTTGGTTGAAAAAAAAAAAAGACTCCTCAAAGCCCATATGCCTTATGCTGCGTACACACGAGCGGTTTTGCCGTCGGAATAAACTCTGAAGGTTTCTCCAACTGAATTCTGATGGAATTCCGCTTAAGTTGCATACACACAGTCACACCAAAGTCCGACTGTCAAGAACGCGGTGACATACAACACGTACGACGGGACTAGAAAAAGGAAGGGCAATAGCCAGTGCGCCACCCTTTGGGCTCCTTCTGCTAATCTCATCAGAACAGCATACAGACGAGTGTTTTTTCCGATAGTAATTAGTTCCGTCGGAAAAATATAGAACACGTTCTCTATCTAAGTCTATCTGGGGCATACACGCAGTCGGAATATAAGATGAAAAGCTCCCATCGGACTTTTTCTGACGGAAATTCCGCTCGTGTGTACGCGGCATTAGGCTGAAAGACACACATACATTTTGCAGATTTCACATTAGATAAAACACTTAAGAGGTAGAGACTGCATATTTATTGAGAAAATCATTGTTCCCCTCAAGCACTTCCATGATGGGATAAAATTTTAAGTCACATTATGTTTCACAACCATTTTTCAGTGAAAATAAATCACTTGAGCAGAAAGTAATGTAATTTATACTTTCAAAATATTGTGTCCTCAGGGTGTCCTCTTGAACTTCAAACATAAGCTTTGTAATTATTGTACCTATCAAAGGAAACCTATAACTTTACCTCAGTCCAACCTTTCCGCCTGGCCTATAATATTTAACAGTTAATCGATAAACCACATTTTAACATAAATGGTTTGTATCATGCCTTATTTGGATCTAATCTGTAATAAGGCTTCCTATTTCAGGTATACAGTGACTACATTAAACAAGATGAGGCTTTCTATGTAATAAGTAGCAGTGAAATGGTCATAATAATAACTTGCGTTACCTGAAATTATATATACATTATATATACATGTATATATATATATATATATATATATATATATATATATATATATATATATATATATATATATATATATATATATATATATACACACAGTATCTCACAAAAGTGAGTACATCCCTCACATTTTTGTAAATATTTTATTATATCTTTTCATGTGACAACACTGAAGAAATTACACTTTGCTACAATGTAAAGTAGTAATGTCTAAACCACTGGCAACAAAAGTGAGTACACCCCTAAATGAAAATGTCCAAATTGGGCCCAAAGTTTCAATATTTTGTGTGGCCACCATTATTTTCCAGCACTACCTTAACCCTCTTGGGCATGGAGTTCACCAGAGCTTCACGGGTTGCCACTGGAGTCCTCTTCCACTCCTCTATGACGAAATTACGGAGCTGGTGGATGTTAGAGATCTTTCGCTCCTCCACCTTCCGTTTGAGGATGCCCCACAGGTAATCAATAGGGTTGAGGTCTGGAGACATGCTTGGCCAGTCCATCACCTTTACCCTCAGCTTCCTTAGCAAGGCAGTGTTCATCTTGGAGGTGTGTTTGGGGTCGTTATCATGTTGGAATTCTGCCCTACAGCCCAGGCTCCGGAGGGAGGGGATCATGCTCTGCTTCAGTATGTCACAGTACATGTTGGCATTCATGGTTCCCTCAATGAACTGTAGCTCCCCAGTGCCGGCAGCACTCATGCAGCCCCAGACCATGACACTCCAACCACCATGCTTCACTGTAGGCAAGACACACTTGTCTTTGTACTCCTCACCTGATTGCCGCCACACACACTTGACACCATCTGAACCAAATAAGTTTATCTTGGTCTCACCAGACATCGTGACATGGTTCCAGTATACCATGTCCTTAGTCTGCTTGTCTTCAGCAAACTGTTTTGTGCATCATCTTTAGAAGAGGCTTCCTTCTGGGATGACAGCCATGCAGACCAATTTGATGCAGTGTGCAGCGTATGGTCTGAGCACTGACAGGCTGACCCCCTCACCCCTTCAACCTCTGCAGCAATGCTGGCAGCACTCATACATCTATTTCCCAAAGACAACTTCTGGATATGACGCTGAGCATGTGCACTCAACTTCTTTGGCTGAGTGGAACCTGTCCTGTTAACGCGCTGTATGGTCTTGGCCACCATGCTGCAACTCAGTTTCAGGGTCTTGGCAATCTTCTTATAGCCTAGGTCAATTTTATGTAGAGCAACAATTCTTTTTTTCAGATCGTCAGAGTTCTTTGTCATGAGGTGCCATGTTGAACTTCCAGTGACCAGTATGAGAGAGTGAGAGCGATAACACCAAATTTGACACACCTGCTCTCCATTCACACCTAAGACCTTGTAACACTAACGAGTCACATGACACCGGGGAGGAAAAATGGCTAATTGGGCCCAGTGTGGACATTTTCACTTAGGAGTGTACTCACTTTTGTTGCCAGTGGGTTAGACATTAATGGCTGTGTGTTGTGTTATTTTGAGGGGACAGCAAATTTACACTGTTATACAAGCTGTACACTCACTGCTTTACATTGTAGCAAAGTATCATTTCTTCAGTGTTGTCTCATGAAAAGATATGATAAAATATTTACAAAAATGTGAGGGGTGTGGTGTACTAACTGTTGTGAGATATATATATATATATACAGTCAATATAAAAATACACAATCCTGTTAAAATGTCAGGTTTCTGTGATGTAAAAACATGAGACAAAAATAAATCATTTCAGAACTTTTTCCACCTTAAATGTGACTTACAAACTGTACAACTCAATTGAAAAACAAACTGAAATCTTTTGGGGGGTAGTAAAAATAAAAAATAAAATAATACTAAATACTAAAAGAATACTGAATACGGCGTTTTGACACCATTGGCAGCCGTGTAAACCAGAAGTGACGTTGTGATGTTGCTTCCTTGTTTTAACATTGGAGACCCGATCGAAAGCGTTTCCGGCTTCGTTTGGGACTCCACACAGCTGGCGGACGTGCCGGATGGTCTCTCCAATCTACCGGTGGGACGGGAGACCCGGGCAGAGCGGCAGAAGGTAGCAGAAGGGGGGGTGCCCCCTCCATCTCCTTAAGATAACGGCCAAGCGGCTCATTAGCCGTATCAGTTGTTATCATGAAAGAGCCGACTGCTAGCTTTAAAAAATCATACTGGGGTGTTGCCTACTGGTGCAGGCATCCCCCCAATACAACCACTTCAACCAAATAACATACAGGTACATGATGAAGTGGTTAAACTTTTCCACATCTTTATCCCTGACCAGTCTGGTGTATTCCTTGGCCTTCATGATGCAGTTTGTTCACTAAGGTTCTCTAACAAACCCCTGAGGGCTTCACAGAACAGCTGCATTTATACTGAGATTAAATTACACACAGGCGGATTCTATTTACTAATTAGGCGACTTCTTAAATTGGTTTCACTAGATTTTAGTTAGGGGTATCACAGTAAAGGGGCAGAATACAAATGCCCGCCACCCTTATTAGATATTTATTTGTAAAAAAATTTGAAATCCATTTGTTATTTTCCTTCCACTTCACAATTATGTGCCACTTTGTGTTGGTCTATCACATAAAATCCCAATGTTTTTGGTTGTAACATGGCAAAATGTGGGAAATTTCAAGGGGTATGAATATATATATAGCTATATATATATATACATCTATATATATATATATATATATATATATATAGATATATAGATATATCTATATATATATATATATATGAAAACAAATGTAAAAGTCTCTCCAGAGCAGAAATGGTGGCATTTAAAAAAAAATAACAGTCACAGATATCTCTTTTGACACACTAAGGACATTTTCCTAAAGTTCCATTTGATGGCATTACAAATTATCACTTTCAGCATAAGGTAGATGTAAAACCTAACTGATTTTTAGTTTGCCAAAGCAGTGGGTACTAGAAACAGTTGCCATTTATTTAAAATAAGATACTTATTTTCACCTTTTTTCATTCTTTACTCACCTAGGTGGATGCAGCATGGGTCAGATGCTGCATCTGTCCCCCGCCAGCTCTAAGACCGAGAACTGAGTGATCCAACACCGCTGATCGCTCAACTCCCAGTTGTAGAGAGCCGATGACTGTCCCTCCAGTTCTCACTGGAGTGTTGTGCTGTGGAGGGGGTGGAAATGGCTGGCTCAGGCTCTCAGCGGCTCGCTGAGTGGATCAGCAAGCTGCCTATCCAGGCATTTGGGGGTATCCCCCCAATGTGGTTGGGATATTTTCAGAGCCTGGGGAGCTCTGTGACGGCACCTGACAGTGGACTTTAGGAGCTGCAGAACGAACTGCACTACTTTTATCCATAGAAGAAGTACAGCCAAAAATCTTATACTTATACCTATACTTTTCCTTTAAAGGTTTTTAGCTATCCTCTACTCTATCCAAAACTAAAATAAAATTGAAAAAACTTTTAACTATACACATTAAGGTTCGCCAAAGATGAGAAGATTTCCAAAAATAAAAAAATACTGTATTTGTTTGCCCATAAGAGACCATCAAGCACTAGTATCGCCCATATTTCCTACATACAGGTACAAGCATAATTCTTTCTTCCTTCTTCTGTCGGCTATAGCTGGCGGCACTAATCATTTGGAAAAAAACCTGACAGAGTAGTTGTACAGAAGTTGATCGATAGTTTCTTCCTTACACTTACTGTATGTCCTTATTAGAAATATTTCCCCTCGCTTTTTCTAAATGTGGAGTTATTGGGACAGGAAGTGAGCAGAATCTATCAAATTTAGTCAGCAACATAAGCTGAAACATTGAAAGGTTAGCATCTCTGCTTATGCTTTTATTACTTTTCTTAATTGTGTGTAATAGTCTGTTCACTCCCTGTGTGGTCATCAGGACAAGAAGTAAGGAAAACTGTCCCTACTGTAGACAATGTTCCCCAGATCTAGCTATTTACAGGGGATTAGCGAAGATAATGTAGATGCACCTCCTTGGCACTTTACCCAAAAATAAAAAATACAAATTTGGGTGGAGTTGTGATTTAGCAAATTTTGCTTGCCCTTGAAAAATTCCCAAGCAAGTGGGAAAGCTACCAAAGGAATCATGTGACATTTAGTGTAATATTTCTTGCCATATCTCTAGCACCTCATACAGGTGGAACTTTCCTGCCAATGCTCAAATTTAAGGTGTGTGTACCTGTATTTCATCCTAACTATGACATTTTTAAGTATATAAGCCGTCCAGAAGAAGACTCTTTGCAGAACTGTTAATCTACAATAGGCTAAAAATGTATATATAAAATACTTTTATCGAGAGACAATATAGCCAACAAAGGCAGAGGTTTTGTGTCTAATACCAGACTCTAGCAGACTATTAATTTGTGGTTAGCTTCCTTGTACCTAAGAAGATTTCCAGATGTTTATCCTTCTAAATCACTCAGAATAACACATCAAAGAGAATATTTGCATTTTCTATCACAGATAACAACATTGACATACTGCATGCTGACTCATACAAACTGCAGAACTAGACGGATCATTATTAATTTGTACTCTATAAGAAATGAGAATAGGTTTAAAAAAAGTACTGGTGAATATTAGCATTTTCACATATGTATTTTAAATATACCTCAATCGGTAATTAATATCAGATTGTTATGACCATATAAAATTGGCTCCACCATCCAGATTTTGCGCTAAGCTCATTTTGATGCACATTAATGCAAGATAGAGTAACACAAATCTAAGTAGAGGAATATAGTTTGATATATACAGTATATATATATATATATATATATATATATATATATATATATATATATATTGATCAGGGTTATTTGGGTAGTTTCTGTTGTGATTATGATTTAAAAAGAGTAAACACAGTTGTAATACATAATAAATGGCTGCAGCCAAACACTAACCATGAGTGAAAGAAAAGTTTTTGTGTTATCATTCATATCCTCTGCAAAATGGCCTAGAAATCATAAATTCTACCAGGGTATGTAAACTTATGAGCACAACTGTGTATATATATATATATATATATATATATATATATATATATATATATATATATATGATTCACAGTATATTTACAGAAATATATGTGTAGCACTTACTCTCCACGGAGCTGCTGGTTTAAAGCGGGCTTGTTACCTTCACTCTCCTTTCCTCTGTTTCACCGCCACCGGGTCTAGGGTTCCGTTGAGTTTACCTCTGGACGACACACGCACCAACACTCGAGTACGTTCTCAAAGCTTTATTAAACCATCAACGAAGGAAGTAGCAGGAAAGAGGTAGAAGGAAAACCGCAGAGGAAAACTCAAATACCTTTTTAGTAAGATTCTTGACAAATGTCCTTTGGGGTTAGATCTTTCAGTAGAATGCACTCCCTTGGTGGGACACACTCCTTGCATGCCTGGATAGGCCTCTCTCACTTGCCTAGCAGCCAGTACGTAGCACGAACAAAAGTCTCTGCCACAGACTTGTTTGGGATGAACCAGTACGATCCTCTGCCACAGGATGTATTGGTTATTTTCTGCAATGAATGTCAGTCACAGTGCTTGAACCTTTAAGCCAAACCTGGCAACACTATGCTGTATAATCACTTTAGGATACGTCCTCCAACCGAGTCACAAGGCCCCTCTCCAGAGCAGCACGTTGCATGATCCTTCCATGACGGGTCCTCCTCTGGGATCTCCTCGGTTGTCCAGCTTCTTCACTCTGGATAGACAGCTCAGGACCATTCCTCGGCCGCTGTGGTAGGCCCCAGACAAGCTTCTGGGCCCACCCCTGTGCCGCAGCGACGTGGGCCTCCTTTCCAGAGGACCACGAGGTAGCTCTCTAATGCATACCTGTTGGCCAGGAGGGCCAGCAGGTGGCTGTAAAACGAACCCCAAAATATGGCGTCTGTCCCATAAATACCCTCACCCAGAATGCAACTCGGAGGACCACCTCCACCGAGTTTCCGGGACAGAAGAGCATCCATACGCTTAGACACGCTGCCCTTCCAACACCAGCCAGCGGTAACAGCGACACCCATGGCTCAGTATGGAAACACACGCAACGTAAGCCAAGCTGAAACAGAAGCAAATCTAACCTTCCTAACGAACAAGTTACTAAATTTACCTATCAGATGGTAGATCGCAAATCTACCAGCGCTACATATGTGAATGATTCAAAACCAAATAAACCTCCAATGAAGATGCTACAATAGGGGCATGGTAATGTCTTTTGGTATAAACTAAAGACCTCCTTTAAGAAAGCCTCCTATTTCTTCTTTTAGGAAGAACAAGGTTTAATATCCTGTTTTAGTAAAGTGTCTTGTATTTTAGGTTTGCCTTTGCTATTCAGTGACAAGACACCCCCCCCCCCCCCCAACCCACTTATGTTTACCTTGCCAGAGGAGAGGCACATATGTACTTACCTCAATACCAACATATGTGATTATCACAGAGATGCTTGACTTTCTTGGTATTTCGGATTTATCTCCTCTGTCTTAAATAGATATTGGGATTTACATTGTTTCTGAGTATATTATTATACACTGGATATATATCCCCCTCTCCTTGGATATTTATGTTTACTTCTACCTTTTTAGGTCTGGATTGTATCCCATGGGCTGGTAGGCAAAACACCTGAGACAGATCCTGTATTCCTCTCCTCTGTTGTTTTGATGATTTGTGATATTTAGTAAGAAACTCTGTATGTTAATATAACCTGATAGTTGAAACCGAAATACTGCCTCATTTATGTACAAAAAAATGTTTATTGAGTTTGTATCATTTCTTGGTACTGGGAGAGACGGGATGACATGCTTGTTATCATTTCTTTTTGTTTAACCTGCAATCCTTAAATAAAGATTTAAAAAAAAAAAAAACTCTGTATGTAACACACTTGCAATTTATGTCTGGTCCTAAAGAGGCGGGGGACCAGATACAAGTACATGTATCTACCATATTTACATATTTTTGTATTTATCACAAAGTTTCTCTTTGTATATCAGTGTTTTTTAACACCGTGTTGGTGAGACATTTTTTACGTGAAATTTAATAACATTTATATAGATTTTTATTCTGGTTCTGTTCTCATTTGGCATATTCAAAGTCCCACTACTCTGCTTTTTAATAAATACTATATCTACTTATGGGATGATGCCAATGTGAACCCGAGATTGGATTTCATGACATGTCATCTGCATTATAACTTTCCACTGCTCACCTTGTCAACACTCCCACACAGCTCCTTTCTTTATCACAGACATCACAAATTACTCAGTGCTTACCAGTATGGGGGAGTAGGTCACTTCCTCCCATGATGCAGGGCTCAGGCCCAGCAGCCAATCACCAGGCCTAAATACTGTTTTGTGAAAGAGGAGGTGACATCTCCAATCCTGTGTAAGCTCCAATATCAGCCAACACAGTCACTGAGTTTACACTCACATTGGCAATGTACATATAAGTGTTTTTGGTTTAGAGACTATAGAAAAATGAAAGAGACCCTGTCACTTTGCCCTATTTAGTGACAAGGCACCCATCCCCAACCCACTTATACTCACCTTGTCAACACTCTCACACAGCCAACACAGTCACTGAGTTTACACTCACATTGCCAACGTACATATAAGTGGGTTGACTTTAATGAAACTCTGTAACTCTGCCCTAAATGACAAAGTTGATTTTATATCATTATTATTTTAAAGCAAATACCAAGATATTGTTTTATACAGTTCAAAAAGTATTAATGGTGTTCAAGCTCTACTAAGGATGGCCATATGAAGCCAGATGAAATCAATGAAAGGGATTTGAGCATGGCTTGTGACCATAGTGCTGAAAAGAAGTGCAGTGTCAAGCATTCCTGAATGTGGAAAATATTTTACAACTTGTTGGAAAATCTTTTTGCAACATAAAGATTCTCAAAGTTCAAACAGAATGAAGACAGTAGTGCGTTACAGTTGTGCACTTGATATTCATCTGTTGCTTCCCTAGGTTTCATTTTACTTCAGTCATAGCAATAAAAGATAAATTCTCATTGGTTTGTAGGGGTCACAGTATTTGCACTAAGCTGTATCATTTATTTTACATTTTTTTTGTTATCTAATGACAATTTTCTTGCCAAAATGTTTAATTTACATACATAAATATCAAATTTTTACATATGGAATAGTTAAATGACCATGGGAAGCCTAAATTCCTCATAATTCAGTATATTTTTTCTGCTTAAAGATTATTTTTCTCTACCTCACACAAATACCTCATACAGCCTCGCAGTTATCACCAGCAACAAGTTGACAATAGTTTGGGAACTAGCATCTGTAGGATAATTACTGAGAACTGACATTTGGGTTAAAAGTAATACTGTAGGCATAATATGAATATATGCATATAGTTCCGATGATCTGCGTGATGAAACTTAAACTGCATTGTGAATATTTTGATCACAAAAATGAGTAAATTATTGCATGGTCCTTAAATTGCTGCTTGTGTTATGCCTTATGCCTATGTCATGGTGCAGTGGGTTGTAGTACCATTAAATTTGAATCGCACTCTAACACCGTTAATATACATCCAACACACCTGCACTGCAGTGGACCACAAAAGTCCAATTTTGGCTTTTGATTTTACATTTTCATGCATTACCACCTCGTTCAAATTAACGGACTGCTTAATTGAAATGACATTGATGTGACACAAGGCCATGTTGCATGTTTGTTAATGTGCCACAATCCGGCACATACAGTATATTTGAATAGGCCATTAGTGACTTGATGTCTGTTTTTTTATATAAATATCTTTTTTCTTATAAAATATAATATCTTGTATGCTGTTTTACTACTTATTTCATAAACATACCTAATTACATCAGTTTCAAAGTTTTACATTTTTTTTGGCAGTGAAATGCAATGAAATGAAACATCACACATCTCCATCCTAGCAGATATGTGTAGTGAAAGTAGTTAATCATAAAATGGGTTTTCAGCGAGCTTTGCTGCTTTCATATGACTCTGCTCTGGCCTGCAGCTCCTTCATCTTAATTGCACTCGCTAAAGATAGGATGCCTTTAATGCAAAATTATTTTTTAAATTGAATGTCAGAAGTAGAGCTGCTCAGATGATTCACGTTATTGGGAGAGGGTGGATTCAAAGGAGGATAAAAATTACATAAAACACCTTTGGGTGTTATTTAAAATTAAATCATTCATCCATTTTTGCCCCCTATATTCCCCTTTGTGACATGAAAGCCACCAGCTATTGAAAGCTATGGGCCTGCTAGAAAACGTAACATTTTATTATATCTTTTATAGTAAGCCTATCTTTGTTGCTTTTTAAATTGTTTTAAATGTGGATATTGTATTTCCATTTACGCCGCTTACAGGTGTTTTATGAAGACATTTGGCTACCTTCAGATAACCATCATTACACTGGAAGCTTTGAAAACAATAAGGTGTATTTTACTCTAATATGAGTCCTAATGGAGCAGATAAGAAGAGTATGATAAAAGAGTTTACCTGCAGGACCAAAAATGTAAGTTGGAGGGTTATAGAGCTACAACAGATGCTACACTCATCTGCATTCTTCTACATCAGAGATTTAGTACTCTGAAGTACCCACATGGACCACCTACTTACACCATCTGAGCCCTTTGCTTTTTATCATAATTGATCAGCTGTGCTTATTTTTAAGGTCAGCTGCTATAATTGTGCTGAGATAAGGATGGCTCCAGGGATGTCTGCTCAATACACACTTAGTCAATTCAAGAATACATTTTCATGAATACATCTTTAATAACAAGTTATTATTGGTCAAATTGTCTGAAGCATATGTTGGATGGGTGGTGAGCTTTGGCCAACCAGATACAAGTTGATCTCTGATCTATAACTTAAACTATTGTATTTGTAAACTCAAACATAATAAATTCATATAAGCTTTAACAATTTAATGCCAGAAGTATGTTTTAATATTTTAAAATACAGTTTTTTTTTTTTTAAATAAAACCTGGCAATCCTATTGTGAAGGTCCTTCTATAAGCACTTACTGGTGATGGTGACAACGTTCTGCGCCTGTTTCCGAATTGTGCTTCTGAGTTGTCAGTCTGTCACATGGGCTTCCCATGTCCAATTCAACATGCTTTATGCAGCCATGGACTACTGTTGACATCATCAAGAAAAATCACCCTAAGCCTCGATTCACACAGGGGCAACACGACTTCAGCGCGTCTTTGCAAGGCGACTTCAACGCGGCTTCAACGCGACTTCAGCGCAACTTTAAGCAGCTTACAACACGACTTCAAGTCGCCTCCAGGACAGGCGACTTTGACTGTGGCCAAACACAGAATAATCAGCTCTCTGGGAGAGAGGGGTTTGCCTGGGTAAACTAATTTATTTTCCTGTAAAGTAGCTTCAATATAGATGGAGATCTGACTTGGAGGCGACTTCCATTGAATTCTATGGGTACAGGTCGCCTAGAAGTCGGATTGAAGTAGTACAGGAACCTTTTCTGAAGTCGGAGCGACTTCAGTAGTGTAAACTAAGACGTTCTCATTGACTATAATGCAAATCTCAAAGTAAAGCGACTTGGGGCGACTTGAGGTCTTACAAGTCGGATGCCAAGTCGTTGTAGTGTGAACTGACCCTTAGTATTACTAAGCAGCTACCACCACATATCCCTGAGAAAGGCAGGTGTTTCTATTAAAACGCCTTGTAGGTAACTCTGTGCTCCCTGATATTTAGACACTCAGGCATCAGCGAGCTGGAGTGGAGTTGCCACTGGCCATGGCACCCATTTTTTACATTACCTGCTTTATGAGCAGATATATATATTTAAAGTGGCAACACTGTTTCCTCCCTTTGAAATGATTACATTTTTTAATTTGCTGAACTCACCCAAAACAAAATACTCTTTGAGGTTCAGTTGATTTAAATTAAAACAGAGAACTATTATATGCATGATTTGCCCATGGCAAAGCACATCTCCAGCACATGCACCTCGTGAGTTATCAATGATACACCTCTTGATTAAAAGATTATATTGCTTTGTGTTGGTGTTCATGATTGATTTAGGTGAGTGCTTGGTTAAGAATAAGTGTGATTTATTCAGCTTGGAAAAATTAGGAGAAGTTCATCCAGCAGCTACAAGTAATATGGGTGTATATTCTCCACTGGGCACTAATGAATTATATTTCTGTCTTTATCTGTCACAGCAACTTTCCATTTAAATTTGTCGAAACTTTCTAGGCAGCAGCAATAAATATCAGTGATTGTGCAAACTCATTGAATTATGTGATCATCCGTGTGATTTCAAACACAACCCCAGATATGGCCCCTTTCACACGAGTCCACGGAGTCCGCCTCGGTCCGCCGGCTCAGCGGGAGATCTCTCCGTTGATCTCCGCTGAGCCGGCGGATGACAGGTCCCTCTCTGCTCACTGAGCGGGGAGGGGCTTGTCAGGCGCCGCTGCCGCCTATGGAGAGATCGGATGAAAACGGACAGCATGACCGTTTTCATCAGATCTCACCCGATCTGATCCGCCAGCGACGGACCTGGATGTAGGGCCATCCGTCTGCTTTTAGCGGATCAGACCGGGTCGGATGTCAGCGGACATGTCTCCGCTGACATCCGTCACTCCATAGGCTAACATGGAGCGCCCGTTCAGGTCCGCTGTCAAAACTGACAGGCGGACCTGAACGGTCCGATCGTGTGAAAGGGGCCTAAAACTTTCTTTCTCTGCTGCTGAAAAGATTACACTCTCTTTTTGCTGTTATATCTGACACCCACCTCTAGGAAAGGAAGTCTGGGAAAATCATCCTCAAATTATTATTATACAGGACTTATATCGCGCCAGCAGTTTGCACAGTGCTTTACAACATTAGGGCAGACTACAGTTACAATACAATTCAATACAGGAGGAATCAGAGGGCCCTGCTCATTAGACCTTACAATCTAAGAGGGAAGGTCAAGTGATACAAAAAGTAATAACTGTGGGGGATGAAGAAAATAAGAACAGTTGTTAGGTGAGGGCAGGAAAAGCTTTCCGGGATCGCCTAAAACGGATGGAGTTGGAGATAGTTGAACAGATTGGGACAGGGAATTCCAAAGGATGGGAGAGGCTTGGGAGAAGTCCTGGAGGCGAGTATGGGAGGAGTATGGGAGGAGTTGACGAGGGAGCTAGAGAGCAGGAGGTCTTGGGAGGATGATTTGGTTGGTATTTTGAAACTAGGTTAGTGATGTAGCTGGGGGCAGAGTTGTGGATGGCTTTGTAAGTTGTTGTTAGTATTCTGAATTTAATTTGTTGGGTGAAAGCCAATGGAGGGATTGGCAGAGAAGGGTAGCAGACACTGAACGGTTTGTAAGGTGGATGAGTCTGGCAGCAGTGTACATCAGTGGCCGTGCATCCATAAAGGTGCACAGGTGCTGCCCCCTCTCTCCTGCCACCCCCTCTATGACCAATAGATAGATTCATGCATAGCATAAATCTATCTATGTCCGCTGCTGCCACCCCCTATTCAGGCGCCCGGCCCCTTTTCGGGCACCGGGCACCTGAATTACAGCGGCGGGGGGTGTTTTGAAGCACCTGATTAGAGCCATAAACTCTAATAGGCGTAAAAAAAGGAGACCAGCGAGAGCCATGCTGGGCGCTCACAGGTCATTCAGCTGTGTTAGAAAAGCAAATGAATATTCGCTTTCCTAACACTAAACCGCCTCTCCGCCAATCAGTTGCTCTGATCTGTTACCTGTCACCTGATTGGCTGAAATGACAGGCGCTGTGATTGGATGCCTATCAGGCATCCAATCATAGCAGAGGATGGGAAGAGAGGATGGGAGAAGACATCGAGGAGCTGTCCCACCGAGATAGGGTAAGTGCAGACGGCGGGTGGGGGGCACACTGGCAGCACTTGATATGGCACACTGGTAGCATTTGATGAGGCACAGTGGGAGCATTTGATGGGGCACAGTGGGAGAATAGTCTATTTAAAGGTTAGTCAATGAGGAGGGAGTTGCAGTTGAGGTGCAGTTGAAGTTGAGGTGCAGTTGAGGTTGAGGTGAGGTGAGAGATAAGGTGAGAGATAACCAGGGAGTGAATCAGGAGCTTTGTGGTTCCATCGCTTAGGAAAGGACGCATTTTAGAGATGTTGCGGAGGTTGTGGCTTCGAGCCTTGGAAAGTGATTGGATCTGGGGTTAAAAGGATAGTTCAGAGTCCAGGATACCACATAACATCCTGGCATGCGGGGATGGGTGGATGGTTGTGTCATTGCTTATGACAAAGAAGTCGGGGGAAGAGGCACGGGGGAAGGAAATATTATGAGCTCAGTTTTGAGGAAGTGGCGTGACATCAAGACAGATATGTCTGTTAGTAAGTTAGTGATGCGTAAGGAGACTAATGGAGTGAGCTGAGGGGTAAAGAGATAGATTTGGGTGTCGTCAGCGTAGAAATGATAAGGAAAGCCATGGGAGGCTATCAGTTGACCCAGGAAGGTAGATTTAAAATAAGAGAGGTTCAAGAATGAAAGACAGCAATAAAATCCTGACCGATATTTTATAACTTTCTTATGCTACAATAAAATATTTTTAATGCTGTCTGTATATCCATTGGCGGGTTTCCCCAAACTCCCTGCCCTGTACTGACACCAGTCAAAGAGGAAGGAAGTCTAGAAATTTCTTTTTTACTTTTTGTTCTGTAAAATAGACTGCAAAATCACCCAAATTGGGACAAAGTAATAGCCATTTGACAGAGGTTCTAATCTACCTTTTTTATGCCATATCCAAAATTAAGAATATGACCTTTAAATGGTAATCAGACCTCTGCTCTTGTAAAGTATTTATGTGTGGCAAACCTCAGCACATCTAATATCCTTTAACTGCTTAGATCCACATTCCAATGACTACCAAAATTGTCTGCAACCTTGCATGCCCTGTACAAAGCCCAATTGCCTTCCAAATTCTTGAAATAATTAAAGTGTATTTATAGCCAATTTCTTTTTTTTTTTTTATAAAGTTGGGAAGTGGTAGGACCCCTGCTAGGTTATTTTTATGCTGTATGCTGTACACCATTGAGAACATTTCCCTTCACTTCCTGTCCCAGACACAGAAAGTTTGAGGAAATCTCCAGTTAGGGTTGCCCTCAAAACAGGTGTCCCCATTAAAAGATTTCCTCTTACCTCTTATTCTGGAGTCAGCTCTTATGTGTTGGAGTTCCTCTACTTTCCTTCTGATCACTAGTAGAGATAGAGGGGTTAATCTCCCCAATGAGGACAGAAACAGCAATAAAAATATGACATACAGTTGGTTCTATCCCTATCTTACTCAATCTGAAACTGAAAGGTTTTGCCTAGCTGTACACCTTAATATTGGCCAATAGGCAGCCTATGCAGAATGTACACTTAGCTTTACTCCTGCAGTAAGTACTACAAAATGAGATTATGCAGAAGTATTTTTTTTTATGGAGTTAAAATGCTGTGGTGGCAGTTTATATCGATTTATAGTCCATTACTCCGTTTACAGCTTAAATGGTGGGCTGTGTCTGTAGAAAGGGATTTAAGTCTGAATTAATAAAAGGAAAACTATAAAGGCTAATGAAAGCATAACATATTATTATGTTATTTACTTTAATGTAAAAATTACCATCACTTCCCCAATAAATTAAACTTGAAGTTGCCTGGACTTGTTGTAAACCTGTGTACGAAGCTCTTAGTCCAAATCGCTGTCAGTGATGGTATATTGAGTTTAGTATCACCCACACAATATACATTTCAATATGCTCATGCATCAGTCTGTACATTTAAATAAGAACTGTAAATGAAATGAAATGAAATGGAACTCTAAGAACTTTAAAACACATTGGGGTTGATTTAATAAGGGAAAATAGGCTATTCACTTTGCAAGGGAATTTGCCCCAGAGCTTACTAAATGCGTCAAAACCCTGCTGACTTCCATCATCCAATCATGTTCAAGCAAAAATATATGTTTTTTACATTTTCCTTGCATTTGATTGATATTCTTTGTGACGTGAAACTGCACTGCATTCACTAAGCTCTGGGAAAAATTCCCTTGCAAAGTGAAAAGCCTGTTTACTTTTAGTAAATCAACTCAATTGAAGCTGACATAGAACAGTATCCTTCCGTCACTCTTCTTAGAGGATATATTCAATTGTAGAACATGTTACATGTTCCACATGTTTTCGTCAAATGGCAAAACAGCTTGCAAACTTAGCACACTGGTCGTATAAGCCAACTTGTTTACAAGTGGTTGGAAAAAGCCATATTCCAGGAATTCAGGGCATGCCTCTTTACCAACAGAAGCAGAAAACATTCACATGGCCATAGCTAGCTCATATCAAAGATAATTTATTTTCATTTGACTCATTTATACACCTCTGACACACAGCATTTTACAGAGAACACTGAACCATTCAAATTACAATATTACAACTGACAAACTTAAAATGTGGAATTCTGGGTAAAATATACACTGTTATTGGTGCATTAGATTAATATTATCATCACCATTTGTTTTTATAAGGCAATGATCTCCCGTGTTGCTTTAACCACTTCAGCTCCGGAAGATTTTGCTGCTGAATAACCAGGCCATTTTTTGCGATTCAGCACTGCATCGTTTTAACTGACAAGTGTGCTGTCTTGCGGCGCTGCGCCCAAACAAAATTTACGTCCTTTTTTTCCCACAACTAGAGCTTTCTTTTGGTGGTATTTGATCATCTCTGCGGTTTTTATTTTTTGAGCTATAAACAAAAAAAGAGCGACAATTTGGAAAAAAACACACAATATTTTGTACTTTTTGCTATAATAAATACCCCCAATACCCCCAAAAGTAAATTTTTTCTCAGTTTAGGCTGATATGTATTCTTCTACATAGTTTTGGTAATAAAAAAGGGTATATTGATTGGTTTGCACAAAAGTTATAGCATCTACAAATAGGGGATAGATTTCTAGCATTTTTATTATTATTTTTTTTACTAGTAATGGCGGCAATCTGCGATTTTTAACAGGATTGTGACATTATGGCGGACACAGCAGACACTTTTGACACATTTTTGGGACTGCTGGCATTTATACAGCGATCAGTGCTATAAAAATGCACTGATTACTGTAAAAATGTCACTGGCAGAGAAGGGGTTAACATTAGGGGGCACTCAAGGGGTTAATTGTGTTCCCTGTGTGTGTTTCTAACTGTGGGGGGGGATGGGACTGACCTAGAGGAAATGACAGATCGTGATTCCTAACTATTAAGAACTCACGATCTGTCTCTCCTCACAGAACAGGGATGTGTGTTTACACACACATTCCTGGCTGTTGGCGGAAAATCCAACCGTTTGTACGCTCCATCGGACAATTGTTGTCAGATTTTCTGCGGACAAATGTTGGATGGCAGGCTTTAAAATTTTCCGTTGTCGGATTTTCCGAGCGTGTGTTCACAAGTCCGTAGGACAAAAGTCCAAAGTACAAACACGCATGCTCGGAAGCAAGGACGAGCTGGAAGCAGTCGGTCTTATAAACTAGCGTTCGTAATGGAGAATTAACATTCGTGACGCGGCAAATTATGAAATCTCGAAATGTAGCGCACATTTTCTTCTTCTTTAATGGGAAAATAATTATTAGTATTATTAGACATTATTTATATAGCACCAACAGTTTGCGCAGCGCTTTACAACATCGGGGAAGACAGTACAATTACAATACAGGAGGGATCAGAGGGCCCTGCTCGTTAGAGCTTACATTCTAGAATGAAGATGCTTTGCTGGTGATACTGATGGAGTTATGGCAAACACATTTTCAAAGGCTTTCTTTTTATAGTGATAACAAAAATAATATTATTATGCTTGTGTAGCACTTACTCCCGGAGGAGCGGCTGATTAAATGTTATATCCGTAATTCACGTTTACCACCCAACCCTCGCAGCCCATAGATTCATAACTCACAGTCCTTATTGCTTTTTCACTTGCTTTATTCATCAACATAAACTGGGATGGGAGAAGGACTTCTTTTGAGATGCTCTTTGGTTGATTTCTGATCTTTTCCTTGCTTCACTTGCAAAGACTTATAGCATTGCGGATGATAGTGATTCAAAACTGAATGATTACTTTATCAGGGAAGATGGAAGTAGATTTTTGATAGAGAATAAACGATAAAGAGTCACTCTGAATAACGCCTTTATCTGCAGAACTTCTAAGAACAGTCTGTTTCTCTTTATGTGTGCTTGCAGCTCTACCGCTACCTTTTTACCTCTACTTCCCATCTGCTTGGTACTTCCAAGTTGAGCTAAAGATAAGTCACTCTGAATAACTTCTCCCGCTTGACTGATTGGAATCCCGGGGCATTGCTGAACCCAAAGTCATAGGCCATCACCGCCCATCTCACTGACTTGCGTACCAACATCCCTCAGCCTCTAGACAGTACCCCTCCCTTGGGCTTTTCACTCACTTGATCAATAGCCCGTGTGTCGCTCATAAGCGATCGATCACCCAGTAGTCCTCCGATTAGTTGCTATTTCTTTTGCATGGTTCCTCTGTTTCCGTTTCTCCTTTATGGTCTGCTACCTTCCCCACAGGGGCGTCCTATGGCACCAGCGACCATATGCTGTCCGGTGTCACTAACTCTGCCGTGAGTCCCGGAGAAGCCCCCCCACCCTCCTCAGAGGGGGGCCCCGTCGGCTCCCCAGGAGGGGGAACCTCTGGCTTGGCTCTCTCTGGAAGAACTCCCCTGAACAAGCACTCCTCTCTGACCATGTGACCTGACTTTTATATGAGAGTCCCGGGTGTTACCAAGCAAATTAATGATTGGCCGAGACTAGCATACAAACTAATGGAAATTAACAACAGACAGGCCTGCTGTAATAGCACAAGCCTGTCTAAATTTACCTGACATAGAAACTACTAGGAAAGGTCACCTACCTAAAAGTAGGTGCCCGCTACACTTGTTTTTTGGTGCAAGTTACCACAACACCATTATCCTGTAGTTTTTAAGATCAAAGATACAACTATGTCGGTGTCCCTTGTTAATTAACAATTGTATTTATTACATTGTAATACAATTACATTGTATTTTGTAAAATGTAACTGCCTACTCCCAAACTGTCATTTGAAGAAAAACACATAGCCAAGTATTATTCTCCACAATTTTTTCATTGTGCATGAAAAAAAGAAAACAAATAAAATTAGACATGCTATCTGCCAATAGAACTTAAAAAAAGTGCATTCTATACATCCAAAAATATAGAAAATATAACAAATCAAATCATTATTATTCAACCAAAAAATAAAATAAAAACCTCATGCATGTGTCCTGCTTCTTAATATAGGGGGTCAACAATGTCAAGAGTTGGTGAAAGCAGGGGTCCATCATCCGGATTATTCTCCTGGAGCTCCCGCAGCAAAGGCATATGACTTAATTGGTCACGATTAATAAAGCAACCAATTTTTGGTCCAAGAAATCCTCCTCCCCCTGTTCCTGGACTGGACTTGGGTCAAAGCAATAACCCAAGGCCAATAATAAATAACACGTTATCTCCTCCAATTCCGCAACATGGCTGGTTGACGAACGGCCGTTCAGAAACGAACTGAAAAGTGCAAACTGAAAAGTGCGAAATAAAGAGCGCGAATCAACACTCATCAAACTTCTACTAACACAAATTAGCAGAAGGAGCCCAAAGGGTGGTGCTAAAGAGCTGAAAAACAATGTAGCACGTCACTACGTTCGTGTTTGTTGGCCGACAATTCCTTGACATTTGTATGCAAGACAAGTTCCTGGCCAACGCCCTTCGGACAAAAGTCTGAGTTTTTTTCTGCTGAAAATCCGATCGTGTGTACGAGGCTTAAGATGGCAGCTTCCTTGGCTGAAAAGGACAGGAGGGTTCCGCTTTAAAAAGTAAAAAAAAAAAAAACAGGGAGGGTACTACAGGCAATACAATACCTAAAATGTTTCAAAGACTAGTATGAAAAGTTGTTTAGTAAATTATAACCATTACCAGAAACAATGGGAGAGAGGGTCATGCCTGTATGAACTTAAAGTGGAGTTCCACCCAAAAAAATGAACTTCCGCTCATTGTTCTCCCCTCCTCCGTAGACACATTTGGCACCTTTCGGGGAGGAGGGGGGAGCAGATACCTGTCTTTGACAGGTATCCTGTCCCCACTTCCGGGAGTCTGGGCTGCGGCGCATTACTTCACAGCCCGGCACCCTCCCTTCTCCTTCTCCCGCCACCGGGCCAGTAGGAGATCGCAGAGGTGCCTCACGCATGTGCAGTAGGGACCCGGCGTGAAGCCGTAATGCTACACTGCTGGGTTCCCTTACCCACAATTGCGGCGGCAGCACCCGACAGCTGATGCAAACATCAGCTATGGTGCCGAAATCACTGGACTCCAGGACAGGTAAGTGTCCTATTATTAAAAGTCAGCAGCTGCAGTATGTGTAGCTGCTGGCTTTTAATTTTTGCAGGGGTGGGCGGCAGTGGTGTATTTAGGTTTTGTGCTGCCCTAGGCCTGACTAAACTCATGCACCCCCCTAATTTAAATACGACCCAGCCCATCCTGCCGAGGCCACACCCCTTCCTGTATAAAACCCATCCTATCATCTGTAAACCACACCCCTTCCTCTTTAGGCTCATTTGGCACCTATCAGGGGGGAACAGGTACCTGTTTTTGACAGGTACCCTTCCCCACTTCCGGGAGACTGCGCTGTCCCCTCTGAAGTTTGCCCCCCTCCTCCTTCCTCCACTGGGCCATTCAAAAAGTGCAACGCGCTTCGCACATGTGCAGTAGGGAACCGGTCGGTTTTCCTTACCATGAATGATAGTGGCAAAACCCGAGAGCCAATCCAAAAATCGGCTGAGGTGTCAACATCGCTGGATCCCTGGACAGGTAAGTGTTCTAATATTGAAAGTCAGCAGCTACAGTATTTGTAGCTGCTGAGTTTTAATGCTATCACGGGGGGGGGGGGCCTCACTGTGCCCATCAATTGCAGCCTCACTATGCCCCATCAAACGCAGCCACTGTGCCCATCAAACGCAGTCACTGTGCCCATCAATTGCAGCCTCACTGTGCCCCATCAAACGCAGCCACTGTGCCCATCAAACGCAGTCACTGTGCCCATCAATTGCAGCCTCACTGTGCCCCATCAATTGCAGCCACTGTGCCCTCAAACGCAGCCACTGTGCCCATCAAACGCAGCCACTGTGCCATCAAACGCAGCCACTGTGCCCATCAATTGCAGCCACTGTGCCCATCAAACGCAGCCACTGTGCCATCAAACGCAGCCACTGTGCCCATCAATTGCAGCCACTGTGCCCAATCAAACGCAGCCACTGTGCCCATCAAACGCAGCCACTGTGCCATAAAACGTAGCCATTGTACCATCAAACACAGTTACTGTGCCCTCAAACGCAGTCACTGTGCCCATCAATTGCAGCCACTGTGTCCTCAAACGCAGCCACTGTGCCCATCAAACGCAGCCACTGTGCCATCAAACGCAGCCACTGTGCCCATCAATTGCAGCCACTGTGCCCATCAAACGCAGCCACTGTGCCCATCAAACGCAGCCACTGTGCCCATCAATTGCAGCCACTGTGCCCATCAAACGCAGCCACTGTGCCCATCAAACGCAGCCACTGTGCCCCATCAAACCCAGCCACTGTGCCCATCAAATGCAGCCACTGTGCCCATCAAACGCAGCCACTGTGCCCCATCAAACCCAGCCACTGTGCCCATCAAATGCAGCCACTGTGCCCCATCAAACGCAGCCACTGTGCCATCAAATGCAGCCACTGTGCCATCAGACGTAGCCATTGTGCCATCAAAATCAGTCACTGTGCCCATCAATTGCAGCCACTGTGCCCTCAAACGCAGCCACTGTGCCCATCAAATGCTGCCACTGTGCTATCAAATGCAGCCACTGTGCCATCAAACGCAGCCACTGTGCCCATCAAATGCAGCCACTGTGCCCCATCAAACGCAGCCAATGTGCCATCAAACGCAGTCACTGTGCCCTCAAACACTGCCACTGTGCCCATCAATTGCAGCCACTGTGCCCATCAAACGCAGCCACTGTGCCATCAAACGCAGCCACTGTGCCCATCAATTGCAGCCACTGTGCCCAATCAAACGCAGCCACTGTGCCCATCAAACGCAGCCACTGTGCCATAAAACGTAGCCATTGTACCATCAAACACAGTTACTGTGCCCTCAAACGCAGTCACTGTGCCCATCAATTGCAGCCACTGTGCCCTCAAACGCAGCCACTGTGCCCATCAAACGCAGCCACTGTGCCATCAAACGCAGCCACTGTGCCCATCAATTGCAGCCACTGTGCCCATCAAACGCAGCCACTGTGCCCATCAAACGCAGCCACTGTGCCCATCAATTGCAGCCACTGTGCCCATCAAACGCAGCCACTGTGCCCATCAAACGCAGCCACTGTGCCCCATCAAACCCAGCCACTGTGCCCATCAAATGCAGCCACTGTGCCCATCAAACGCAGCCACTGTGCCCCATCAAACCCAGCCACTGTGCCCATCAAATGCAGCCACTGTGCCCCATCAAACGCAGCCACTGTGCCATCAAATGCAGCCACTGTGCCATCAAACGTAGCCATTGTGCCATCAAAATCAGTCACTGTGCCCATCAATTGCAGCCACTGTGCCCTCAAACGCAGCCACTGTGCCCATCAAATGCTGCCACTGTGCTATCAAATGCAGCCACTGTGCCATCAAACGCAGCCACTGTGCCCATCAAATGCAGCCACTGTGCCCCATCAAACGCAGCCAATGTGCCATCAAACACAGTCACTGTGCCCTCAAACACTGCCACTGTGCCCATCAAATGCTGCCAATGTGCCATCAAACGCTGCCACTGTGCCCAACAAATGCAGCCACTGTGCCATCACATGCTGCCACTGTGCCCATCAAATAAGGACACTGTGCCCATCAAATGCTGCCACTGCCAGTGCCCATAACACTGATATAGTTTATTCAATCATTTTAACTGCTGTCCTGGGGGTTTCCCTCGTGCTCCTCTCTCTCCTCCTCCTGACGTCACAGCCAGATCCCGCCCGGGGGCCGAGGAGAACATTCACTGCAGGAAAGCAGTGCAGGGGAGGGTAGGCGGAGCTTAAGGCTCCACCTGTCACCTGCTACTTATGAGGGGCGCGAGTTACACGCCGCCCCCCCGCATGAGAGAAAGCCCCCCCACCCGTCTTCCCAATTCCTGGCTCCCGCGTCTGCCTTGCAGTAGCGGCGCCGCGGTGTATGGGCTTGCTTGTCAGAGAGTGGGGGGGCGTGAGATACACGCCCACACCCTCTGCCAAGCATGCCCATACACAGTGGCGCTGCTACAGAAAGCTGGCCGCCGTGGGCTGCATGTGTGCGGGAGGCGGCCGCGGGAGCCGGGAACCGGCAAGACGGGTGGGGGGGTGGCCCTTTTCACCGCCCCCCGCAAAGTGCCGCCCTAGGCCTAGGCCTTGTTGGCCTAGGCCAAAACACAGCCCTGTTGGGCGGACCTCCTCTTTTAAGTGATATTAATGTCTTGTTTTTTTTTTTGTTTAAAAATATTAAACATGTTATACTTACCTGCTCTGTGCAGTGGTTTTGCACAGAGCAGCCCAGATTCTCCTCTTCTCCAGTCCCTCGTCGGTACTCCTGACCCCTCCCTTCTGCTGATTGCCCCCACAGCAAGCTTACTATGGGGGCACCCAAGCGGAGCCTCTGCTCTGTGTGTCCATTCAGACACGGAGCCGTGGCTTGGCCCTGTCACCTCTCTCACCTCATTGGTTCACTGACTTTGATTGGCAGCAGGTGCCAATGGTGTCAGTTGCTGTCTCAGCCAATCAGAAGGAAGAGTCCCCGGACAGCCGAGGTTCTCATGCAACATCGCTGGATCGAGATGGGACTCAGGTATTAGGGTGGTTGAAGGGCGCTGCTTCACACAGAAGGTTTTTTTATCTTAATGCATAAAATGCATTAGGATGAAAAAAACCTTCTACCTTTAGAATCACTTTAAGTTGGCCATACAAATCAATATTTCCCTGAATGAGAAAAATCCATAGATTCCTCCATCCACACTAAACAGCATGGATGGATGAATCTACGACTGCCAGCTATTGTAATCTGAAAAGCAGCACCTGCAGCTGTCAGAATTCCCAATTAGCTGCAGTCACTGGAAGAAAAAAAACACTCTACTAACGTGGCCAGACATTGGGTCCAACACCACAATAAGGATACATCTAGCCTAGTGATTCAGGGTATGGAGAAAATTAGCATGCCCATCAGAGGAGGTGACAAGTTTGGTATCTTGTGTAAAAAGGAAGTTTACTGGATATTCACTTTACATACAAGAATACCAGTAGGGTTAAATTATGATTGGGACGTTTCCTACTTTTATGAATAGAAACACTGAAGTAGTCCCAGTCATATATTGGTACCCCATTCACACTCCTGTATACATATACCTCCGCATGTGCTATTTTGTCATTCTTATGTGCATGCATGGTTGTGTTTTCCATGTTCTTTACGATCCTTGCACATTATATGAGTGTATTTAGGGCGGTAAGCCTATGTATTTTTTGTCTTGTGGTAGATATTTTAACACATGTCTCCTTATAGCTATTAATCTTGCATGTACAGTGCGACTTTTATCGCACTGCTATGGACATCACCTTTGACCTGCATTGGACGACTGTGTTGCTCCATACTGCTATGGTTCATGCATGTCATATTTTGGCTGGTTGGAGTATCCATATGCATTTTATGGATACTTTATGTATGCATTTCCATGCGACTTTTATTGCACTGCCATGGACATTGCTTTTGACATGCTCTGGACAACTTGCTTGGTTGCTTGGTACTGCTGTGGTTCATGGATGTCATATTCTGGCTGTTTGGGAGAGAGTGCCCATATATGTTTTACGGATTTTTATGTATGCCCTTCTATGCGATTTTTATCGTACTGCCATGGAAAAAAAAAAAAAAAAAAAAAAAATATATATATATTTTTTTTTTTTTTTTTTTTTTTACATGTATTGGACAATGGCGTTGCTTTATACTGCTGGGGCTTTACTGCTATGGTTCATGCATGTCATGTCCTGGCGGGATGGGGCAGAATGCCCATATGCGTTTTGTGGATACTTTATGTATGTCTTATGTATACGATATGCTGTTTACTTGCCGTTCATTTGTGACAATTTTTTTTGAGAAGCTTGTATACTTTGACACATGTATCTGCATGGTTTCCTTAGCGGCATCTGTGTAGCTCCTTTGCTTTATTTGTTTGACTTCTGCCTGAAATCATCTCTTCTACGTTCCTATGCTTCTGCCTTCTGTTTTTGTCTTTGTTTTTCATCAGCTCTTTTCCTTTTATTTTATAACTGTTTCTTTTTATAAGGTGTCTTTTCCTTTTTCTTTACCACATACATGGTAGATGTGAGTACGATCGCTTGGTCTTATTATATATTATATGGCTTTTTGCTAATATTTCATTTATATACATATGTTTTTCACTTATGTTCGAAGCAGTGGTATTACCTAATGTTTTATAACCGTGCCTTACATTAGTCAACTTCGGTTCCTTGACAGTGATTGTCTTTCTCTACTATTGTTTGTGGCATGTTTGATTGCACTCAGCCGTGCAGATATATTTAATGCATTGTTCAGTGCCTTGTCATGTTTTTGTACTGTATATTGTATCTATATTAGAACTCTGTTAGCAATATTATCTGCTATGGGACAGCATGCCAACACAGTGAACCAGTTCTATTCTGACTTTATTAAGTATATATTAATACTGTGTCATTCTTTCAGAGGGCTTAATCCTTTTGGCTCTCTGTTTTTTCACGCTGGCCATTTTCCTGTGCACATTTGGTTTCCACTTTAGTCTGATTAGATATGGGAGGAGTTTCTGGGGGTTGTCTATCCCCTAATTGGTTTTATTTCACTATAAATATTTTCAGTCTGAGTATAGTCACCAGCTATGATTAAGCATCTATATTGATGTGAAACGCGTTAGCC
Source organism: Aquarana catesbeiana (assembly GCF_042186555.1). NCBI lineage: Eukaryota > Metazoa > Chordata > Amphibia > Anura > Ranidae > Aquarana > Aquarana catesbeiana. The sequence continues at coordinate 666,869,343 of NC_133324.1, read as the reverse complement.
TGTCTGTACCTTTCATCACCATGATGTAAGAGTTTTTGGATCCTCTACACTGTTTTGCCACGAATAAAAGGTGTTATTCGGAGTGTGGCCGTTCAGCTGTTTTCTTCAATTTTCTACACCATTGCAGAGCCTGCACCTGAAGTTGTGAGTGGGGAGGGCTATTATTAGAGACACCAACACGATTGGAGCGGCATCGTTACCTCATAGCTGCAGTCACTGTTTGGCTGACTTTTTACTGCCCAACTTCTTCGATTTCTCAGTTAAATTTAATTGAGCTGGGAGGCGTCGGCAAGACCATCCAAGGCTCAGATTTCTGCTGGTTCACAGGATACAGCCAAAAATCAAGCCAATTATGGCCAGCCGTACAGGGATAATGGGTAGGAACACAAGCAATGAGTCAAATTACAGTTATTTAACCTAGCAGGAGCATAGAAAAGTGGACAAAATAGCTCTTACTCTGGTATAAAAGCACCATGAAGCCACCTACAGTATGAGGTCTATATTCTGTCTGCTTAAACAGGAAGTGGTAAAACAGATGGTGGTTAGAAATAAAATGTAATTTTATATTTGCTTTTACAGGGTTAGGTTTATTGAACAAACAGTGCTAGGAGCTAGGAAGCTCTGAAAGCAAAGTGCAGTAACTATGGGTACTCACTTTGCTCCTTGAATCATTTTTTCCCTTTTTTTGTAATTCAAAAGTGTTGTATGTTTTATATTACAGCAAACCAGTACTCAAGTGCTAATGAGTAATGAAACCTATAACAAATAACATTGATTGCAGCTTACCAGTCTTTAATTGTGATGGCTGCATTTGTTTTCTTTTTTCAGGCATTACTAATCCTACAAATAACACACTACTTCCCCCTGAGTGGCTACATTGGCAGGGGGCTCATTTGCAACTGGGGCTCTTTCTCAAAGTGGGGCTATTTCTATAAGTGGGAGCACTTCTGACTCTGCACCCATCATCTGAATGTCTCATCTGAATGTCTCATCTGAATGTCTAATCTGAAAATGTCTTCTATCATTCCACAGGTAGTTGTTGCTGAAACATCTCCACCCAAAAACTGGAACACTGCTATCTGCTTTTGCTTTTGTCTATTTAATAATGCTGGTATGTTATTTTTGCTTAACCGTCTGTAGACCTGTCTATATTACAATGCTTTATTATCTCCCTTGTCTTTCCAAAAATGATGGCCTGTTAACTTTTTTTTTTTAAATCAGAAAATTCTTTTATTGAGCCACAAGAGACAAATTACATAACAGACATCCGAGCATTAAAGATGACATCGTATAGATTATAATCTCAGAACATTAAATGCCCTCTCGGCCATGTGCATTTAAGGTAAATAAAGCTTATTACAGCAGTGGCATCAACTAGATTTTACATCTATATAACAACAAACCGTGTTGTGTAGGAGAGTAAAAAACTCTCCCACCCAACACAGCTACCAGACGACCAACTGGTCATCTAACCATAAACCTTGTTCCTGGTCTGCACAAATAGGTACAATCACATGGAAATAAAATATGAATACACCAAATATATATTACCCTTGTCAAACAAGTAGTACTCTCCTAGACTTGAAATATCCTGTTCATAATTAGTTGTGGGGGTGCCAATCCTGGGGAATCCAGCCAGGGTTGCCATATAGAATTACATTTCCGAGATGCATTTCTATGCTGATATGTTAGATGTTCTCTGATAAGGATATAATTTACATGTTCTATCCAATGTTTTTTGGTTGGAACATTTACTGACAGCCAGAATCTGGCCACCAGCTTACGAGCCAGATATAATAATCTAATTATTGCTATGTTACTGGGAGGGGGATATATTTCTTCATTGATCGCTCCTAGAATACATATCAGGGGATCCAGGGGGACCCTGATTTGGAATACTGATGAAATTATCTCGGTAACATCTCCCCAGTAACGATGCAATTTGGGGCAACGCCACATCAAATGAATCAGTGACCCCTCTTCTCCACAACGTTTAGGACACAAGGAAGAGTCTCTGCTACCCCATCTATGTAATTGTATTGGCGTACGATAAGCTCTATGTAGCAAAAATAAATGTGAAAGTCTATGTGTTTGTGATACAGAAGTTAATGGCCCTGTCTGGAGGCACATGTCCCATGTGTCTTCACTCACCTCCCCCAGATCCTCTATCCATCTACGTCTACATGGTAAAGTTGTAGTGTCTTGTGTAGCTGAAAGTAAATGTGAGTAAATGTGAGATATCAGGCCCTTTTTTTTTCCTGACCAAAGAAAATGTCATTTATTAGGGGATGAGTAACAAGTGAGAGATCAATTGACCGGCCTTGAATCTGAAGGGCATGGCGTAACTGAAGGTATCGGTAAAATTGATGTCTAGGAAGCCCAAATTCCGATTGCAACTCCATAAAAGATTTTAAAATATTTTGGTGAAATAATTGAGAAATATTATGAATTCCGGCGTTCCTCCACAATTGGAATCCCTCTAGTTTGTAGACTTCTACTAAATTCGGATTGTTCCACAGAGGAGTTTCTGCTATAAAGCCCAGAATTTTTCATTTAGCTTTGACCGTGGACCATAATTTTTTGAGAAGAACTATGGTGGGGGTCGTTTGTGGCAGGTGTAACAGTCCTGCCTCCAAATTCGCCAGCACTGATGTATTTAGTGTTCCAGTTCGCAGCATGCTTTCAACCGAGTCAAAATCACTTAGCAACCCAAGACCACTCAAGTGTTGCAATTGAGAGGCATAAAAGTATAGTTTAGGGTTGGGAACCGCAGCTCCTCCCCGATCTTTACCATACTGCAAGGTGGAAAGACTTATGCCGCGTACACACGGTCGGACTTTTCGTCTACAAAAGTCCAACGGACGCTGATGGACTAAAGCTGGCTGGTAATCCGATCATGTGTGGGCTTCTCCGGACTTTCAACGTACTTTTTTAGCCTCAAATCCGACGGACTTTGGATTTGAAACATGCTTCAAATCTTTACGTCGTAACTACGACGGACCCCGAAGTCCGCTCGTCTGTATGCTAGTCCGACGGACAAAAAAACGACGCATGCTCATAAGCAAAAACTAAACGGAAGCACTCGGTCTAGTAAAACTAGTGTTCGTATTGTAGGTAGCACATTCATCACGCTGCAAAATCTGTGATCGTTGAATGCAGCGCATTTTATTTCTTCTTTACGAATGCTCTAAAGAACGAAGGTGTTTTGCTGTTCATAATCAGAGTTCTCCCAAACTGATTTCTGGATTCTTTTTCTCTTTGATCTCATGAATGATATAGTATGCTTTTTAAAAACAATGTTTCCATACTAATAATACTTTTTCCCTTTTTTTTTTTTTTAGGTTTGTAAAGTTACCACAAAGAACCCATTATTCTATTTTTTTTTTCTAGTGATTATTTTTTAGTTTTTAGATAAAGTTAACCCAAAGCACCGTTTTTGGTTATGTAGATTTTTTTATTTTCAAGACTTACCACTTGAACATTATTAACATTAGTAATGTATTTTTGGTGTGTTTTTTTCAAACTCAATGAGATTGTTGTCCCTTGTTAATTTAACATTGTGTGTAAAATCAATGATTTAAAAGAAAACACATAAAGTCTTTTGCTAAACTCAAAAAAGATCCATTTATTCATGGTCAAAATAAAATAAAGAGGAAGTCAACGCTGGCAAAAGTCGGTGTACAAGAAAATTGGGATCTTGCGGAGTCCATATAAGAGGGAGCACAATCTGGTCCAAGAATCCCAGAGATCAACAGCACCAGCAGATGATCTAGATGTCCCCAGACTGTGGTCCTACAACAGCCTGCGTCTTCTGTCAGACCAGACTGAACCCAGGTCATCACTTTCTTCTCTTCCCTGCAGCCTTTCCTCCACGCTGCCCTGCAGCCTTCCCTGTAGCCTTCTTTTGAGGCTGTGGCTCTGGTGTTTCAGTTGTGGCAGGAGGAGGAGGAGGAGGAGGAGGAGGAGGGGGGGCTGCCTCATGCAGGTATCCTGCCTGCTGATATAGGGGGTCAGCAAAGCCAACAAACGGTCAAAAACGGGGTCCGTCATCCGGAGAAAGTTCCTGAAATCCTCAGGATTATTCTCACGGATCTCACGGAGCAAAGGCATGTGACAGAACTGGTCACGCTGAAGCAACCAATTCTTGGTCCATGAACTCCTCCTCGCCCTGTTCATGGACTGGTCTTGGGCTGAAGAATAAACTACAGCACCAAACACATACAATGCACGAGCTCGACGACGAGTACGTACAGGTAACATGGTTTCAAAACGGTCGGCTGGTCAGAACGCACTTAACAGAACGCACTGAAGAACAGCAAGGCCTGTGAAGAACGACCTGAAAATCAGGAACGAGCGGCCAATAAAACAAAGATTTCTCAATGCCAACTGACCAAACGCACTGAAAAGCAGATACAAACCTCACAAGCACAGACTGAACAACAGTTAAAACGAACTGAAAAATACGAGTCTCACAAGCGCGAATCGTCTCTCACCAAACTTCTACTAACACGAGATAAACACGAGATTAGCAGAAGGAGCCCAAAGGGTGTCGTACGGGCTATTGAACTTCCGTTTTATAGTCCCGTCGGACTTGGTGTACGTCACCGCGTACTAGGCTGTCGTACTTTTGTGTGGTCGTGTGTAGGCAAGTCCGTTCGTAAGAAAGTCTGCCGCAAGTCCGCCGAAGGTACGCCGGAAGTCTGTCGGACAGGCTGTCGGACTTTTGTAGACGAAAAGTCCGACCGTGTGTACGCGGCATTATTCTAGCAACTTTTTTCCTCCAGATTAGGGATCTAAACAGTGTCTCAATACGATTAAACCACCTACGGGGAATCCATTGTGGAGAATTGTGCATAATGTACAAAAGTTGAGGCCCCCAAACCATTTTGATTAAATTTATTCTACCAATTACTGATAAGGGGAGTTTACACCAAGTATTGCATGTCATTTGAAGTCTTTTAAAAAGGGGTAGTAAATTATCTTCTAAGTATTTTTTTGGATTGACCGACACTTGTATTCCTAGATATTTAAATGAGGAGACCACTTTAAGCGGCCTTGCACTATCCGGCAAAGTAACCATTGGTTCATCCACTGGGAGAATGACGGATTTACTCCAGTTAATGGAGAATCCCGACAATGAGCCAAAGTGCTGTATTAGCTGCATCACATTCGTAAGTGATGCCTCCACATCCCCTAGGTAAAGTAAAGTATCGTCCGCATAAAGAGAGATCTTATCAGATACTGGTCCTCTGATAAAACCCACAATAGACTGTGAGGATCTTACCACCTCTGCTAGTGGCTCAAGGGCCAGTGCTAATAACAGGGGTGAAAGTGGACACCCCTGTCTCGTACCCCTAAAAAGGGGAAACGAATCTGACAGATCACCATTTACGCGGATTCTTGCCGTAGGGGCCGAATACAGCAGTTTAACCCATTGAATAAAATTGTCTCCCAAGCCAAAACGCTTCAAGGTTTCCCATAAGTACGGCCATTCAAAGCTGTCGAAAGCCTTGGCAGCATCTAATGATAGTATTGCTCTTCTGCCAGGATTGTCAACAGGGATCTGGAGATTGAGAAAAAGTCTTCTTATGTTAAGAGCTGTGGATCTCGATGGAATAAACCCGGATTGGTCCCTATGGATCACTTTGTGGATAACTTTAGCTAGTCTTGTGGCCAACACCCTTGCCAATAGTTTAACATCTGTTGTCAACAACGATATGGGCCTATAAGAGTCTGGTAGATGGGCCTCTTTACCAGGTTTAAGAAGGAGGACAATAATAGCTTCATTCATGGATTGAGGTAAACTTCCTATTTTTTTGGCATCTTCAAATACTTCCTTTAAGTGTGATAATAGAGTTTCAGAGTAGCGCTTATATACCTCCGCCGGCAAGCCATACGAACCCGGAGACTTACCAGGAGAGGAGAGTGCCAACGCCTCCAAGAACTCCTCAGCCTTTAGGGGAGCGTTCAACTGAACTACATCTTGAGTCGGGAGTTGCGGTAGTTGGCATCGATCTATAAAAGAGTTAATTTCTGTCAGGGTGGGATTGACCTTAGAAGAGTACACATCAGCATAGAAATCTCTAAACGTGGACAATATCTCTGCATGGGAAGAAACCAGAGTGCCTGATGAGCCAGTGATTGCTTCTATGTGGGATGAGCCTTTTTGTGAGCGTATCATCATGGCAAGCATATGCCCTGTGGTTTCTCCCTCTTCAAAATATTTTTGTTGAAGAAAAAACCTTTTCTTTTCCGCAGTAGTTAACATCAGATGGTTGGCCATGTGTTGAGCCTCAAGAAAAGATTTCTCGGTACTCTCTGAGGGGGATTCGATAAAAGCAGATTCAGCCCTCTTAGCCTCTTTTAAAACAGTTTGCTCCCAGTTCTTGGTCTCGGTCTTAATGGTATTAATAGATTTAATGAATTGTCCTCTCAGAAATGCTTTTAATGTGTCCCAAAAAATGCCAGGACGAGAAGAAGGTTTATAAAACCTAATGAAAGAATCTAAGTTATCAAAAATGGGGTCAGGCGTAGGAAACAATGACAACCAAAACGGGTTAAGTTTCCAGTAATTCCTCTTTAAGACACCCGACGTAAAAATCTCTATACATAGGGGGAATGATCAGAGACAGTTCTTGCTTCATAATTTGTGGAGGTTACTAATGATAGCATCAAGTCATTACTCAGACCGAGATCAATCCTGGAGAGGCCCTTGTGTGTAGCAGAAAAACATGAGTAACATTTTACTTGCGTATGACTCATCCTCCATACATCCCTCAATCCCAGTTCCGCAACAAGGCGAGCAAAGGGAGTCTGTTACCCTCTCATCCCACCCGAAGGGAATTTTGTGGACATCTTATCTAGCTCGGCATCCAAATAATTGTTGAAATCTCCAACAATAAGTGCTGGTATCCCCGGGTGTTGTGAGAGGAAGGAGGCTAGCGTCTTAATGACCTCTATCGAAAAAGGGGGTGGTATATATATATATTTCCGATAATGCATTGTAACCCATCTAATGAGCATATTAGAAAGACATAACGACCATAAGGGTCAATAACCGATAATGTATGAGTAAAGCTAATATTTTTGCCTATCAGAATGCTGACACCTCTGGCATAGGAAGAGAAGACAGAGTGAAACTGAACGCTAAACAATTTGGTAGAGAATGGGGATTCCTGAGCAGGTAACATATGTGTCTCCTGAAGACACACTACTGAAGATCCCATGCGTTGAAGCATGTGTAGTACAGCTAGGCGTTTCACCCTGTCTCCCAGACCTCTAACATTCCAACTAGTAAGCACTATCTGCTTAGCCATAAAACATTAAAACATAAATAAGAGAGGCTAAGTTGTACAAGGCATATAAAGAATGCTTCAGAGAGCCACCATTGTTGTGTCTATCAAGACTGTAAGAATTAGGCAGTCTTTGGTGTAGATTTCTTGAGCCAGATGAGAGTAGGTAAGGCAGTACCAGGACCAATGAATTAACTGAGTCCCTGGGAACAAAAAACAAAAAGAAAGAAACGGAAAAAAAAAACAGAAACTGTAGTGTCCACAAAGGACCCGCAACTGGGGGGCTAAATTCAGTAGCCGGCTTTGAAGAACCAGAAGGCAACAGGCCTTGTTTTACTTGCATAAACTTAGATACCATTAACAAACTGTTTGTGCGGTATCCTCCGCCTTGAAAAGAATCCTGCCATCTTGTGACCAGAACTATTATGAGCGGATATTAGTTGCACCATTATTGCTTAAGTAAAAGAAAGTTTCTCTCAGGGTATGGGAAAAAGCTTTGATCTTCAGGTATTTCTGCGCCGTCTGCCCAAATCTTCTTGTAAGGATTTTTCCTCTCTATCCAGCCACTGCACCACCATCGCAGGCCTCTCAAAAAAGTGAACCTCATCCCTGGCTACCACACGAAGACGAGCCGGATAGAGCATAGAATATTGTAGTTCCAGAGAACGGAGTCTCTTTTTAACCCCTTCCCGCCGACCGAACGCATATATGCGGCCTCGGCTTTCCGGGGTTATACCGGGATGATGCCCGCAGCTGCAGGCATCATCCCGGTACCGTTGTTTTCAGCGGGCGATCGGCTACCCGAGTATAACAACCGATGCGGCTAAAAGCCGCTCGGCTGTTATACCGGAGGAGCGGGAGGGGACATCCCCCCCTCCCGCCGCCTCCCGCCGCTGTTACCGGGCCTCCCGTGCGATCGGGAGGCCCGGTGTCCGTTCCGCTGCCTTCGGCGGCTGGGGGCGGACTGGAACGAAGCTGCGAGCGGCTTCGTTCCAGCCTTCTTCTTGTAAATGCGGAAGCGACGTCATGACGTCACTTCCCGTTTACTCGGCTGCCAATGGCGCCGAATTTAAAAAAGTACACAGTATTCAGAATCGCCGTTTTCGGCGATCTGAATACTTTGAAGTGTAAAGGAGGGATGGGGGGTCTTTTAGACCCCCCATCCCTCCATAAAGAGTACCTGTCACCACATATTACTGTCACAAGGGATGTTTACATTGCTTGTGACAGCAATAAAAGTAAAAAAAAAAAAAAAAATTTTAAACACAATTTATAAAGTACAAAAATAAATAAAATAAATAAAAAAAAAAAATTTTTTTTAAAGAGCCCCTGTCCCCGCGAGCTCGCGCAGCGAAGAAAACGCATACCGAAGTCGCGCCCACATATGTAAACGGTGTTCAAACCACACATGTGAGGTATCGCCGCGATCGTCAGAGCGAGAGCAATAATTCTAGCCCTAGACCTCCTCTGTAGCTCAAACCTGGTAACCGTAAAAAATTTTTAAAGCGTCACCTATGGAAATTCAAAGGTACCGTAGTTCGTCGCCATTCCACGAGTGCGTGCAATTATAAAGGGTGACATGTTTGGTATCTATTTACTCGGCGTAACATCATCTTTCACATTATACAAAAAAATTGGGGTAACTTTACTGTTTGGATTTTTTAAAATTCATGAAAGTGTCGCTTTTCCAAAAATTTGCGTTTAAAACACCGCTGCACAAATACCGTGTGATAAAAAATATTGCAACAATCGTCATTTTATTCTCTAGATTCTCTGCTAAAAAAATATATATAATGTTTGGGGGTTCTAAGTAATTTTCTAGCAAAAAATACGGATTTTAACTTGTAAACACCAAATTTCAAAAATAGGCTTAGTCATGAAAGGGTTAATATCATTGAACTGGGCCCTCTGCTTTTGTACATCAGCTGAGAAGTCTGGAAACAGTGATATTTTGGAATTTTCGATCACCAAGGCATCTCCCAGAGTGCGGGCTTTTGATAGAATTATGTCTCTGTCTCTATAATGGAGCATTTTAAAAATAAATGCTCTAGGGGGATTGCCTGGGGGCAAGGGCCTAGACGGAACCCGATGCGCCCGCTCCACTGCAAACATGGGGGAGAATGAGTCTTTCCCAAATTTATCCAGCAGCCATTTTTCAATAAAATCGACCGGATTTCTGCCCTCCATTTTTTCAGGGATGCCAATAGCTCTGACGTTATTTCTGCGAAGCCTGTTTTCTAAATCATTGAGTTTCACAGCATGTTTAGCCACCATTATTTGTTGAGCATGTGTGTCCCTTTGCATGGGGGCCCATTCATCTTCTATGATACTAATACGTCCCTCAATAGCAGAGGTTCGATCCCTTAATTTCTGTATATCCTGACGCAGGAAAGACACCTCTGCCTTCATCCCCTTAACCTCTGATGCAAGTGCAGCAATAGAGAGATTATAAGAGGTAACAGCGGAAAAGATATCCCTCAGTGTGGGTTCCCATTCAGGCGAGCTCGTGGTTTGGGCCTTGTGTGATCTTTGGGGCATAGGTAAATTACTCACAGTGTCCCAGAGTAGCAGAGCAGCGTGCGGATCCTCCAAGGGAACAGTGTCATCTGCCTCCGATTGCGAGCCGCTTCGGCTCTCCGCTCCATTGCCGTTCGTTTCTGGTGAGTCCCATATGTCAGACTGGGGGAAAAGCTTCTGCACGGCCTCCCTGTGTTTCGCTGCAGCCGACTTAGATGCCACGCCGCCATCTTGGGCCTCGTGGTCCGAAGCGGAGCGGGCCATGGAGCCGCGTCTGGGATGTTTTGTAGCCATACTGGTATATCGCTGAGAGCGGGCGATCGTAGCTGGTATACCGGGGGGTAATCTGGTGCTGAGTTCGGTCTGTCAGCAAAGATTTGCAGGATTTCTATGTGGATTTTCGGCGGAGCTCACAAGATGTGCGACTGACTACAACGCCCCGGCCTGTTAACTTTAGTGCCCTCTTGCTAGTCTGTTTCCTGAAGTAAGAGTTTTGCCCTGTTAATCAGCCAACCTTTATTACCTCCTGATTGATAATTGAAATGCACCCATCCTCCATCCCTATCAGTATAAATATAAGCATCTTTTGTGGGAAGCATTTGCAGGGGGCACATTTGCAACTTATATTACATAGTTACATAGTAGGTGAGGTCAAAAAAAGACAAGTCCATCAAGTCCAACCTATGTGTGTGATTATATGTCAGTATTAACTTGTATATCGTTGTATGTTGTGGTTGTTCAGGTGCTTATCTAATAGTTTCTTGAAACTATCGATGCCCCCCGCTGAGACCACCGCCTCAGCGAAGGGAATTCCACATCCTTGCCGCTCTTACAGTAAAGAACCCTCTACGTAGTTTTAGGTTAAACCTCTTTTCTTCTAATTTTAATGAGTGGCCACATGTCTTGTTAAACTCCCTTCCGCAAAAAAGTTTTATCCCTATTGTGGGGTCACCAGTATGGCATTTATAAATTGAAATCATATCTCTTCTCAAGCGTCTCTTCTCCAAAGAGAATAAGTTCAGTGCTCGCAACCTTTCCTCATAACTAATATCCTCCAGACCCTTTATTTATTTGTTTCCCTTCTTTGTACTCACTCCATTTCCAGTACATCCTTCCTGAGGACTGGTGCCCAGAACTGGACAGCATACTCTAGGTGCGACCAGACCAGAGTCTTGTAGAGCGGGAGAATTATCGTTTTATCTCTGGAATTAATCCCCTTTTTAATGCATGACAATATTCTGTTTGCTTTGCTAGAGGCAGCTTGGCATTGCATGCCATTGCTGAGCCTATTATCTACTAGGACCCCCAGGTCCTTTCCCATCCTAGATTCCCCCAGAGGTTCTCCTCCCAGTGTATAGACTGCATTCATATTTTTGCCACCTAAATGCATTATTTTACATTTTTCTACATTGAACCTCATTTGTCATGTAGTTGCCCACCCCATTATTTTGTTCAGATCTTTTTGCAAGGTTTCCACACCCTGCGGAGAAGTTATTGCCCTGCTCAGCTTAGTATCATCCGCAAACACAGAGATTGAACTGTTTACCCCATCCTCCAGGTCGTTTATGAACAAATTGAACAGGATTGGTCCCAGCACAGAAGCCTGGGGGACCCCACTACCCACCCCTGACCATTCCGAGTACTCCCCATTTATCACCACCCTCTGAACTCGCCCTTGTAGCTAATTTTCAATCCATGTACTCACCCTATGGTCCATGCCAACGGACCTTATTTTGTACAGTAAAGGTTTATGGGGAACTGTGTCAAATGCTTTTGCAAAATCCAGATATACCACGTCTACCGGCCTTCCTTTATCTGGGGCTCTTTCTCAAAGTGGGGCTCTTTCTATAAGTGGGAGCACTTCTGACTCTGCACTTCAGCGAATGAACACAAGGAAATACTTTGAAAACCACCACACAGACATAGGGTGACCTTATTTACCCCTTCAGCTCTTTCTCCTTGTAACATGCACTCTCTACCACTCCTTTTGACAGCTCTGTCCTCTATCCTTAAAATATCTCTCCTTCCCGCCTCTTCTCCCCCCCACAGCATATATATATATATATATATATCACCCTCACTTCTGTCCTCTCCTTATTACTGCACCCACCAATTCCTGCTAATTCTAAATCCACACACACAAAAAATCTCCAGGACCCTGGGGCATGTCCCTTCATATAAATCCCACTCCCATATTACCTCCCTCACCCTCTTGCTTCTCCTAACCTCTTGAGATATATCCCCAAACCCCAGGCCTCCATCATTTAACTGTACCCCATGCACCCATCACCCTGCACCCTCTGGCAGCAGCCGCAATCAACACAATTTAGTTCCCATTTCTATTCTTCCCATGACCAGACTCCCTTTCTCTTGTGCCCTTTGGAATTCCCACTTTGTCTGCAACAAACTCACCTCTCTCCATGACCTCTTTATCGCTAACTCATTTAATCCACTCGCCATTACCGAAACCTGGCTTCATGAATCTGACACTGCGCCTTCTGCTGCCCTATCCCATGGTGGTCTTCTCTGGACTCACTCCCCCAGATCCAGCGGATGTAAGGGAGGAGGTGTTGGAATCAGGGCCGGCCCTACCATGGGACCCGATGGAACGAAAGCTCCAGACGGCACTTTCAGGAGGGCGGCAAATTGCCGTCTGCCAGCCAGCCCATTCCGCTCATTCTGCCCGCTCCGCTGTGGATCCCACTGTGAGGAGCCCAGTGTTCTGCCGAGAAAGGTCCCCCCATCGGATAGTGTCCGCTCTGTAATGCGCAGGTAGCACACTATCCGATGGGGGACAGGAGCATGCGGGCAGAACAAGGGAAGTCAGTCAGTGAGTGGGACAGTCTGCTTGTAAGTGAGCCTGCTGGCCAATCAGCGGGCCGGTGGACGGGGGAGCAGAGAGATTACATCATCTCTCTGCTGCCTGCCTTTACTCTGGGACACAGCAAGTGGCAATCCGTTATGTGTGGCACGTGACGTCGTGGCAAGTGACAATCCGCAATGTGTGGCAGGTGACGTGGCAAGTGACAATCCACTATCCGCTATGTGTGGCAGGTGACGTTGTGGCAAGTAACAATCTGCAACGTGTGGCAGGTGGCATTGTGGCAAGTGACAATCCACAATGTGTGACGTCGTGGCAAGTGACAATCCGCAATGTGTGGCCGGTGATGTCATGGCAAGTGACAATCCGCAACGTGTGGCAGGTGGCATCGTGGCAAGTGACAATCTGCAATGTGTGGCAGGTGGCATTGTGGCAAGTGACAATCCGCAACGTGTGACATTGTGGCAAATGACAATCCGCAATGTGTGGCAGGTGACGTCGTGGCAAGTGACAATCCGCAATGTGTGGCCGGGGATGTCATAGCAAGTGACAATCCGCAACGTGTGGCAGGTGGCATCGTGGCAAGTGACAATCCGCAATGTGTGGCAGGTGGCGTTGTGGCAAGTGACAATCCGCAACGTGTGACATCGTGGCAAATGACAATCCGCAATGTGTGGCAGGTGACGTCGTGGCAAGGGACAATCTGCAATGTGTGGCAAGTGGCATTGTGGCAAGTGACAATCCACAATGTGTGACATCGTGGCAAGTGACAATCCGCAATGTGTGGCCGGTGACGTCATGGCAAGTGACAATCCGCAACGTGTGGCAGATGGCGTCGTAGCAAGTGACAATCCGCAATGTGTGGCAGGTGACGTTGTGGCAAGTGACAATCCACAACATGTGGCACGTGACAATCCGCATCTGAAGGCAGGTGACGTTAGCAAGTGACACGCTCAGGGCTCCCACTGATTCTGCATTATGGTGAGTTGAACTATTTTATTTTATATAACAATGTAATAATAGAAATATTGCACTTCAATCATTTTTTTTTTTTTGAGAAACGGCACTGCATCGATTTATCTGACGTTGCACCCAAACAAAATTTACATCCTTTTTTTCCCACAAATAGAGCTTTCTTTTGGTGGTATTTGATCACCTCTGCAGTTTTTATTTTTTGTGCTATAAACAAAAATAGCGACAATTTTGAAAAAAAAATATTTTTTTTTTTACTTTTTGCTATAATAAACATCTAAAAAAAAATTAAAATAAAAATGTCTTTATCAGTTTAGGCCAATATGTATTTTTATACATATGTTTGGTAAAAAAAAACGCAATAAGTGTATATTGATTAGTTTGCCCAAAAGTTATAGCGACTACAAAAAAGGGTATCGATTTAAGGCATTTTTATTATTATTATTTTTTTTACTAGTAATGGCGGTGATCTGCGATTTTTAGCAAGACTGCGACATTGCGGTGGACAGACCGGACACTTTCAACACATTTTTGGGACCAGTGACATTTATACAGCAATCTGTGCTATAAAAATGCACTGATTACTGTGTAAATGTCACTGTCAGGGAAGGGGTTAAATGTGTTCCCTGGGAGGTGTTTCTAAACTGGGGGGATGGGACTGACTGGAGGAGGAGAGAGATCTCTGTTCCTAATCACTAGGAACAGCAGATCTGTCTCTCCTCCCCTTTTCAAATGGGGATCTGTCTGTTTACATTGACAGATCCCCATTCTGGTTCTCTGTGGATCGATCGTGGGTAGCTGGCTGACATTACGGCCGGCGGCCACGCACAGGTCCTTTTATACATGAAAAGAGCCATGTGTAATAAATTTAGATGCGCAACCAAAATAATATAAATAAATGTATAAAAACTACATAGGTGTAGGAATGAAAAAAACACAAATAGTGCCACAATATAGTTTATAGTCCATAACAGATATCAATCTGTGTAAATCCGTTGAAATTGGACTCTTCAGAAGGTGTAACAATTGCTCTATTCACCCCGCAAAAAGGGCAGCCAGACAACAGCCAAAAAAGTGATTTTGAAGACCAAAGGGCCGCTTACCAGATGTGGTGGATCTCAGGTTATAGAGATCATGTATATCCGATATCCGAATCCTCTCCTCCAAAGGCAACTCTCCAACTGCTGCAGTATGCTTTGTGGGACCCTTGTCAGGGTCGTGGTGACATCAGGTCCTACAACTCCACCACGCACCAGCTGGCTGGCTTGAGCCGCGGCTGTGAGTTCTTATCGAATACACCGTTTTTTTGGATGTGAGTTACTTATCATCATATTGGAATAAAGAAACCTTGATTTTAGTACTGCACCATGTAGTCTTCTTTCTACCTTTCATAATACACTCCACAAGCGATCTTACCGTGACAAGGGTCCCACGAATCATACTGCAGCAGTTGGAGAGTTGCCTTTAGAGGATAGGATTCGGATATCGAATGAACGTGTGAACACACCGTCCCTGGCTGATTGATCCCTCCTGTCATCCCATCAACACTATTCTGTATTCGTACTCCTGGACCTCTCTGCTGCCTTTGATATGGTTGACCACCCCCTCCTCCTCAAAATCTCTACGCCTTTGGTCTCCATGACTGTACTCTTCGCTGGTTCTCTTCCTACTTATCCAACCGCACCTTTAGCGTTTCTTACAACTCTACTTACTCCTCTGCTCTTCCTTTCTCTGTTGAGGTCCCCCAAGGTTCTGTTCTTGGAACTCTATTTCCAATCTACACCTCCTCCCTGGGTCAGCTTATAGCCTTCCATGGCTTCCAATACCACCTCTACGCTGACGACACCCAAATCTATTTCTCTACCTCTCAGCTCACTCCCTCTGTCTCCTCACATATCACTAATTTACTATCAGATATATCAGTTTGTATGTCACACCACTTCCTCAAACTGAATCTGTCCAAAACCAAACTTATAATTTGTCCTCCCCCATATTCCCCTTTCCCTTCCCCTGATCTCTCTGACAAAATCGATGGCACAACTATAAGCCCATCCCCGCATGCCAAGGTTCTAGGTGTAGTCCTGGACTCTGAACTCTCCTTTAAGCACCACGTCCAATCACTGTCCAAATCTTGCCACCTCAACCTCTGCAACATCTCCAAAATACGCCCCTTTCTAACCAATGACACAACAAAGCTCTTAATTCACTCGCTGGTCATCTCTCGCCTCGACTACTGCAACTCCCTTCTCATTGGCTTACCTCTACATAGTCTATCACCTCTTCAATACATCATGAATGCTGCTGCCAGACTCATCCACCTTACCAATCGCTCTGTGTCTGCTACCCCTCTCTGTCATTCCCTCCACTGGCTTCCGCTCACCCAACAAATTAAATTCAAAATACTAACAACTATTTACAAAGCCATCCACAATTTAGCTCCCAGCTACATCACTAGCCTAGTCTCTAAGTACCAACCTACTCATTCTCTTCATTCCTCTCAAGTCCTTCTGCTTTCTAGCTCCCTCGTCACCTCCTCCCATGCTCGCCTCCAGGACTTTTCCAAAGCCTCTCCAATCCTATGGAATGCGTTACCCCAATCTTTCCGCTTATCTCCTACTCTATTAGCTTTTAGACGATCCCTGAAACCCTACCCTACCCACACCTAACAACTGTATTTTCATTTTCTCCATCAGCTCCCCCCCCCCCCACAGTTATTACCTTTTTTTCCACTTGACCCTCCCTTCTAGATTGTAAGCTCTAACGAGCAGGGCCCTCTGATCCCTCTGTATTGATTTGTATTGAAAGTGTACTGTCTGCCCTCATGTTATAAAGCACTGCACAAACTGTTGGCGCTATATAAATCCTGTATAATAATAATAATAATTACACTCTGTTCTTCAAATGTTCTTAGCCTGAAAGTAGAAAACAAATGCCCTCACCACATCTAAGGAATGGTATGCTGCAATATATTACATTTTTGATGTTGGGTTCAGTTATGCTTTAAAGCAGGGGTATTGAATTCAAATTCATGGAGGTCCAGTCAGTAAAACTTTCTTCCAGCAGAGGTCCAAATCGCATGTTTGATTCTCAATTACACCTCCACGCATTGGCAAATACGGCTTTTGCCACGGCACCATGAAGCTCATTGCAGTGCAAAAAAGATTCAGGGACTTCTTTCTCTGCATTTCTGCATGTAAGCCAACCCATTGAAATGAATGGGCTTCCTACAGGCAGAATGCAGGTCACAATGAAGTAAACCTAGTCTCAGATCCTTCACATCACAATCCTGTTATCGCATCAGTGTTCTCAGTCCCCCCTTCCCATCCCAACCCTTTCTTCATCACAGCTCCCCTTCACATCTCAGTTCCCTCCCCTTCCAATCAAGAATCCCCCTTTACATCACAGTCCTCTACTTCACATCACAGTCCCCCTTCACAGTGGTGTTCTCAGCCCCCCTCCACAGCACCCCCCCTCAGTACTGTCCTCAGCCCCCTTCACATCACCCCACTTCCTTCACAACAGCATCCTCAACCTCCTTTACATAACCCCCCTTCACATTCCTGTCCACAGCCCTCCTTGAAATCACCCCTTTAACATTTCTGTCTTCAGCCCCTCTTCATATCACCTCCCTTCACATTACTGTCTTCAGCCCCCCTTCTTATTACCCCCTCTCACATTCCTGTCCTTAGCCAACCTTTACATCACCCCCCCCCCCCCTTCACATTTCTGTCCTTAGCTCCCTTTCACATTCCTGTCCTCACCCCCTTCACATTCCTGTCCTCAGCCCCCTTCACATTCCTGTCCTCAGCCCTTTCACTTTCCTGTCCTTAGCTCCTGTTCACATTTCTGTCCTCAGCCCCCTTTACATCACCCCCCTTCACATTCCTGTCCTTACTTCCCTTCACATTCCTGTCCTCGCCCCCCTTCATATTCCTGTCCTCAGCCCCTTTCATATTCCTGTCCTCAGCCCCCTTCACATTCCTGTCCTTAGCTCCTGTTCACATTTCTGCCCTTAGCCCCCTATACATCACCTCCCTTCACATTTCTGTCCTTGGCCCCCCTTCACATTCCTGTCCTCACCTCCCTTCACATTCCTGTCCTCACCTCCCTTCACATTCCTGTCCTCAGCCCCCTTCACATTCCTGTGAAGATTAGATGCTGCTAATCGCTGCCCCTGTCAGACGGGTGACCTGTCCCTACACTACCCACACACGAAATATGTGCCAAACCTGGGAGCTAGGGTCTTAAGTAGGCTCTGCCTGACCCAAGATGGCTGCTAGAGTCACATGGGGTGGTAGCATACAATCAGATAGCTTCCCCAGTGACCCTGGAAACCATAGAGGAACCATGCTCCTCTTGACTTCCTCTCCCCTTCCAATGCAGCTACGGATGAGCGACAACTGCAGTGGAGAAAGTAGACCGCACCTGCCTACATGCATCCAAACAGCTGAAGGCACCATTCCAATATTTTGATGGATGAGGGTGCTAGCTGTCAGAAGACAATAGCTAGTACCACAGAGTCATGCAGTTTAGCTTGTATGGAGGAATTGAGCGATTAATCTTGTTTATCCTGCGTGGCTGAAAGAGACAAATCGTAACTTGTATGGCCAGCTTTAGGCTCCCAGCACTCAACAGAGTGGCAGTGAGTGAGGCAAAGAAGTATATATGGTATATTATGGTGGGGGGTTGTTTAAAGAAAACTGTGGGAGGGGGGGCTTTTAACCCCACTCACACACCTACTTCTATGTGCACTGGTAGTGCATAATATTAGAAATACGGTATATTTGCCAAATGACAATTTAACTTTCATTTTGCAAAATCAACTTTATTTGCAGAAGAAAAGTTCACTTTAAAGCTGATAATTTAGCTGTGTAATAGATAAAGCGTATTACTCTACACTGTAGGCTGCAGGCTCTGAGACAGTTTATAAACAGTCTTTTATTCTCTTGCAGTGCCATCCAAGGATGTGAGTTTTGAAATTCTGCTAGAGGATTTCCTATGGGACAAATGCAGAAGAGATTTTCTCACAATGAGGAAATTCATGCCATATCGAGGCAACCATCCCACTTCCGCTCCTTCAGCATGCTGTGACCAGCTGCGTGTGTGGAGCAGGCTGATCAAACAGACTTATGTACTGCTCGGAAACATTCAGGTGACCTTTCTAGTCTTTTCAAAAACTTGACTTCCTATAAATGACAGCCACCAGAAAGTAAACATACACAATGCGCAAACTGTGGTAAGGTGCTATTTAGTTTGCCAATATAATAATTTTCTTCAGTTTACTAAATTCATTTACCATTTATAATCTTTACTTGTGGTCCTTTTTACCAAACACAAAATTCTGTAATAAATCTGCAATATAAGGCCTCTTCCATACAGATATAATAATTGACTAATGTTTATAAGATTTTGCTGGCTGGCTGAGGTTGACAGAAACATCCTGAGTAAAAAACACGTTACGCTCCGGACCTTGCATATATGCGCATACAGGAGATTGCATATACACATACACACATCTTCTAGCTGCCAGTGTTGCAATTTATGTGTATGCACTTGTAAATATACTTGTGTATAAGCGTAAATCACTGCCCTTTACTTTTTTTTTTTTTTTTTTAGGGCTCAGAACGTTTTGCTACACTTTAGAGCCAGTTCACACTAGTGCGACTTGCGCTCTGACTTGGAGAGCACAAGTCACATGACATGTCAAAAACAATGATTCCTTATGATAGCCGTCTTAACTGGTCCGGCTTTGTAAAAGGTTCCTGCACTACTTTTGTCTGACTTCTGTTCGATTTCAGTCTATAGAACTTAATGTAAGTTGCATTCAATTCGGATCAGCATCTTAACTGATCCGACTTGTGACATGCGACATGTGCTCAGAGGCATACAACAAAACAAAATTTAGCCCGTGGGAACCCTTTGAATGAGGTGAGCACAAAAAGGCCAATGAGTATATGGAGTAAACATAGTTTACGGATTTATTAAAGATGTATGAAAATCATATATAAAATGCATGTACCAAACCGATATGGCGACAACATGATACAAAAATGCTTAAAATCATTCACATATGTTACAATGATTAATATGGAATAATACACAGGCATGTTAAAACTCAGCCCGTTTCGCAAGCCCTTACTCACTTCTTCAGGAGTAGATATATATGCAGTGTATCTAAAAAATAAAATGTCAATTGAAAGTATATACTGTATCACAATGGTAGATATCATATAGCAAATAATAGGGGGCCTTTGTGAGGGAACCCCATACTTAAAAATCGGCTGAGCCAAGGTCCCAAAAGCTGATTTCCTAAGGAGTGGCGGCAAGATGTGTCTGACCCGGAAGCTGAAGGGGTGGAACTGGTAAAAAGCCACCGGTGAACAAATGGAGGGTTAGCATGGTATGGGAGAAAATAGTGTATCCCTTGGTGTCCCTCCAGTATGGTATGTCTAAGTAATCTGGTAAGTACTAAATGATATAAATACAGTATCTCACAAAAGTGAGTACACCCCTCACATTTTTGTAAATATTTTATTATATCTTTTCATGTGACAACACTGAAGAAATGACACTTTGCTACAATGTAAAGTAGTGTGTCTACAACTTGTATAACAGTGTAAATTTGTCGTCCCCTCAAAATAACACACAGCCATTAATGTCTAAACCGTTGGCAACAAAAGTGAGTACACCCCTAAGTGAAAATGTCCAAATTGGGCCCAATTAGCCATTTTCCCTCCCTGGTGTCATGTGACTCATTAGTGTTACAAGGTCTCAGGTGTGAATGGGGAGCAGGTGTGTTAAATTTGGTGTTATTGCTCTCACTCTCTCGTACTGGTCACTGGAAGTTCAACATTGCACCTCATATATAAGAACTCTCTGAGGATCACAGTGGCCAAGACCATACAGCGGTTTAACAGAACAGGTTCCACTCAGAACAGGCCTCACCATAGTCAACCAAAGAAGTTGAGAGCAGGTGCTCAGCATCATATCCAGAGATTGTCTTTGAGAAATAGACGTATGAGTGCTGCCAGCATTGCTGCAGAAGTTGAAGGGGTGGGGGGGTCAGCCTGTCAGTGCTCAGACCATATGCCGCACACTGCATCAAATTGGTCTGCATGGCTGTCATCCCAGAAGAAAGCCTCTTCTCAAGATGATGCACAAGGAAGCCTGCAAACAGTTTGCTGAAGACAAGCAGACCAAGGACATGGTTTGCTGGAACCATGTCCTGTGGTCTGATGAGACCAAGATAAACGTATTTGATTCAGATAGTGTAAAGCGTGTGTGGCGGAAACCAGGTGAGGAGTACAAAGACAAGTTTGTCTTGTCTACACTCAAGCATGGTAGTGGGAGTGTCATGGTCTGGGGCTGGATGAGTGCTGCAGGCACTGGGAAGCTACAGTTCATTGAGGGAACCATGAATGCCAACATGTACTGTGACATACTGAAGCAGCGCATGATCCCCTCCCTTCGGAGACTGAGCCGCAGGGCAGTATTCCAACATAACAACCCCAAATACACCTCCAAGATGACCACTGCCTTGCTAAAGAGGCTAAGGGTAAAGGTGATGGACTGGCCAAACATGTCTCCAGACCTAAACCCTATTGAGCATCTGTAGGGCATCCTCAAATGGAAGGTGGAGGAGCGCAAGGTCTCCAACAACCACCAGCTCTGTGATGTCATCCCGGAGAAGTGGAAGAGGACTCCAGTGGCAACCTGTGAAGCTCTGGTGAACTCCATGCCCAAGAGGGTTAAGGCAGTGCTGGAAAATCATGGTGGCCACACAAAATATTGACACTTTGGGCCCAATTTGGACATTTTCACTTAGTGGTGTACTCACTTTTGTTGCCAGCAGTTTAGACATGAATGGCTATGTGTTGAGTTATTTTGAGGGGACAGCAAATTTACACTGTTATACAAGCTGTACACTCACTACTTTACGTTGTAGCAACTTGCCATTTCTTCAGTGATGTCACATGAAAAGATAAAATAAAATATTTACAAACATGTAAGGGGTGTAATCACTTTTGTGAGATACTGTATGTGGACAAGTTAACCGCGTTCTCTTTAAATATTGTGTTAGCAGCTGACACAGCAAAGGATCTATTTGCGAAAGTGAAAAAAAACTATCTATAAGAAAAGTGTAGCGCTAATATGATGTCAAACGTGATGGACAACACATAATATAACTGTTTGTGCAATACAATAATACTACGTGTAAAAAAACACAGTGGTATCAAGACACTGTACAGCAAAATAATATGATTAAATCACCAATGTGGTGACATCAAATAGTAAATAGCACAAAATGCCTATATAATTATGATGAGATCATAACACCCCATGTTATTATATATATCAAGGTGAACTATCGAATAGTTGAAATCGATAGCAATATGGTGAAGCACAAAGTGAAACAAAAAATTGTTATGTGCATTCATAAAGGAACATCAAAGTCCATATATGACAACATGGTGACTTGAAGAACTTTAGTGCAGACAGTTTGTCAGTAGATAATCCACCACCGATATATATAAGGCTTACCAGAAATGTTGAACCCAAATAGGCGTACGCCTAATGAGTTGGTAAGGCTTGTGGTGTAACACACCCAGGGGGATCTTTCAGCAATGCAAACGGTATCCAATGGAAGAGAGAAACTTCTATGGTTCTTCACAGTGCTTTTCATGTAGATACCCACCAGAGGGGTAATGGCCAGAGGATAGATCAAAAAGTTTTCTTCCCAGGTATATATTTATAAGAAGAAGAAGGAATAGGCCACATTGTGTAATTCCATTTTGCTAAAAAAACATTTAATGTATATAAAAAAAGGGAACACTCACATTTCATGAAGTTAAAAAGCGCTTTGCAATGGTACAGTGATGCAGTGGCATCAGCAGAGCCCATCCCGACGCGTTTCATCTAATAAGACATCATCTGGGGTGCCAGATCATCAGGCATTAGAGGGTCAGGGGTCCTGCAGCCTCATAGGACAGAGGGGAATGAAAACTCCTCCTACAAGCTTTAACATGAGACTGTTGTGTATTGCTGATGAGAAAAAGTATTTAGAAATTTAAAATATGCTAGCTGTTAACTGTTTCTGACTTAATTCATTTCTAAATACTGACCCAGATCAGCTATGCAGATCACAAGTTCTGACTTCACTAGCTGCATACTAATGCCAGGCCACTGACAAACAACCAAAGTCAGAGGATTAGCATAGAAGCCAGTCAAACAGCATTTTTAAGAGGTGTTTAGAGATGGCATTCTAGGTAGTACTCTAATGCTAGGGTACCTTTAACCTCTTCCCATATGACGTCCCCGGCTTCCTGGCCGCTAGGGGGAATGCACGTGCGCCCGCCGCGTCACTTGGGAGCCTATACGCGTGCCTGGTGGCCGCGATGTCCGCTGGGCACCCGCTATATCCACCAGGCACCCGCAATTGCCGGTCACAGAGCAGGGACGTGGATCTGTGTGTGTAAATACACAAATCCACGTCCTGTCAGGGGAGATGAGACCGATTGTGTGTTCCCAGTACAGAGGAACACCAATCGATCACCCCCCCACAGTCAGTCCCCTCCCCCCTCAGTTACAATCACTGCCTAGGTAACACATTTAACCCCTTGAATGCCCCCTAGTGTTAACCCCTTCCCTTCCAGTGACATTTATACAATAATCAGCGTATTTTTATAGCACTGTTCGCTGTAAAAATGTGAATGGTCCCAAAATAGTGTCAAATCTGTCCACTGCAACATCGCAGTCCTGACAAAAATTGCAGATCGCTGCCATTACTAGTAAAAAATTAATACAAAATAAAAATGCCATAAATCTATCCCCTATTTTTTAGGTGCTATAACTTTTGCGCAAACCAATCAATATACGCTTATTGCAATTTTTTTTTACCAAAAATATGTAGAAGAATACATATCGGCCTAAACTGAGGAAATATATATATTTTTAAATTGGGATATTTATTATAGCAAAAAGTTAAAAAAAATTTGTTTTTTCAAAATTGTCAGTCTTTTTTTGTTTATAGCACAAAAATAAAAACCGCAGAGGTGATCAAATACCACCAAAAGAAAGCTCTATTTGTGAGAAAAAACTGTATGACTGCGCAATTGTCATTCAAAGAGTGACAGCGTTGAAAGCTGAAAATTGGCCTGGGCAGGAAGGGGGGTGAAAATGCTGGTATTGAAGTGGTTAAGCAGTTTTATCATCTTTGTTCAAAGGCTTGCTTCCTGCTTCCTTTTCATGATCCTCTTGTGCCTTCCTTATCCTTGATCTGGCTGTTCAGATATAGCTGAATGTGAACTGAAATGAAACACGCAACATTAACACCAGCTGCTGTACTCCTCACATGGGTTTCTCCATAAGAACATAACTACCATAACTACAAGAGGAATCTACTACGAGGACCAGATGCCTTGGACAGTTGCTCTCTTTGCTATAATTAGAAAACTGTTCTCATACGGCACCACAGTACTGCTTTACATACAGTATAATAAGGCAGTGATTGTACTGCAGTACTCCATTTTTTTTGTTATTAGAGATAACACAAAGAATTTTTAAGGGCTCTGTCATTATTTACAAGGGTGAAAACAGGAAATTCCTGCAAGCCATTAAAGTGTTACTAAACCCACAGCAGTAAAATCAGTCTGTATATGCAGTAAATCATGCTTGTTATACTCACTGTGGAACCTAAGGGGTTAATCCTGCGCATTGTGTGAAAAGGCTGTTTGACCTGTCTTCTCTGACCCCCCCTTCTTCCACTGTCCCCAATCCATCTCCTGATAAGACAGAACCTTTGGAGTCACTCTGCACATGCTCTGTTTGGTGTGTATTGCTAGAGAGTTTTTCTTTTTCTTGGAAGGTTGCATGTGATCAGCACAGGGCCTGTCAGCACTGTCCAGACAGAGGGTCAGGAGTCCTGCAGTCTCATAAGACAGTCAGAATAGAATGCAAACAACTCCTACAAGCTTTAACCAGACACTGATAGAAGTCATAAGACTGCTATATACTGCTCATGAGAAAAGGTATTTAGCAGTTTATATTTACTAAAATAATTGCATTTCCATGTTCTGTGTACTGTGGAAGACCAGTTATATAGTGAATGCACAGTCCTGGGTTTAGTAACACTTTAATGTATACCTGCCCCTCTGCTTGTGATGCTGTATTCTGCTATGTTGAAGAGATAATCTTGTTGAAAGATATTAAGCATCGGGCTATCAGTGCCTAATTCCCCACTGCACTTTGTTGTTGCTTCCACCATTCCCTACATTACTGTGTCCTTTAGTGATGTAAGAGCCAGTGGATAGAACTACAGAGAGCGGGACGGGGGGGGGGGGGGGGGGGGGATGGGGGCACCAGCATTTCCTATCCTTTTTCTTTTAGGACACACCACCACAGCGCCGTGGTGTGAATTGAACTAATAGGACATAAAGCTAAGCGCAGCCCGATGAATATGGTGTGGATGGACCCTGACAGTCAGGGAAGTGTTGAATGCAGAAGATCATTAAGTAATATTATCTCTTAAGAACATCAGACTTCAGTGGTACAGTACAGGAACTGTAAATTTTAGTGAGGTAAAAGCATTTGAAAAGATTTGTAGGCTTGAAGATGTGTTACTTTTGCTCTTTGATTTGTTGCTAGCTGCCAAATGGCATCCAAGTTTAGAGCTGTGCTGCCACACAACATAACACAAAGCTCAGGTTTCCTGTCTACTATGACCAGCTAGACATTGTCCTTGGACTTTAGCTCTTGCTGATATTTATATTTCAGTCCTGTGTCTCTGTTCAAAATTTGCTCATTATCAATGTTAATTTTTTATAATTTACAAAATGTTTTAATCTCTTGGAGGTTTTTTGTAATAATTTGGGTTTTTGGGTTGTGATTCTTGTCCATTTTGGATTTCACTTGGAATTAGAATTTCAAATAATGGGAGATGTTTATAGTGGAGGTTAGCTTTAAAAATCCCATTAGTTGGGAGGTGGCCTTGGAGTCGATGGAGTAGATCACATTGTCATGAGCTCCCATTTTGAGAAGATCTGAGAAAATTGAGTACTGTCCATGATACTTTTTTTATTTGCACTAACATACAATTTTTCAGGACAAGCTTTAGGGGTATGTCCCCTTCTTCAAGGTCCAAGCAGTACTGATTCACAAATTTTTAAGCAGCATGTTAAAGAAGAAAAACAAAAAAAGAGAAAACCAAACACATACAAATCAATGGTAATAAAGATAGCAGCAGAAATAGTGAGATAAGACAGAGGGAGAGCTATAGAATGCAGGGGGGGATACTAGTCACAGGGGGGTCGTAAAACTTTAGCATAATGTGTAGGGAAACCAATATTTAAATTCAGGCCATTATTTTTCGTGTCAAAAAGAAGTATCATTCTTAGTCCAAACGTTTTCCTTTCCTGGATAGTTCTGAAATTCCCTTTAAGAACTAAAACATTGAGGTCTTCTATAGTGTGGTCCAGTTGTGAGAAATGATGTCCCACAGGTGTGCATAAATTGTCTTCTTTATGTTCTTTGATGGTATGTCTGTGCAAATTCATCCTCGCTTGCAACTTCTGTCCTGTTTCACCAACATAAGATCCTTTGCTGCACCTTTTGCATTGGATGAGGTACACAACATTACTGGAGGTACAGTTGTAAGATCCCATGATACTGAAGGTCCCATTTGTGTGTGTAACACTTTTGGATAGATTTATCTGGTTTCATAGTTTGCAGCGTTTTTTATTGCAGGGTTTGCTTCCATTATTTGTGACTTCATAATCAGAGTGAAGTTTCCTGCTGATTAGTTTGTGTCTGAGGTTGGGTGGTTGTCTGAAAGCCAATAATGGGGGTTGTTGGAATATTCCTTTCAGAGTTTCATCCTCTGTTATAATGGGTTGTAAATCTTTGATTATCTTTTTGATCCCTTCAAGTGCTGGGTTGTATGTGGTGACTAGAGGTAGTCGGTTATTTGTTTTTTTCTCTGTGTATTGGAGGAGATTTTCTCTTCGGGTTTTCAAGGCTGTGTTTATGCTGTTGTTGATGGTTTTGTCTTTGTAACCTTTCTTATGGAAGGAGTCTGCCAGTGTTCTGAGATGTTGATCTCTGTCTTCTGGGTCTGAACAAATTCGGTGGTATCTGATGGCCTGGCTGTGTATGATGGCCCGTTTAGTGTGTTGGGGGTGAAAACTGGAACTATGAAGATAGCTGCATCGGTCAGTCGGTTTTCTGTATATCGACGTGTGTAGCTTGTCATCCCTGATGTATACTGTAGTGTCCAGGAAGTTGACATGTGTGTTCGAATAGTCCATTTTTAGTTTGATAGATGGGTGAAAAGTGTTGATTAATGAGAAGAATTGGTTTAGATTTTCTTCACCTTCAGTCCATATCATGAATATATCATCAATATAGCGATAATATCTGTATAGCTTTTGTTGTATGCTGTTCAGGAATTTGTCCTCCAGGTCAGCCATAAATAAGTTTGCATATTGGGGTGCCATTTTGCTTCCCATAGCAGTACCCATATACTAGAGATAGATGTCATTATTGAAAGTGAAGTAGTTGTGTGTAAGATTGAATTCAATGAGCTGTGTTACATCCTCGGCCATGTATTTGTGGTTTGGTGAGGATGATAAGAACTCTGTGACTAGTATCCCCCCCCCCTGCATTCTATAGCTCTCCCTCTGTCTTATCTCACTATTTCTGCTGCTATCTTTATTACCATTGATTTGTATGTGTTTGTTTTTTTCTTTTTTTCTTTTTTTTTTTCTTCTTCTTTAACATGCTGCTTAAAATCTTGTGAATCAGTACTGCTTGGACCTTGAAGAAGGGGACATACCCCGAAAGCTTGTCCTGAAAAATTGTATGTTAGTGCAAATAAAAAAAGTATCACGGACAGTACTCAATTTTCTCTGTCACAATTGCACTAATACGGCTACAATCAAATCGAGAAGATCTGACACAGTTATCCACGGTGTTAAATTCCACCTCGACTGCTTTTATTGCTCGCACAATGCTTCTGGCTTGGACTAGTTTTCTTGTTAGGACCTTGAGACCTGGTTCCTATTTCTGTAGGGGTCGTACTGCAGCCTAAGGGTGGATGACTGCTCTCAGGGTGCAATGAATAAAGACATCCCTAAAATTCAGTCTGCTGTTGCGCCCTGCTGCACTATTCTCACAAAGAAAAGGTCTAAATCAATGTGTCACAACAAGATATTCAGGTACATTGCAACTGCATGCCTGAATCCCACTTCAGTCAAATAGAGGATACACTCCCTCCACACACCTCAGACATGCATCAGCTACAAGGCTCAGTAATGGTGTACCAATGATCAAGTAAACTGCCTCTGGAGTAGAATGCTTGCTGATCTCTCTGTTCAGGCAAGCCATGTTCTTGGAGGCCTTCATTGTGGAGTGGGCATACTCAAACATCCCCTTTCTGGTGCACTGCCACATACATTCATCAATAAATTATTCAAGCACCTGAACTATTATGCCCTTCTTCATGCAGCCAGAGAGAAAGGTGTTTTCAAATATGGGAATACCATTTTTTTCTACACAGATTCCTTTCTGAAGCTACAGTGCCAGTATACCTTAAAGGGGTGTTCCGCCGAAAAAAGTAAAAAAATAAAAGTCAGCAGCTACAAAAATTGTAGCTAGTGACTTTTAATAATCTGACACTCACCTGTCCCACGGTCCAGCGATGCGGGCATACAAAGCCGCACTCCTCTCCCTCTCCTCTCCACGGTGCCGGCACTCTAATGCCCCGTACACACGGTCGGATTTTCCGATGGAAAATGTCTGATCGGAGCGTGTTGTCGGAAATTCCGACCGTGTGTGGGCTCCATCGGACATTTTCCATCGGATTTTCCGACACACAAAGTTGGACAGCAGGAGATAAAATTTTCCGACAACAAAATCCGATCGCGTCAATTCCGACCGTATGTGGCCTGTTCCGACGCAGAAAGTGCCACGCATGCTCAGAAGAAATTCCGAGACGGGACAGCTCATTCTGGTAAACTTAGCGTTCGCAATGAATACAGCACTTTCGTCACGCTGCAATGTTAAAAATGGTTTAATACAGCGCACTCTCTTCTTCTTTATAATGTGACAAGAATTAAGTAGTTTTGCTGCTCATATTCACACACACTTCTCACAAAGTTTTATTTGTGTTTTTTTAGTGGGATTCCCTGAATATATTGTTATTAGTTGTCACATCTGACAGTTTTATATTATTTTTTTTTTTTTTTTTTTTTGGATTTTCAGCCTTTTTTTTTCTTTAATGTTTGTATTTTTTCCAAGGTTGATCTTTATTCAATGTTATTTTTATTTTTACTCCAGAATATTTTTGTGTGTGTTTTGTGTGTCAAGTTACCCCAACACCATTGATATCTTGTATTATTTAATCTCCAGGAGATTGTTTGTTGTTGGTGTCCCTTGTTCATTTCACATTGTATATTTGAAATGTACCTGAATCCTCACAAACAAACTGTCCTTTTTGAAGTAAAACACATAGGAGAGTATAATTCAAAACAAAAATCCTTTATTAAGGGATCAGAACCAACCAAAGAGGAAGGCAACACTGGATCAACAGGAGAAATTAGCAAAGCCTGGGACCCCCACGGCAGACATCAATTCTTCAACATCAAAATTGGTGGCCTGAGGAGTCCATATGTAAGGGAGGGCAGTCTGGTCCAGAATTCGCAGAGATCCGGATAGCAGCAGATGACATCTGTGTCCCCAGGCTGTGGTACCACAAGAGGCTGCATCTTTTGGCCGACCAGACAGAACCCAGGGCAATCACTGTCTGGTCTTCCTTCCACGCTTCCTTCCGAGCTGTGGCTGTGCAGTTGGAGATGTGGCAGGAGGAGGAGTAGGACCTGGAGGAGGAGGAGGACTGGGAGGACCTGGAGGAGGACTGGGAGGACCTGGAGGAGAGGGAGGAGGAGGACCTGCAGGAGGAGGAGGAGGACCATCCCAAAGGTGTGTCTGAGGTGTCATTTGGCCCCTCATACCTTTCTCAAGAGCCTCCAATATGAGGGCCTCACACATGACTTGTTGTCCCTCCTACATCCTCTGCATTTTATATGCAATGAAGGCAGCAATGTTCTCCTCCATGGTGTGGGGTGCTCCCAGGACCTCTGTAGCCCTCCAAAAGAATCCTATAGCAGCCTCCTC
Organism: Aquarana catesbeiana; assembly: GCF_042186555.1. Lineage (NCBI taxonomy): Eukaryota > Metazoa > Chordata > Amphibia > Anura > Ranidae > Aquarana > Aquarana catesbeiana. Next base: position 666,839,574 of record NC_133324.1, on the reverse strand, counting down.
TAGGGCACTCCTCCTACTGCCACTTTCTCTTTTCAGGGGGGGTGGAGGGACCTGCAGATCAGCTAGCCGGCTCGGCCCGGCCACCTCCTGGCTGAGACTTCCCTGTGTATGAAAAAGGGACATGGTTGTAATGTTTTGCATCATCAATCCCAATCCTAAATTAGTACTCCCAACTAACATCTAGTTAACATCATTCATTGGACAAGCAGAAATATTTAGAGAAATGCTATACCTGGCTCAATCTGGGCTCCTCCACATGTGGCCTGGAAGGCCCAGGTTGGGCGTCAGAAGCCTCAGCCGGGGGGGAAGGAAGCGTGGAAGGAAGACTGGAGAGGGATGACCTGGGTTCAGTCTGGCCTGCCAGAAAATGTAGCCTATCGTAGTACAACATCCTGGGGACATAGATGTCATCTGCTGCTCCAGATCTCTGTGAATCCTGGACTTTCTTGCGCTCCCTTAGATATGTGCTCCTCAGGCAACCAATTAATATCTTTAAATAGGTGATGTCTGCCGTGGGGATCACCTGCTTCACAATTTCACACAATTGCACCAGTGCTGCCTTCCTCTTTGCTTGGTTCTTGAAATGGGGGTGTTTAATCTCCCACAGACAGGGCAGCTCCCTTAGCATCTCTAGGAATACTGACATGAAGTCATTATCTTTGAGTAGCATATCCATGTTCACTGCAAGACACAACACAAGACAAAGCCTAATGTCAGACAAAACTCTCCTAATCTTGTTACAATATAGGCCTCAATCTAGAAGCAGTATAGGCACAAGTTTGTCTCTTACCTTCGTTCTTACGATCGGCGCGTCCAATGCTCCTTCCTCCGCTCACAGATCGTACGTAATATGCACGCGTGTTACGCTTTATACACACTGCGCATGCGTGTAACTCTGCCCGCCCCTGACGTTCTTTCTAGTCTATTCCCCGCCCCTTTTCGTTCGGCGCAGTGGGTGAAGAGCACATGGCGGAGTTACAGCAGGTGCATGCTAATTCTAGCAACGAGGAGGAGGAAAGCCCGGATCCGGACACGTCCCGATCCAGTAGGAGACGTTTTAAGGCCACAAATATGTCCTTTGGGGAGATGTTGGAGATGGTCGACATCATGAAGAAGTCCGACTATGACGGAAAGTATGGGCCTTACCCCAACCCCAACATCAGAAAGGCAAAGATCATGGCGAAAGTGGTCAAAAGCCTTCACAGGAATTTCGGGGTACGAAGATCGAAAGATCAGCTCAGGAAGCGGTGGTCGGACCTGAAGTTAAGAGAGCCAGAGCAGTACCGAAAGATCCGGAGAGTGCTGCAAAAAAGTAAATAGTTGTGCTGTGTTCCTATTCTTTCTGTCTTTATTACGTTCGTGCTGCTCCATGTGCTTTTATTAATTGTAACGTTTAAAAGGGCAACTTTAATGTTCATGGGCCCATTATTCGTTCGTATCAAACATTTTTCTTTCGGCCTCTAAAACACCATTGTTTAGGCCATATGCATTTTCCCACATTTTTTTTGGGCCTACTTGGATGCCAAATATTTGTTTGTGTAGATGGGTTTATTACTAGAATGAAATGCCAACTAGATTGTGTGTAAAGAGAGGACACTGAGCAGCTGTTTTCACATCTGGACACTGGAGCACTAGTGTGGGACCCCAGAACACCATTTTTATTAGGGGGCCACACAGGTGCTCCAGTGTATACTATAGGGGGGTCTCCATCTGTGAAGCTTGTACTAAACAGGTAAAGTATTGCAGCTTGACAAAGGGCAATAAAAAAAAGACATCTTTGAACTTGGATAAAATAGACAATTGTACCCCACTTCCAAGCAATGTTTCCTATTTCTAGTTCGGCCATCAAATATCTGTGTGCTAATTATACCATTTTTGTTTTACATAGGGGAGAAAAGACTCGGAGGACACCCCTCATCCGAGGAGACCAGAGACCCTCCACCTCTGGAAGAAGGTGAAATACCCCAAACCCAAGCTGAGCAGGAGGAAGAAGAAGATGTGGTGGAGATTGGCACCACAACAGGTGAGTGTCTGCGACCACAGGCTCAGGTAAAAGAGCTGGATGGTGGCAGATTTTTGAGACCTGTTTTTTTTTTCTTTCTCTCTTTTTAGGTGATCGTGATGTGAGGGATAGAGAATGCTTTACTTCAGAAAGTGCCCAGATCCTGATCGGGGAGATCATGGGGTGTAATGCCGAACTGCAAAACATCCAGCAAAAAATCAATGATGTTATTAAAAAAAATAATAACATCATTGATGTTTTGGGGCGAATTTAAAACCCCACAAAATCACTTTTTGGATTGTGGTCCAATCTTTTAAATTTTTTTGCAATGTTTTGAAAAGCCAAATTTGGAGGATGCACACAGTGTGCCAACATGTGCTATCTGCCATCACGGGAGATCAATGGACGCGTTTTGGGGGTGCAACCCCTTCCTCAATTATAAAGTCGCGTTGAGGAAGGGCTTGCTCCCCCAAAACACGTCCCTTGATCCCCCCTGATGGCAGATAGCACATGTTGACATTCGTAAATTGGTGTGCATCTTCCAAATTTGGCTTTTCCAGGGGTGATTTCCCCCCATCTGAACTCTATATCAAACCCAGTTCCTAAATACTGATGTCTGATATAGTCTTCAGGTTTTACCTAATGTGAACTTTGTAAGTTCAAGTTTTTTGTCTTTCTTGTTGGTTTTACACAGGCCTGTTTTATCTGAAATGGACATTTCGAATTTTGCTAATGCTACTGCAAAAATTGTTATACAACAAACATGTTGGTTTGTTTTAAAAACCTTTGGTAAATGCACATGTGATTGTGCAGGTATAAAAAAGTGGCTTACTCAAGAATGTGTGGATTATTGTCTCAACACTACAACACTTTTGGGGTGATGTAATAGCTGTTTTATGCAAAAATGGGGGTTATTTCCTAAGGGCAAATCCTCTTTGCACTACACGTGCAGTTTCAGTGCAGTTGCAAGTGCACTTGTAGTGAAATATGTTTTTGCATTTAGGAAATACCAGCCAACAGTGCTTTGTATAAGGTTACCCAATCACGACATTTTCTGCACTCAAAACATTTATGTCAGGGTCAGCTAAAACAAACACACGCAGTAAATGTCCACAAAGAATTTATTTATTTTTTTTTTATTATAAAAAGGCTTCACATATTGTCTGGCATATTGGTAGCCCCCCTACCCGCAAAGAACTCCAGGTAGCGTAACCGGACATCACGGGCACTCAGGGAGGGCAAGCCAGGACGGCCACTTTCAAGCGCCGTCAGTGTGGTTTGATGTAGGATTCTGGCCTCAGGCCCAACTGAGCCAGCATAGTTGGCCGAATGTTTCTGTAAAAAGTTATGGAGAACACAGCACGCAAGTATTATATGGTTCAGTTTATACTCCGCCATATGGATAGGTGTCAGAAATAGGCGGAACCGGCTGGCCAGGATTCCAAATGTGTTCTCCACCACTCTTCGGGCTCTGGCCAGCCGGTAATTAAAAACCCTCTGTTCCGGGGTGAGGGTCCTCATTGGGAATGGCCGCATCAGGTGGTCCCCCAGCGCAAATGCTTCATCAGCAACGAACACAAATGGGAGTCCTTCCACATTGTCCTCTGGAGCTGGCAAGTCCAAGCTGCCATTCTGGAGACGCCTGTAGAACTCCGTCTGGGCGATGACTCCACCATCGGACATCCGGCCATTCTTCCCCACGTCCACATACAAGAAGTCGTAATTAGCCGACACCACCGCCAACATCACTATACTATTAAACCCCTTGTAATTATAATAGTATGACCCCGAGTTGGGTGGTGGGACGATGTGGACGTGTTTCCCATCAATTGCCCCTCCGCAGTTAGGAAAGTCCCACCGCTCGGCAAAGTCTGCCATTCCTGTGGCGTGGAAGGAAACTGTTGAGGAAAAAACAATAAACATTACTATTTTTACTCTGAAACATGGCAAGCAGATTAGACACAAACATTATGGGGCAACCTCCAGATAGCATTTATTAAGGGGAATTTAACAACACCAAAGTATAAGGTACACCTATCATATTCCCCCTCCCCCCCCTCTCATGGGCCATTTCTAACATTATAGGGGGTGTGTGTAAATCTTGGACAGGTAACCCTCTTCACTTCATTGAGAGATGAATGCCTAAATAATGGGGATTACTTGGAACAGCCCCTCCTTAGTTACACTATTGGCAGACCACTGGACAGGTAAGAAGTGTCTGAATACAAAGATATAAATACACACTGTACACATTTGAGGACATTTGGACATTCTGCTATTACCTATCAAGATAATAATAGGATACAAAACTTTAAACAGTACCATTGGAAAGTATACAGGCAGGCCCTTGCACTACATGCTTTGGGTAATTCATCCATAAATCTGACCAGTAAAGAGGTGGGTATAGTGTGTATGGGTTTGGCAAAGTCAGCAGATAGATGATTGAGGATAGATAGAGAATTGGGATCAGCTGACTTAGCAGTTGGGGGAGGGAGGGTTACTAAATATTATTTGGGGACACCACAAAAAAAGCCTCTGGCACTCTGCCTGAATTTAAAGAAAAAATAACATTTCCAAACATTTTAGGGGGTGTTTAGGGTAAAGCACTACTATGGAGCTGATAAAATACATTGTTAAGTGACTACATGAGGTGAATATAGGCCAGGAGACACCATGCTGGGGAGGTTATTGAAGGGCAAATATGTATGAAGGACCTAAAATAATAATTACATAAAAATCCAGCATGCATGAGAACAAAGGGGACATTCACAGCATATTACAATCATGGTAATTAGGGAATGAGGAAAGAAATACAATATATTATCAAACATTCAATACAATAAAATGTGATATTAAAGGATAAAAATCTTACCTTCATATACTCCTTCTGCAGGACCTGTATGATGGCAGAACAGGGAGAAGCTCTGTGGTATAATGATACCCAGAGCCTGGGGGAGATGCCTGTCGAGAACTTTAAGTCCTGCAGGCTTCTCCCTGTGGCCAAATACCGCAAGGTAGTGACCAACCTCTGCTCCGGAGTGATGGCTTGCCTCATGCAGGTATCCTGCCTGCTGATATAGGGGGTCAGCGAAGCCAACAAACGGTGAAACATGGGGTCCGTCATCCTGAGAAAGTTCCTGAAATCATCAGGATTATTCTCACGGATCTCACGAAGCAAAGGCATATGAGAGAACTGGTCACGCTGAAGCAACCAATTCTTGGTCCACGAACTCCTCCCCACCCTGTTCATGGACTGGACTTGTGTCAAGGTCAGGACCCCAACACCAAGCCCCCGCACAGCACGAACTCTACGAGGAGTACGCATACGAAACATGGCTAGAAAACGGTCGGCTGCTCAGAACGAAGTAACAGAACGCACTGAAGAACAGCAAGGCCTGGGAAGAGCGACCTGAAAACGAACGAACAAGAATACAATGACTACCTAAAGTCACGCGGAACTTGCTGCACGCACTGAAGAGCAGATACAAACCCACAAGCACAAACTGAACGGCAGAAAACGATCACGAGTCTGAAAAAGCGCGAATCGTCTCTCACCAAACTTTTACTAACACGAGATTAGCAAAAGGAGCCCAAAGGGTGCCGCGCTTGGTTCTGAACCGGCCTTTTCTAGTCTCGTCGTACGTGGTGTACGTGACCGCGTGGTTGGCGATCAGAAATTCCGACAACTTTGTGCGACCGTGTGTAGGCAAAACAAGTTTGAGCCAACATCAGTCGGAAAAAATTCTAAGATTTTGTTGTGGAATGTCCGAACAAAGTCCGACCGTGTGTACGCCCTATTACTGTGGGCGCCCGGCTGTGGCTTCACAGCCGGGCATGCACTGCGCTTGCGCTGCTCTGCGCACTGTGAATGGCCGGGCAATCTTCTGGGACCTGTGACATGTCCCAGAAGATTGCAGGAAGGGAGGCGGGAGAGGTGAGCTTCCTTCCGGTGCCGCGGAGCCCCGGGAGGAAGTGGGAGCTGGTTGCCTCTAAAAAGAGTGTATCCACCCCCCACCTCAAAAAAATTACATGCCAAATGTGGCATGTCAGGGGGTCACCATCACTTAAAGCGGAAGTTCCATTTTTGGGTGGAACTCCTCTTTAATCTCTTTGGTGAGGAGGAAGATTAAAGATCTTACTATACCATTTTGCATGTCTACCCAGTGAAACTTTGCATTGAAATAGAGGGTAAAGTAAACTTCTTCTAAGAACTTGAAGGTGCACATTACAGGATTTAGACCCATACTGGACCTACACCCTGAGCTTCCATTTTGCCTTCTCAACAATGAACATTAAACCAACATTAACATTAAACCAACCCAAACAGCCCCTCCCCAACCCACATTGGATCTTCTGTATGTCTTGGAGTTTATTGCTGTTATCTAGAACAAAAAGGGTAACCCCCTCAATGGGACTTTGACAGACCACCAACTCAATAATAAAATGTAATCTTTTAATGATATGGAATAAAAAACATGTATAGTCTACACATAACAAGAATACACAATATGTATCACATGGAAAACAGAACAAAACATGTACAAATATAAATCTCCTGTGTAAATTCCAAGGAAAAACATGCCCTTATGCCCGACGCGTTTCCGGTATACAGTGTTCAGATACCTTCATCAGGGGCTGAGAGTTCGAAAAATTTACATAAATATTGATTCCAATGGAATGATTCCATGTAAGAGAGGCACCAAGGGTAATAAAATCTGATCAAATGTTGCATGGATGCCAGACTGTGAATATTGGACCGATTTTTTTAAGTGCACTATGTCTATGCCTATGCCTTGGTTTCTGCTAGTCTACTGTATCTCCCTTGGTAACGTTGGTTGAGTACCTCCTACGATTGATTTCAGATCATAGTCTTCTTTTGTTGTGTATGGATTGAAGCCAAATGACACTGTAATCTTTTAGAGGTGTAATACATTCTGGTCCTCCCTTCGACTCTTTAGCAGTGTGGGACTTATTTAAACATACCCCCACGTTATACTTCCTACTTTAGGCAGTACCAAAGTTGTATCTATGACTTTAATGAGCAACATATCCTAATGACATCTTTGAATCAAATAATTTCACTGAATCTAATGCCCTTGGACAACATGAGTTTGCTTATACTTGAAGCAGGCTCTTTTTTTGCAAAACAAGCTGTTTCCAAGCAAGGGGATAGAACAGGATCTATGCTTTCCATATGACTAAAAGCTACACCTTCCTGCCATTAGAACATCAGTTCGTAAGCCTGATAGTACATTTGTCATGACCTCCCATGATATTAAATCACACTTTTAGCGAATAATACCATGCATTATACACCAATTCCACAGTTGTCACACCCCACACCCTGCCTTACCTGTAAACAACATGCTATACTAAATGCCCAGACCTCCATTGATGAGAATAAATCTGTATCATTCTGCAAATAAAAGATCTCCTGGGCTGAACAAACTTCGTATCAAGTTTTACTAATTGTATATTGATGTACTTAAATTACAAGTCAACGATGACTCTTTAGAATTATGCGTGTTGCCTTGGTCTTGCCTATACAAGTATTTTTTAGCAACACAACTCTCACAATTAGTCCACTGGATGAGAAAAAATACACACAGCTCAGTTGTTCACCTTCTAACGTGGACCCAAGCTCATACTAAATGGAAATGTCTTATATCAAAATGCGGTAGAGCTGCTATGTCGTCTACTATTTTCTGGCAGGCCTATCATAATTGGGAATAGACCATAATGATTATTTTTCACAACTGGATGATTACACATCCCTTTGGGGTAATGCGGCCTTACCTGAGTTGCAAAATTACTAGACACTACTGTGTTGCAAACTAAAGAGGTTTAGTCAGTTAAATCATCACAGATGGAGTCCTTAAATACTGTACCTAACTTTGTTCATCCCTAGAATTATCTTGAGATTACTTCTTTCTTGAGATTACTCCATTTCCATCAGCTGAGACATGCAATATATGCACAATTTCAGAATAATATACCCTTTTTGAGTGACCTAAAGGATAAGTATACTTCTCCTGTGGGTCACAGGAGTACGGTTAGTTCTGCACTCCTGTGACCCGTTTTCACTTGACACTGGGTTAAAGCCTGCTGTTGGCTGATGTCAATGACCTGGCCCAGGCTCTGAAAAGATCCTGACTATATAGTCGGGATCCACCCAGAAGCCTGGATCCGCAACTGGCTCAGCCTCTTAGCGAGCAGCTGTGTTTGACCTTTCAGTTAGCAGTTTTAGAGGCGGCGGGGGGCAGCTTCTGCTGGGATTGAAGCTGACGCCATCTAGGTGAGTATGATTTTTATTTTTTTTTGCAAATCCCACACTCTTTTAATACAATTTGAACAAGATAAAATTACAGAAAAGGTTTAACTGGTTTGCTGCCAGAGCCAATTTTTCACATTTTCACAATTTTTGTGCATACATACTAAAATGCACATTCTGTACATGTAAGTTCACTTTAAACCCCAAAACATTATACATTTTCTGAATGCAAACCCCTGTAAAACACAATATAAACCTGTTTTTTTGAAATATTAAATATTAGGTTTTGTCAAATAAATAGATATAAAATATATCAAGCCTCCAACTTGCAAATTTAAGCAGCGAAAAACTTATGGCACCCAAAATTTTTCATTGGTGATGCTTTAAAAACTTTTATAGCTATGAGACTTGGCTAAGCAATCTTCCAGATCATAAAGTATAATTATGTGCAAGGAGGCGTCAAATTCATACCTTTATCACTCACCATGCATATGTACTTAGCACCCTACAGACTGGTTACATTTTCTGGCATTTCATCCGCAACTTGTCTTAAGTGCCTTATAGCAGGGGTTTAATTTTTTTCACCTGATATGATAATGTCCTATACTTAACAACTTTTGGGAGCAGATCCTTACATCTATTTATGACTTCATGGGTTGCTTTGTCTCTTTTATTTTCCAGGCTAAGAATTCTTCAGAATTTAATAAAATCTTCTAATTTGAAACAATCTTCTCCTCTTTATTACATTGCATAACTAAAGCTCCAAGCCAGACAAATAGTGGTTCTCAGGGAAGCCGGCGGCCATCTTGGGACTCCATAAATACACCCTGCAGTTTTCCTCTCTTCTCTCTCCTCTCTCTCAACTACACTACCCCCCATAAGGCACCTGGACTTGCAGAGACTATATCCCTCCTGCGTTGCCGATGGAGAGAGAGGATTGAGCTGCAAATTGGTGTTACGAATAAAGTCTAAATAACCCCAAAGTCTCGAGAGGGCGCAATGAGCAAGATGGCGAACGCGCTGTGAAGGAGTTCCCGGTCCGACCCGACATATCCCGGCTTAACAAGCAACCTTCCACACATGGAGATGCGGCATGAGCTCTCATAGACACTACAGCACCAGGGCGACAACAAAAGGGACAAGTAATCCAGCCACCCCGCTCGGTATCCGGAAATACTTCAGAGGAAGGCAAGACCTCTCTCCGGGCGCCATTGTATCGGCACCACGTGCACTCCGTACGTCCCGAGCTGAGCGCGGCTCCACCATGTCGCAATCCCCCTCACCTACACTCTCTCTGGAGACAAATCCACATATGGGGACCCCAGCTGTATTCCGATCAGGGTCGGCGGACACCCCACATGGCCAACCTCGCTTAGAAGATGACCTCCGCGCTATGCTGCAGGCCCTGCCCACAAGAGCAGACATTGAAAGCCTAATACAGCGAGTGGAAGAAGCTCACAGGAGAGACATACAAGAGGTCAAAACAGAACTGAATACTATCAATACCCGGGTAACCACCGGTGAAAACCTGACCTCTGCCCTGGAAGCACGGGTACTATCCCTCGAGCAAGCACGTGAATCACAGGCTATAGAAGTGCAAGAGATGCAGCTCCATATAGAGGAAATGGAGGACCGCAGCCGCCGTAACAACCTGCGGCTGCGGGGGATCCCTGAGGCCACAGGTTCGGAAGATCTCGCGGAAACAGTAACCGCAATATTCCACAGGCTGCTGGAGACGCCACCACCCATTCTAGAAATCGATCGGGTACATCGCACCCTAGGCCCGAGATCCACGGACCCCGCAAGACCCCGAGACGTGCTTTGCCGCCTACACCGGTATGCTCAGAAAGAAACCATCCTCAGAAAAGCATGGGAAAACGGCGACATCGACTTCGATGGAGCGCACATCCAAATACTACCGGACATTTCCAGAGCGACTCTACAACGCCGGGCTATGCTGAAACCAGCATTGGAAGCAGCTAGAAGCCGAGGCTGCACTTACAGATGGGGATACCCCCTGGCGGTGATAGTCCGCTCCGACGACTCATCATTCACACTGCGTTCCCCGGCAGATCTCCCAGCCTTTTTCACCTTCCTGGGATCTGACCCGGTTCAAGTCCCGAATTGGCTGATGAAGATACCGAGACCGACGGGCCGCACAGGGCTAAACCCGAGTAGACCCATCCAAGCTAACCGTTCCCGGAGTCAGAGGGGTCGCTCTCGAGTCCCTGTCACCAACAGGTCACGTGAGTCATGATCATACTGCCTTTTTAGTCTCTCAAGTTCAATATGCAGGAGTTGATGCTACGACATTTTTAACGATACCCTCCCATGAGTTGCCACTTCTCAGAGGACAGCCCCTTCCAGTTTCGGCTGACGTCTACCATACATGTGACATACTCCCGGGCCCTGGTAGAAGATAGTCACACCTACATGGAAATATGCCAGACATATTCTACTTCAAGGCTTTTATGTTCACTCCCCCAGGACTTCCGATACGGGGAAACTATTCTGTATTGCTGATTGTGAAAGTCTCCCCCGATACAATACCAGACAATATCGGGATACTGTATTGAACCCAACCCATGGCAGACTACACGCTTATGTACCCCCTCCCTTACGAGGATTGACCCATGGAGACAAACTACTACATGGTACAGAACAGCAGTTTACATGTCCTAATAGTCTGACTTCTCTTCTCCTATGGTTTGACTGTCAAGAGAAGAAACGAGCAGTGCCTCATCAAGATGATCAATGGGAACTCCCCACCACGGCCACTACTGGGTAAACATAAACACTTGTCTCTCTTAAGCTACGATACATTCAGGGGCCGTATATGTGTATGTGTGTGTGTATGTATGTATATGTGTATATGTATATGTATATGTATATGTATATGTATGTGTATATAGAGAAGAGTAACAGTAGACTGTTGTGAAGGGATATCTGCTAGATACGCTCACTGGGAGGGACGATCGAATGCAATGTTTAACCTGCATATTTTATTTTATTATCTTATTTGATTATGCTTGATTTCCTAAACTTCAACTTCGGGCTTATACTGTTTATGTTAGACAGTTGTAAGGTCTATATTTGACCTTTCTATGTTTTAAGTCGCTTACCTTTTCCGTTTTTTCCATTTATTCCAATTTATACCACATATGCAGTTAGGAAGTTCATGCTTGCCCACTCCAATATACATAAGAAGAGCCGGGAGGGACACGGGCGGTAACCGGGACACTCCCACGGCCCTTGCTGGACACACTCCCACCTAGGCCCACGCTCGTAACTCAGGCCTCCCTGAAGAGCGTGTAAGCAACATTTTGCTAATTACTTTAGATTCATTACTAGGGGGCTAACCACCCTCTTTTTTCTCCTTTTTCTTTTTTTTTTTTTTTTCCTCTCTTTCTTTTCTTCTCTTTTATTCCTTTCTTTTTCTCTTCTTACCCCTACTTTCCTCCCCACCTCGCTCCCCTAACCCTACTACTTGCCCACTTTCTAAACCCCCCCCCCCCCCCCTAATTCGCAGCGATTATGGACGAACTCCACATCGTCTCGTTGAATGTAAAAGGACTTAACGTCCCTGAAAAACGCCGAATGTTGCAGAATGACATGAAACGTATGAAAGCGGACATCGTGTTACTGCAAGAGACACATTTTAGGGAAAATGCTTTCCCTATTTTAAAAAATAGATTTTACCCGACAGTGTATCACTCCACATACTCAGAAACCAAGTCTAGAGGAGTTTCCATCCAAATTTCAGCTAGAGTCCCATGGTCTCTACTTGACATACGAACAGACCCGATGGGAAGGTACCTCTTCCTTAAAGGCATGATAGGAGAGGTGAAAGTAACCATAGCCAATCTCTATGCTCCAAACTGCCAACAAGATGTTTTCACCAGGAAACACCTTAAACTACTCCAAACTTTCTCAGAAGGCCAGCTCATTATGGGTGGCGATCTTAATACTGCCCTGATCCCATCAGAAGATACTTCGGCGGGGATTTCCTCCACGCCCAGAGGTACACGTAAAATGATACATGCAGCTTTACACGCAGCACAATTGATAGATGTCTGGCGCCTCTGGCACCCAGGAGAAAGGGATTATACATTCTATTCCCAACCACACCATTCCTACTCACGCATAGACTACCTCTTTGTGCCTCATGGACAGTTACAGGCAGTCAGGGGCGCCACTATAGGGTCAATCACGTGGTCTGATCATGCCCCAGTCATGATGAGATATGCTTTGATGGACTTCCACAGGGGACAAAGGAAACCTTGGAGACTTAATGAGGGCCTCCTACAAGACCCGGAGACACTGGCTGACATAACGAGAGAAATCACACATTATTTTCAAGCTAACACATCCTCAGACGGTGGCACGGGACTAGTTTGGGAGGCCCACAAGGCAGTGATCCGGGGTGTTCTCATAAAACATGGGGCGAGACTTAAAAAGATGAGGACTGAACAAATGACCTTACTAATCAACAAACTACAGACACTCGAAACCTCACATAAGCAGAATCAGACTAGACTAATAGGAGCCGAACTTGACACGATTCGTATGCAAATCAAAGACTTACTCCACTTCAAAGCTAAAGCGGCATTACAGATTTCCCGGAAAAAAGTGTATGAGTCAGGAAACAAATGTGGCAGACTGTTAGCACAATCCCTTCGAACACAAAAGTTAGCATCTTATATACCACACGTAACTTCCCCCGAAGGTCAGAAAAGGAGTCTACCCCAACAAATTACAAATGAATTCAAATCTTATTACGAGAAATTATATAACCTACCCACGACACCACAGACACCGGAACGGATGACAGAATACTTAACTAAATCGCTAATGCCCACATTACAGACTGAAACACGAGACATCTTAGAGGAACCTATTACACTGCCAGAGATACAACTAGCAATACGTAACACAAAACCAGGGAAAGCTCCAGGCCCAGACGGCCTGACGACTCAATATTACAAAACATTACTACCATCTCTGGGAAATCACCTATTAAAACTGTTCAATAATCATAGTGAGGGGGACATCTTTCATAGTTCTACACTACAGGCCCAGATATCGGTCATTCCCAAGGAAGGGAAAGACCAGACACAATGTGGGAATTACCGCCCAATTTCCTTACTCAATACAGACCTCAAATTGTTCACCAAAATATTAGCAACCAGATTACAGCTACACTTACCCCAGCTAATACACTTAGACCAAGTGGGATTTGTCCCAACCAGGGAAGCAAGGGACAACACCATTAAAGTCTTGAACCTACTCCACACGGCCAACAACACAAACACTCCAAGCGTCTTTATCAGCACCGACGCCGAAAAGGCGTTTGACCGCGTAAATTGGGCGTTTATGTTTGCAACACTTCGACATGTAGGGATCGGCAATACCATGATGAGATGGATAAAAGCAGTCTACACGACACCGACGGCTAGAGTCAGGGCAAATGGAGTACTATCAGACACGTTCCCGATCACCAATGGGACGAGACAGGGGTGCCCTCTCTCTCCCCTTCTTTTTGCACTATCAATCGAACCCTTCTTGTGCCACATTAGACTAAACCCCAATATCTCGGGAGTAATGATAAACCAGGCACAATATAAGGTGTCCGCTTACGCGGACGATCTTATGTTTTCTATCACAAACCCAATAACATCACTCCCGAACCTACTCAAGGAATTTGACATATACGGTTCCCTCTCCAATCTGAGGATTAATCTCACCAAATCAGAAGCCATGGGGGTGGGAATACCACACTCAGGGCTTACACTTCTACAATCTAACTTCCACCTAAAATGGACCAACACAGCACTGAAATACCTGGGTACAAGGATCCCCCAAACACTTTCGAAGCTTTACACACTAAACTTCCCGCCACTACTAAAAACAGTCAAATCACTTTTAAATAACTGGAGCAAGGGACTACACTCCTGGTTGGGAAGGTGTAACATACTAAAAATGTCCATACTCCCAAAGTTCCTCTACCTCATGCAGGCCCTGCCAGTAAACATACCCTCATCCTACCTCAAGCAAATACAGTCGACATTCACCGAATTCGTATGGGCCAAACAAAGACCACGACTTTCAAACAAAATACTTGTCCTCCCCAAACAATATGGGGGCCTGGCATTGCCGGATGCCCGTTCTTACTATCAGGCAACTCATTTGGGAAGAATGGTGGATTGGTGTCGTCACCGAGAAACCAAACTATGGGTCCAAATGGAACAAGATCAAAGTACAGTGCCTCTCCAGAGGGTCCCATGGTGTTACTCAAACTTGCCATCGGAGACCAGGAGACACCCTCTAATAGGTACGACTGCACAAATCTGTGCCAGGCATATCACACGGGCAACACTAACTTCGCCGAATTCCCCTCTATACCCAATACTAGGAAACCCATTATTTACACCGGGCTTGAAGGACACGGTCTTTAGAAACATGGCAGAGTCAGGCCTACACCAAGCGTCCCACTTCAGCTCTGGAAGTCGGTGGAAAACAGCCACAGAACTCTCTGATCCCATGGGCATATTTCGCCTAGACTTTTTGAGGGCATCTCAGTTAAGCCATTTTCTGAAAACACTCCAACCTCCCACGAACGCCCAAATTCTTACCACATTAGAAGAACTTTGTTCCGCCTCGGGGGTAGTACCACACACGCTCTCTCTGATGTACAACCTGTTAAATACACCACCGACAGACTTCGTACCACCGGGCCTACTTAAATGGGAAAGAGACCTAGACTGCAATTTCACCACACCCAAGAGACAACAAATCCTCCGATTCACGCACAAGTCCTCTATCTGCGCCAAAACCCAAGAGACAAACTATAAAATTCTCACCCAGTGGTACAGAACCCCAGCACTGCTACATAAGTTTTTCCCGACGACACCCGACCTCTGCTGGCGATGCCAGACAGAACCAGGGACATTATTGCACATCTTTTGGTCATGTCCCAGACTAGCGAACTTTTGGCAAACAATACGGGAGATAGTAGGTAAATTTACAGATTACAACATAAGTGACGACCCAGCCTTTTTCCTCCTACATGCATCAGACATCCCGATAAAGACTTACAAAAACTCAGTGACCCGACACCTCTTAGACGCAGCTAAAGCCTGCATCCCACTACATTGGAAGTCCACAATACCACCAACCATAGACCTTTGGATGACCAAGGTGGAGGAAATTAAGAGTATGGAGGACCTTATCCACACTGCACAAAACAAACAGGAAAAGTTCTCCAAAACATGGCAGCTGTGGAACATGTTTATATACTCCAGTGAAGGCCAAGCTATGAGAGAAACCTCACAGACTAATTGACCTCTTACTAGGCAATTTTATTTTAACTTCTAAACTTTTGCATAGAGAACAGATAATGACGCTACAGTTACATTTTTGTTACACCTTATTAACACACTCCATGATCGCTGCGAATGCTTCCCTTTACCCCTTTCTCTCCCTTTTCCCTACCCTATCCCCCCCCTTCCTTATCCTTTTCTTTCCTTCTCTTAGTAGGATACTCCTACAATTAAATTGTGGGTAAAAAAAAAAAAATAGAAGGGAAGGAGCTCATGGGACTGTACTAACCTAACATGACACATAGTAAGACGCATATAGGTTCCTTTCCAGGGTGGAGAGAAGCCTGCACCTATTTTTAGTGACTAATGCATATTAATGTGTTATACAATTGTTATGTTCGCTGTCAATTCTATGTACATTGTACTGTATCGGTCCATGTGGGCCTCCTTTTCTGTTATAAATAAAAAATTTAAAAAAAAAAAAAAAAAAAAAATAGTGGTTCTCAGTTGCATATATCCCAACTACCCTCAGCCTGCCCACTGGTTAGTACCATAAAACAATACCTTGCCCTTAAAAAAAACATAGTTTACACTCATAGAAGGTGTCTAACTCACTATGAAAAAATTTGCACTCTCTGGTTGGATATGACCCTAACCTTTTCTTAGTCAAAATCCATATTTTGTTACACTTGGTCATCTATCTACATTTTAGATGTGCCAGTTGTATATTATATGGCTTCTGGATACCCTCCCCTCCATGATCCCCTCATAGTAAATACACAGTAGTCATTGTTTCTTTGCTGTAATTTTTCACACGTATAGATCGTTTTTACCCAATAGTTGTAATACTTATTGCATTTGATTGTATCCGTGTGACATGGTGATGATTGTTATATTTGTTTGTAGTAGATTGGATGATACCTTGGTCTTATGTAACAGGTTGTGGAGAACTCTTATGCTGCGTACACAGAAGTGGAATTTCCGACAGAAAGAGTCCGATGGGAGCTTTTCATTGTATATTCCGACTGTGTGTATGCCCCATCGGACTTTTTCTGTCGAAGATTCAGACGGACTTAGATAGAGAACATGTTCTATATTCTTCCAATGAAACAAATTACGGAAATTTGGAAAAACCGCTTGTCTGTATGCTGTTCCGATGCACCAAAAACGACGCATGCTCTGAAGCAAGTACGAGATGGAAGCTATTGGCTACTGGCTATTGAACTTCCGTTTTCTAGTCCCGTCGTACGTGTTGTACGTCACCGCGTTGTCGACGATCGGAATTTGGTGTGACCGTGTGTATGCAAGACAGCTTGAGCGGAATTCCGTCGAACTCCTTCGTAAAAACCTTCAGAGTTTATTCCGATTGTGTGTACAGGGCATAACTTGCACTTCTTGTTTTCATGCCTATGACCTTCTTCTTTTTCTCAGTACACTTCTGTTTGAATTTAAAAAAAAATGGATTAAAAAAATCTACCTGTTACTGTATATTCAGGAAAATGCAAGTGGTCCATTTACAAGCACACAGCTTTAGGTGTTACAGCATAAATAACCATCTGCTTTCACACCATCCCCATTTCACTACTGTATGGTTTCCAGAATTTTATTTGACCATGGGTAATACTATAAAACAATGCCTTGCCCTTTAAAAAATAGTTTACACTCAAAGACGATTTCCAACTCACTATGACCATCTTTGGACTTTCTGGTTGAATAAGATCCTAATAGATTCTTAATCATCTTCCATATTTTGTTACACTTGGTCCTCTGTCTACCTTCTAGATGTGCCAGCTGTACAGTATATCTTGGATACCATATGGCTTCTGGGTGTCCTTCCCCTCTTCTTCTCCAAGATCCACTCATTCGTCCCTAAATAACATGAGTAAATACACAGTAGGCATTGTTTCTTTGTTGTAAATGTTCATGTTTATTGATCATTTTTACCCAACAGTTTTAAAACTCATTGCATTTGACTGTATCTTTGTGACATGGTGGTGATTGCAATATTTGCTTGTAGTAGATTGAATAATACCTTGGCTTTATGTACTGTAACATGTTGTGGTCACTTCTTACTTGTACTTCATGTTATTATGTCTATGACTTTCTTCTTTTTCTCAATATACAGCAATTCGAATTTAAAAAAAAATTGGATTAAAAAAATTAACAAAAAAAAAAAAAAAAGGTTAGGAACACCAGTTATTGACTTGGTTTATAAAATATTGATGTTTATGACACTCTCGGAATATAAATGGGAGTGAGTGGCACATTGTTTACCTCTGGGATTGCAAGCGAATGAAGACCTATGCAATCTTAACTTTGATGTGAATGCACTTATGTGATAAGCTACTGTTATTTCATCTGTGTATGCTGCTCATGATAGAATGGGGGTGTAAGTGTATACTGTACTAGATTCTTTAATGTACCTTCACTACTCCCCCCCCCCCTTTTTTGTGTGTGTTTATTGTTTCCTTCTTGGAAAATTTAACAAAATGTCAATAAAAACCTATTTGATCAAAAAAATAAAAAAATAAAAATGAACCTGTTAATGTATATTCAGGAAAATGCAAGTGGTCCATTTACAAGTAAAATGTCCATCTGCTTTCACCCCATCCCCATTTCGCTTTTGTATGGTTTCAAACATTTTTTTGGACGATGTAATGTTCATTACCCTTTAGTTATTTAACTATCTCTCCATTGAATGATGACGCTATTTGATAATACAGTATGTAATGGTAATAAATATGTGTTAGCCATGCTAACTTTATACGCAGACAGATATATAAATATGATGTCATCTAATCACAGATGTCTGAGTAAGCCTGTCTTTGATGTCTGCATTCATATCAAATTAGCTCCTATCTTGTACTTTGATTGTATTATTGTAAATAGTCATAATGTTGTAATGCAATAAAGTGGTTATAAAAAAATGTCTTTTCTGTGGTATTGTAGAAATTTGGCATAAACTGATTTTACTTCAAGGTAAGACAGAGCTTATCCTCAGTGAAAAGCATCAAACATTTAAGAGACGGCAGAACACGTGTAATACTTCAAAGGCTAGTTCGTTTTTGTTTATTTTAGCAGACTGTAAATGCACAATGCTCTGGCAGAGTGTGAGAAGAAAGCCTTTTCCCAAAACATTGTATATTTACTTTCTGCTAAAAGACACATTCAATAGTTCAGTTCAAAGAGCTATGATCATGCGCTAAGTGCAGAAACCTTTAGCAATTTTAAAAATCATCTGACCTGATTGGTCATTTTGGGTCACTGCACTTTGCATATCACTGCTGCACTACATTTTTTCTGGTTGATATATCTTGTGAAATTAGTAGGGAAGAGTAGAGAATATTAAATCCATGACAGTCATTTTCTTTTTTGTCTTGTTTGCTGTCTGTGTCTAATTGAGGAATTTTTCCTTCACTTCCAGTCCCAGAGTTACAACAGGACCTGGGATAAAATCTCTTCAATGTAAGGGGAAAATGTAGGATTTCATACCACTCTTTGCCCCATCAGTGCATCCGGAAAGTATTCACGGCACTTCACTTTTTCCACATTTTGTTATGTTACATTTATTTCAAATAAATTTATTCCAAAATAGATTAAATTCATTATTTTCCTCAAAATTCTACAAACAATACCCCATAATGACAATGTGATAGAAGTTTGTTTTGAAATCTTTGTAAATTTAGTAAAAATAAAAAATGAAACAAATTCCATGTACATAAGTATTCACAGCCTTTGCTCAATACTTTGTTGAAGCACCTTTGGCACCAATTACAGCCTCAAGTTTTATTGAGTATGATGCTTACAAGCTTGGCATGCTTATTTTTGGGCAGTTTATCCCATTCTTCTTTGCAGGACCTCTCAAGCTTCATCAGGTTGGATGGGGAGTGTTGGTGCACAGCCATTTTTAGATCTCTCCAGAGATGTTCAATCGGGTTCAAGTCTGGGCTCTGACAGGGCCACTTAAGGACATTCACAGAGTTGTCCAGTAGCCACTCCTTTGTTATCTTGGAACTGCTTAGGGTTGTTATCCTGTTGGAAGATGAACCTTCACCCCAGTCTTAGGTCCAAAGCAGTCTGGAGAAGGTTTTCATCAAAGATGTCTCTGTACATTGCTGCATTCATCTTTCCCTTGATCCTCAGGGATGGTATTGGCCAGGTGATGAGCGGGGCCTGGTTTCCTCAAGACATGATGCTTTTCATTCAGGCCAAAGAGTTCAATCTTTGTTTCATCAGACCAGAGAATTTTGTTTCTCATAGTCTGAAAGTGCCTTTTGGCAAACTCCAGGCGGGCTGTCACATACCTTTTACTGAGCAGTGGCTTCCATCTGGCCACTCTACCATACAGGCCTGATTGGCGGAGTGCTGCAAAGATGGTTGTTCATCTGGAAGGTTCTCCTTTCTCCACAGAGAAATGGTGGACCTCTGTCAGAGTGGCCATCTGATCTTGGTCAGCTCCCTGACTAAAGCCCTTCTGCCCCGATTGCTCAGTTTGGCCAGGCGACCCGCTCTAGGAAGAGTCCTGGTGGTTCCAAACGCCCTCCATTTATGGATGACGGTGGCCACTGTGCTCAATGGGACCTTCAATACTACAGAAATGTTTCTGTACCCTTCCCCAGATCTGTGCCTCCATACAATCCTGTCTCGGAGGTCTACAAACAATTCCTTGATGGCTTGGTTTGTGCTCTGACACTATTAACTGTGGGGCCTTATATAGGCAGGTGTGTGCCTTTCCAAATCATGTCCAATTGACAAAATTTACCACAGGTGGACTCCAATCAAGTTGTAGAAACATCTCAAGGATAATCAGTGAAAACAGGATGTGCCTGAGCTCAATTTTGAGTGTCATGGCGAAGGCTGTGAATACTTATGTACTGTACATGTGATTTTTTTTGGTTTTTATTTTTAATAAATTTGCAAAGCTTTCAAACAAACTTCTTTCACGTCATCATTATGGTGTATTGTTTGTAGAATTTTGATGAAAACAATGAATTTAATCCATTTTGGAATAAGGCTGTAACATAACAAAATGTGGAAAAAGTGAAGCGCTGTGAATACTTTCCGGATGCACTGTACAGAGATGGACAATCTCCCCAGTTGGGGGCACAGGCAGCAATAAAAACCTGACTCAAGTTTTACCCTTTCTCTACTCTAAACAACACTAAAAAGAGGTTTTGGCCTAGAGATCCCTTTAAAACAGCCACATTTCATATACACTCACCGGCCAATATATTATTTATAATTGCTAATCAGCCAATCACAGAGCAGCAACTCAATGCATTTAGGTATCTAGACTTGGTGAAGATGACCTGCTGAAGTTCAAACCGAGCATCAGAATGCGGAAGAAAAGGGACTTAAGTGATTCTGAACGTGGTATGGTTGTTGGTGCCAGGCAGGCTGGTCTGAGTATTTCAAAAACTGCTGATCTACTGGGATTCAATATGGACCACAATCTCTGAGGAATGTTTCCAACTCCTTGTTGAATCTATGCCATGAAGAATTAAGGCAGTTCTGAAGGCAAAGGGGGATCCAACCCAGAGCTAGCAACATGTACCTAATAAAGTGGCCGGTGAGTGTAAATGTCAATACAAAATCCACTATGCTGTAAATGCTGAAAATGTTTGTTCAATGTTTATCTCACATAGGTATTAACACGTATTTACATGGGTCTAGAGGCCTTTACACCAACAGAATTCTGCTTATTTCTGCGCCTGTTTTTTCATGTAACACCGGGGCCAGCAGCCTGTATGAATCAATGCCATTGATGTGCACTCATCTGAGCAGTTACATGTGAACAGGGGGGACTATAGATGTAAAGCATGAGTGCTAAACCTGTGGCCCTCCAGCTGTTGCAGAACTACAAGTCCCTTGAGGCATTACAAGGATCTTAAAGGCAGAGGCATGATGGGAATTGTAGTTCTGGAGGCCCACAGGTTGAGCACCCATGATGTAAACAGTTTGTGTCCAGTGCCACTCATCCATCCCGGTACACATGTAATCGCTCGGATGTGGGTAGAGCCACAGTATCCATCAGCCTATCATTGACTTGTATGCTGAATTCTTATGTTGTACAGCCCCCTGTACCTGTGTGAGGGTGGCCATGGATTTCCAAGTGATGCTTCCAATTAGAGTATACATAGCTTGCAATGACCACGAGAGGTATTTGCAAACATACCTTCCCTTAGGGGTGATGGTAGATACTTTCAGCCATCTTAAATTTGTAAACTTTTTCCCATCTATCGGGATACACAGAAGTTCATAGCGTGTACTGCAGATCAGTAATGCATGGGAGAAAAAGGAAGACGTGTGACTGCCTTCCATTTTTGGAGAGACATTTGCCCATCTATGGATATATGGATCCCATCTATGGTATGGTATTTCTACTTTTGCAGCCAAATTGAGATAACACCTACTTTATATTTGTTACATGTCCTCATTCACATAACATAGCTCACCTTTTTAGATGCTCTATTCTGGAACCTCCAACAGGGAAACATGGTACATAGTTCTCTTTGTTTATGAGGGGGCTGGGCAGTTGTGTTTATCATATTTAACCCTGTTTTTACTGGGCAGATCTTCAGTATACATTGTAACTAGATTTGAACAGTGTTAAAGGGTTAAAAATGTAAAGGCTGAGTTTCTCGCATTGTATGCTAATGAGGAATTACTTTCCCCATAAGAGACTTCTATTGCATGAGAACATCTCATGTTGAAGAATGGAAACATTTTCAAAAGAGTTCTTATATATGGCATCTAAAGGATGTCATAAATGTTACCATGCTTTGAACAATTTACCGGTTTTAGAATGTTTTATACAGAAACATCAATGTGTGAGGGAACCTGGAAAATTCAATCTAATTATAGACCATTGGATAAAGTAGTATGGAACGGTAATTGAATAGGTTTAATACTTACCTGTTTGAAGGACAGTGAATTCAATCTTTGCAGGCTTAATATTCTACAGGTACCACCGCTATTCAACACTTTTGGGTATGTTAGATAGCAGGTCCCCACTGGGTGCTGTGGTTTCTTCTGCAAACCCTGTATCAGTACAGTACCCTATAGTGACATAGAGTTGGTGGAAGGAACTGCAGGGTGCGACCAGGAACACGCTTCCCCAACACACCTGAATGTGAGTGCCGCAGGGCTTATAGCTATTCAAGGCCTTTTCCGGATGCAGTGATTGGTGTGTGGAGTGTCAGCTCTTGGGTAATGGTGAACCTCTAGAAGACTTGATCTGCAATGGATGGAAAGTTAAGTTTTTGTGAACGGATAAGGAGGCTCCAGAAGACTGGTTCAGCAATGGATAGAAATTTGAGCTTTTAAGTGCACTGCCAGCATATTTTAGCAGAAGAGAATCCATATTGATCAAACAGCTCCCTCCTTTAATATCTTGTCTTCAAAACCTTGGATCAATCAAGATTCCTACTTGGATGAAGACCGATATCTGAAGATACAACTGATGGTGTCTGGCGAGGCCGATCTGGAGGAAACCAGTGGTTTAAATACCCATAGGAGTGCATCCCCATCTGCAAGATCCCATTAATGGTTTTGATCAATGCTCAAGTGACCTCTCTATATATAGAGTAGAGGGTCAATGAGATCTGGTAAGCACTCTTATTATCAGAGGTGGAGGTTTTACACAAGAGGTTTACATTGCTGCTGGTGTTGGATTTCTCTTGATGAACTCTTAAAGAAGAATTTCCGATTATTTCACTTATTCACAAGTAGTATATTTTTCTTATTTTATTACATTTTACAGAAGTGTATTTCGTTTTGTTTTGCATTGCATAAGCACAGCTCTGTTTTCTGTATATCTGTATGCACTATGATTATATATCACATGGTTGAGTTGCTGCTCTGGACAAGATTACTTTAATTTTGTTAGTAGTGCGTTTTTTACACTTTTTGTTTAAGTTTTCATTCTATGCTTCTCGTAGTTTTTGGGGAATTTTTTTAAGATAGCAACAGAGCCAATTTAAGAAATTAAGGTGTAAGGTTGATTCAGTTGTCCCTATCTTTATATTGTAACATGTTTTTATGCTATGTTCCTACAAATGGCATTAAAACATTGCTAAGTCGCAGCTGGTTGTGTGAAAACTAATATCACTATCAGTGAATTGGTTAGACTGATCTCACAGTCTCCAGTGCTTTTCAAGAAAAGGGAACTGATTCAAAGAAAGGAAGGAGATCCCAGAAGTGTGGTGTACATACCCACAGAGATGTCTTAATGAAGGCTTGAGGGAATACTTTTATATAATACAGAATATTATCGAGTACAGGCATGTTAAAAAGAAGATTAAGTGCTTAAGGTGGGGCTAGATTGTAACAAGCAGCTATTTCTTTCTTCAGCATTTGTTGTTAGTGGATGTTCCTTTGAATGATCCAACCTCAAAAGAAAAGAATAACACAAATGCTTGGATAAATAAGGCACTTTACAGCTCATTTGCTTTAATGAGAGAGTGGTGACAATTTTGCCAGAAATAAGCAGGGCAAACTTCTTTGTCACTCTGTGTTATACTACAGCAATCAGCACTTACTACTTATGCTTTGCATCTTGGCTCACAAATACCATCCAGCAGCCTTGTCTGTAACTAGAAAAACAATATATATATAGATATATATATATCTATATATCTATAGATATATCTATAGATATATAGATATATCTATATATATATCTATAGATATATATATATCTATATATCTATATATATATCTATATATATATATATCTACAGTATATGCTAAAAAGTAAAAGACTGTTGCTCAACCAAAGGGTTTAAATTTAAAAATGTATTGTGCTGAAATGAACTAAAGGAAAGTACAGTTCTTAGGCATCCATTCTTCTTTCTTCGATAGAGGTTGTTGGTCTGTCTATTATAAAATAACCCAGTGTAGGCTTGTGTGTGATGCTCACTTTTTTCTTTTCAAGAAAAGTACTTTTTTTTACCCGGTATGTATTACTCGGGCAGCAGTTGGGCAGCACAGTGGCTTAGTGCAGGGGTCTCCAAAATGTATTCTAAAGAAAGGGCCAGTTTACTGTCCTTTAAACTTTAGTGGGTCTGGACTATGGCCAGTGGGAGCAGAAATATCCTGGCATCAGTTGAAGTAAACAATGCTCTATCATTGGTATTAGGGGGAGTAATAGTGCTCCATTGTTGGTATCAATGGGAGGAATTGGCCCTATCATTGGTGGCAGTGGGAGGAATAGTACCCCACCATTGGTATCAGTGGGAGGAATAATGGCTGGTTATTGGTGGCAGTGGGAGGAATAGTGCTCCATCATTGGTATCAATGGGAGGAATAGTGTCCCATCATTGGTATTAGTGAGAGATATAGTGCCCCATCATTGGTGTCAGTGGGAGGAATAGTGCCCCATCATTGGTATTAGTGAGCGATATAGTGTCCCATCATTGGTGTCAGTGGGAGGAATAGTGCCCCATCATTGGTATTAGTGAGCGATATAGTGTCCCATCATTGGTGTCAGTGGGAGGAATAGTGTCCCATCATTGGTATTAGTGAGAGATATAGTGCCCCATCATTGGTGTCAGTGGGAGGAATAGTGCCCCATCATTGGTATTAGTGAGTGATATAGTGTCCCATCATTGGTGTCAGTGGGAGGAATAGTGCCCCATCATTGGTATCAATGGGAGGAATAGTGCCCCATCATTGGTATCAGTGAGAGGTATAGTGCCCCATCATTGGTGTCAGTGAGAGGAATAGTGCCCCATTTTGAGTGGCAGTGGCACTATTCCCCACTGTTGCTGACAGTGGGGGGAATAATACCCCAAGGGCCAGATAAAAGCAAGCAAGAGGCCACACCTGGTCCCCGGGCCGCTGTTTGGAGACCACTGGCTTAGTGGTTAGCACTTCTGCCTTACAACACTAGGTTTCCTAGCTTGAAACTCATCTATGGCACCATCTGTTTTAAAGTCGTTCTGAAGACAGTTTTTTTTTTTTAACCTTAAAGTGTTACTAAACCCAGTAATATGAAAATAGTTCATCCGCCCCCCTGCATTGCCCACAGCTTAGAAATCTTCTTTTTACATTAAAATACTGCCACTATATACCTTTTTGGCTGATCTGTATACAATGGTCATGTGATAAACTGCAGGGTTTGTCTGAGTGCTGAGTGTTCAGGTAGGAGGAGATTTCCACTACAGCCTGTGTCCTCATGCTGTTATGGGAGGCATGTCATTCATGAATCAAGATGTGACATCCCACCCACTGTGTTCTTTTTTAGTTACTGGGCATGAAGGAGGAGGGAGGGACTGGGCTGTCATTTAGGATCTGTATACACGCCCAAATGTGTGATGTCAATATCATGTGACCTGAAAAGCTCAGCTCAACAAGGAACTGTTCTCTCCAGCAATAGAGACCAGAGTGAGCATGTTCAGCTTTACTACCCTCACTGTGTCTTATCTGGCCTTGCGAAGAGAGACTCTGCAGGAGGGGAGGATCTGTCCATACAGGATCAAAGAGCCTTTTTACACAATGCAGAGGATTAACCCCTTAAGTTCCACTGTGAGTGTAAAATGCACGCTGTTCTGCATATACAGACACATTTTACTGTTGTGGGTTTAGTAACACTTTAATGCATTCTAAAAACCATCTGTATGCAGCTCCCCCCTTATACTTACCTGAGCTCAATCTTGATCAAGCAATGTACATGTGAACAGAGACTCTCTCAACTCTCTCCCTTCTCAATGGCTCAGACACAGCAGTGGGAGCCATTGATTCCTGCTGCTGTCGATCACAGCCAGTGAGGTGGGAGCAGGCGGCGGGGCCAAGTTGAGCGTGCAGGGGTTAAGGAGCCAGGAGCACTGGCAGGACACCCAAGAGGTTCAAGGTTGCTCTATGCAAAACCATTGCACAGAGCAGATAAGTATAACAGGTTTGTTATTATAACCCGTTCCCATCCGCCAACCGTCAAATGATGGCAAAATGGTGCGGCTCTTGTTCTGGGTGCCGTCATATGATGGCGCCCCAGAACGGCCACTCTAGCGCACCCATGGAGGGGGTGAGCAATGCGACGATTACGGCCGTTCTGTGTTCCTAAGACACGGCGCGACCCTGATCTGGGTAAAGAGCCGATGACGTGGCTCCTTACCCATGCAATCGGCTTTGTCCAATCACAGCCGGACACATGTAAATGTGGAAGTGTCATTTATCAATTCTCCTCGCCTTACACTGACACAGTGTGTGGTGAGGATTGCTGATCAGCGGCATCTCCTCGCAGGGGAGACCTGTATAGGTAATCAGGGCACTGACCATCAGTGCCCTGATTACAGTAAAGCCCCAGCAGTGCCCATCAGTGACACCAATCAGTGCCCATCAGTGACACCAATCAGTGCCATTAGTGATGGCAGTCAGTGCTGCCTTTCAGTGCCTGCTCATCAGTGCTGCCCATCAATGGCCATTAGTGCCACCCATGAGTGCCCATCAGTGCTGCTCATCAGTGACCACCAGTGCCACCTATCAGTGCTCATCAGTGCTGCATATCAGTGCCACCTATCATTGTCCATCAGTGCGGCATATTAGTGCCTCCTCATCAGTGCCACCTAATCAGTGCCCTTCAGTGCTGCCTCATCAGTGCCCATAAGTGCCACCTCATCAGTGCTCATCAGTGCAGCCTATCAGTGCCCATCAGTGTCACCTCATCAGCGCACATCAGTGAAGGAGAAAAATTATTTATTTACAAAATTTACTGACAGAAACTAAGAAAAACTTTTTATTTTCTTCAAAATGTTTGGTCTTTTTTCTTTTTTTTTTGTAAAAAATAAAAAAAAAAAAGCAATGATTAAATATCAGCAAATGAAAGCTCTATTTGTGTGTAAAAATTATAAATTTTAATGTTGGTACAGTATTGCCCGCACAATTGTCATTCAAAGTGTGAGAGCTCTGAAAACTGAAAATTGGCCTGGGCAAGAAGGGGGTGAAAGTGTAGGCGAGTGGGTGTTAAAAAAATAGCATTTACAATCACTTTAGGTCTGCATGTCCTCCCTGAGCTTGCATGAGTTTCCTCTGGGTACTCTTGTTTCCTCCTACACTCCATAGACATGCTGGTAGGTAAACTGTCCTTAGTATGTATGCCAATGAGGTAGGGACCTTAGATCATAAGCTTCTTGAGAGTAGATGATGTGAACTAATGTGCACTGATGTGAATGTACACTAAATATGTAAAGCGTTGGCACTATATAAATGTCTGTAACAAAATAATGTCAGCTTTCAGCTCTGGGAGATAAATGCTTGTTTCCCAGCTCAAGGAGTAATGTCCTAATCTGAGGGCACCCCTTAATGGAACCCTGACAGTAATAGTCTATGGGTGCAGAATGGTAAAGCTGGACATACACCAATAGAGTTTTATTAGAAAATTTTCATTTTCCGAATGTTTGATTTTTTAATGGTCTCCCGGGGTTAGATCAACATTTTCAACCAAAGTGACAAGAAACAATGAAGGAGCAGCAAGGAAATTGAAAATTGAAGAAAAATCTTACATATTGTAATAAAACCTATTTATTACTCCTGGGATTCTATTTTTAGCAGTTCTGCACAAAATTTGTAATTTTAAACAGAATTAGTTGACTCAAAAATGGCAAAAAAAATGTCCCGATGAATTGTTTTTCTACAAATGTTTAAATGAAAATCAAATCATGGATGGTCAGCTTTAGTTTTCTGGTACAGAAGAGGTGAAAATGCAAAGAAGAGGGTCTTTACTTAACCACTTCAGCCCCAAAGGTTTTACCCCCTTAATGACCAGAGCATTTTTTGCGATATGGCACTGTGTCACTTTAACTGACAATTGCCCAGTCATGCGACACTGTACCCAAACAAAATTGAGGTCCTTTTTTTCCCACAAATAGACCTTTCTTTTGGTGGTATTTGATCACCTCTGCCGTTTTTATTTTTTTCGCTATAAACAAAAGAAGAGCGACAATTTTGAAAAAAACACAATTATCTTTTACCTTTTGCTATAATAAATATCCCAAATTTTAAAAAAAATTTAATTTTCTTCAGTTTAGGCCGATATGTATTCTTCTAGATATTTTTGGTAGAAAAAAGTCGCAATAAGCGTATATTGATTGGTTTTAAACAAAAGTTATAGCGTCGACAAAATAAGGGATTGATTTATGGCATTTTTATTATTTTTTTTTTTTTTACTAGTAATGGCAGTGATCAGTGATTTTTATCGGGACTGTGATATTGCTGTGGACAGATCGGACACTTTTGACACATTTTTGGGACCAGTGACAATTATACAGCGATCAGTGCTATAAAGATGTACTGATTACTGTATAAATGTCACTGGCAGGGAAGGGGTTAACACTAGGTGGCGATCAAGGGGTTAACTGTGTTTCCTAGGTGTGTTCTAACTGTGGGGGGGATGAGACTGACTAAAAGGAGAGAGAGATCGGTGTTCATACTTAGTATGAACACACAATCTGTCTACTCTCCCCTGTAGAACCAGGATCTGTGTGTTTACACACACAGATCCCAGTTCTCACTCTGTCATGAGCGATCGCAGATGCCCGGTGGTCATCGCTCTTGCCGGGCACTCGCATCGGCTCCGGTGGCGAGCCGTACGCGCCCCCTAGTGGTCAAAAGGCGAACCGACGTAAGGTAACGTTGTTTCTCCCACCTGTGCCATTCTGCCGCAGTGAAACTGCGGCGGCTGGTCGGGAACCGGTTAAGGTGATTGCAAACAATCACCTTGTAAGACAACCCATTCAGTTTAAAATTGAAATGAAAGGCAAAACATTTGTGTATAGATATAAAAAAAAACCTATATAAATACCTTTTTCTCTCTTTTATAAGTGATCATATACCCTTTGTTCCCTCTGTTCTCAGCTGCATAAGATCTGGGGGAGGAGAAGCAACAGTACACTGAACTTCCAAGTGAAAGGCTGTGGGGGGGGGGGGTTGTTAGGACAAGTCTGATCACTGGATGAGAGCGCCATGGAGTTGATTTACTAAAATTGGAGAGTACAAAGTACAAAATATGGTGCAGCTGTGCATGGTAGCCAATCAACTTCTAGCTTCAGTTTGTTCAATTAAGCTTTAAAAAACAAAACCTGAAAGCTGATTGGCTACCATGCACAGCTGCACCAGATTTTGCATTCTCCAGTTTTAGTATATCAACCCCACTGAGTTCCCAGCACAGCTAGAGAACTGATAATGGTGTGTTCTCTTCCTTAGTGTGGTCAGTTTTTAATAGGAAAGCAGAGGGACTGGCAGGAACAACAGGGATTTCACAAAAAGGGAGAGAACAGGATGTTTTTTCATACAAGTGCATGGTACAGCAGGCACAAGAATATGAAATGTTAAAGTGGTTGTAAACCCTCTCATATACACAGTGAAGTCAAATCCTCCTACATTGGTTTTACTTGTTTATTTGCTGTCTTCCCCTTTCTACAATTTTGGGAAGGAAAGATGGTGTTAAAAATCTTTCTTCCTCTTTCAGCAGTACATAGGGGTGGGTAGGAATACTGGATTTACACTGTGTGAGAGCTGATTGGAGGAAAGGCACCCCCCCCCCCCCCTACATAGGCAGAGGAATGAAGGAACATGCATAGCTGTAGTCTGAATAGACCAACTCCCTGCTAATCTCCCTCTACTTACCTGCGCCCTCATTCAATCCAGCGTTTTGCTTGTTTGAAGCTCTTCTTTCCCCTCACTTCCAGGTCTCGCTGGCTTTGCCAGGGCACAGGGACCCATTGGCTCCCAGTGATGTCAATCAAGGCCAGTGACATGGGAGCAGGGGCAGGGCCAAGTCCCACTGTCTGTGTCAATGAAAGAGACCTCCCATAGGGCACTGGACAGAGAGGAGCGCCAGCGGGGGACCTGAGAAGAGGAGGCTCACAGGCGCACTGTGCAATGCCATTGCACAGAGCAGGTAAGTATAAACATGTTTGTTTGTTTTTTCTTTACATTTTTATCTTTACAATCACATTAACTTCTTTTTGCTCCCTTTCTGTACATTAGGCAAGCAGACAGTCCCCACTCCTATGTGATAGCACTGGGTAACTGTGCCCCCAGTCACTGAGCAATAGCGCTGTTGTGTGAGAAAGGGAAGTGAGGCATATACTCAAAATACCTGTATTAGGCAGGTATTACTCTTCACTGATGATAGTAGCTCAAAAGAGCAGGCTATCTCCGATATAATGCTTATGCAACTTCCAAAGCCATTATAGCTTATCAATGTCTCCAGTTCTCTTTCCTCTACCAAATGGACCTAGTGGGTGGGTGGGTTCACAAAACATATTTGTTTTGCATATTCGATTATAATTCTAAAGAGTTGCAAAAAAGATAATATATAAATTCTGCCATATGTGAACTTATTTATTTATTTATTTATTTGTGTAGTCCTATTGTATGGTAACATGGAGTGAAATATTGGGAGATGGGTCTTTTCTATTTTTTTCCAACACCTTTATGTGTTTTTTCCTAAAAAGGCATAATCAGACACTATTATTCTCACATAAACAGAAACCTATTACTGATTCATATGTTTCCTACCATCTGCACTTTCCTAAGTACATGCCCTACTAATAGAGTAATTGTCACACTTTTGCTCTCACAGTAATCATCTACTTATTAACCTCTGATCTTTTTTCTCTTTGATAGCATTACTCCTTATTAAGTCATATAATTACATTTTAAATAATCAGATATTTTACATTGTCTATGTTTATGTCTCGCTGTTATGAAAACTGTACAATTTGACTGTTTATAATTTTTCTAGATTTTTTTAAGTAGCGCAATGCCCAGCTGTTGCCTCCACTACATGTATCTAAAATGTAAAACAATACATTACAAGCTGCACTTCTGTATGGACAAAAGCTGATTCCTTTCTATTCAGGGCTGCATAACATGAACATAGGGGCACCTCCATAGGGCACTTAGGAGGCTTATCCATCTTCTCCGTAAAGGAACCAGATGTCACTAAGTACAATACATTAGCTCTCAGCACTAAGAGATCAGCGATGACCGTAATGTTCCTCGCTAGTGGGGAAGTTGCGATGATTCCAAACATGGCTGGTTTGGCTTGCGGTAGAGTGACACCACTGGAGCAATAATAGCAATCCAGTGGTTGGCAAGTTGCCACTAACATGTTTGAGACAAAGTATCTTATCCCATTTCCCATGCTTAGGAACTTGGCAATGAAGGTGCGTGTCGTGGCCCCAGATGGTGGTGGCGGGCTTGCATATGGTATGCACGCTCCACCACAAACAAGGCCTCTCCGACAAAGGTTTTGATGAGAAGCTCCTCCAGGAATGTAGCGAGGTCAAAACCCTCGGCCCTCTCTGGTAAGCTGATGAAACAGAGATTGTATCTACACAGCCTGTTCTCCATGTCATCCTGCTTCTGGGTGAGTGCGAAGAGCTGGCACTGCATGGTTTCTGTGGACGATTGAAGGGGGGGAGCTCATCTTCCACATTGCTGATTCACATTTCGGCCTCCATTACACACTCCTGAAGTTTCCAAAAATACTATTGCAGTAGGGATATGTCCACCTTCAACTCCTCTATTTTGGTGGTTAGGGAAGTCTGGCAGGCAAAGATCTTTCAAGGACTTTGGAAGTGTCCCCTACAGGTTGCTCTAATTCAGTGGAGGACTGGACGCTATTTTCCTCCTGCACATCCTTCTCCTGTAAGCAGAATTTAGCCAGGCTCACCTCCAAGGCTTTGCATGGTGGGTACATTTTACCACGGGGAAGGAGAGGGTCACCCGGTTCTCAAGCAGTAGAGCTCGGCCAGCGGGTGCTCACAAGGTTGGGAACAGAATCAGCATGAGGGGAGCTCCTAAACTGTGCACCCTATGCCATGCCGCTCCAAGCTATGTTCGTGTACTGCTTCCACTAACATGATCGCTAGCTTGACATGACCCTAAAGCCGGGTACACACGTGCCGAATGTCGGGAGACCCGCTGGGGTGAATGGAAAAAATTATAGTGTGTACCAGGCTTTACTCTCCCTTTAACCTAACCCTTGTATTGGAAAACTGTGCTGCAGCGGGCAGGGCCTCACAGTAAAGATCACTGGAACAGGGAGGAAGGTAGTCATTTAAAATTGCAGCCTGCACTCATAAGAACGAATAGTTCAATAGAAGAAACTTAGTCCGTTAAAGTCTATGAAAAAATGAAATTTTCATCTAATGCCATGTATACACGAGCAGACTTTTCGACCGAGTCTGGTGGACAATTCGACCGTGTGTGGGCTTCATCGGACCTGCAGCGGACTTTTTCAGTCAAAAATCTGATGGACTTTAGATTTGGAACTCTGCCGGACCCAGTTCCTATCGAAAAATCCACTCATCTGTATGCTAGTCCGACGGACGAAAACCGACGCTAGGGCAACTATTAGCTACTGGCTGTGAACTTCCTTATTTTAGTCTGGTCGCACATCATCACATACGAATCTGTCGGACTTTGGTATGATCGTGTGTAGGCAAGTCCGTTCGTTGGGAAAGTCCATCGGAAGTCCGTTGAAAGTCCGTCAAAAAGTCCTTCGGACCAGTCCGGTCGAAAAGTCCGCTTGTGTGTACGCGGCATTTCAAATTTTTCCGACGGACTCGAGTCCGGTCGAAAAGTCCGCTTGTCTATATGCTAGTCCGACGGGCGAAAACCGACGCTAGGGCAGCTATTGGCTACTGGCTATCAACTTCCTTATTTTAGTCCGGTCGCACGTCATCACGTACGTATCCGTCGGACTTTGGTGTGATCGTGTGTAGGCAAGTCCGTTTGTTAGGAAAGTCTGTCGGAAGTCCACCGAAAGTCCGTCGTATAGACTGTCGGACCAGTCCGGTCAAAAAGTCCACTCGTGTGTACGCGGCATAAGACTACCTTGTCCAAAAGATGACAATGCTGCTATGCGAATTCACTACATAATAAACACCATTGTCACCCTGTTAAAGGAAGTGAAAAAAAAATGGCTCTACTGGCAGGATCGGCGGGTAATAAAACTATCTTACAAGGAAAAAAATAAAAACTGTGTTAATGCTAGTGGCAGACTGCTTTATATATGGCATATATATAAGTTACACTTTAACATACATTAATGTCGCATTGATGTTCAATTATTATTTTATCCATAAAAATGTCATATAACTAATATTAGTATTTTTCTCCTAAACTGTCATTTTTATTATTACCTCAATGGCACCATTTTCTGCTCTCTTCAACTCATAGACAACCAATTAAACCTCAAAATGATCACCTGCCAGAAGTTAACATTATTTTACCAGTGACAACCTGTGTGAAATTCTTTGCAAATTGACTTTTACTTCAGAAAAAAAAAAAATATATTAAATAATATAATATATGGGCAATAAAACCTAAAAAAAGAAAAGCTTAAGCTTAAGCAAATTGACTCCCCCCCCCCCCCCCACCACCACTTATATTAAAATTGCAAACATTACCTGTAATATGCTCTGTATAAATTGCCAAAGTTTTAGCAAGATTGCTACAAAAAGATCTTTATAGAAGAGTTGTGTGTACCAGGTATAGAACAGGGTTTTTCACATTGCAGCACTAGACCATAGTAATAGCATGTACTGAAAGGTAGATGGGCACAGGTCAAAATCTTATATAGCCATGAATTATAAGATTTTTGTAAGATGTATTTGCAATGCTCTTTTCAGTCCTTATTACAAATTTAAAATATTTTATTGCCACATTTGAAGCTAATAAACAAAATAATAAGATTTATTAGAACCTGAGTATAGATTGGAGACTTGGAATAAACAGAAAAAAACACAACAGAAGGAGTATAATATAGGATAGGTGTTTATAACTATTTAAATGCACAAGTGATATTTTTTTAAGATCAGGATCATTCTTTTACATTTTATTAAAATGACATAAGTAATAAATACATGGCACCAAAAAAAAAAAAAATGTTGATTATTGCTACAGAGTGTTGAATTCCTTATGGGTCATAGCTACAGTTGTGCAGTTAGCAGACCATTACTTCTGATTGAACATTGGTAAAATTAGGCATTACTGATATACTATACAATTATAACATGAATGTCCACAGAAGTTTTCCTGGGGGCAGAATGTTTCCTAATTAACATTGGTTTTATTTTTCATATATTCAGTCTCTGTGCTCTTGAAAGTACACAGAGCATAGCATTTATAATACCCGATTTTGAATCAGGTGAGCGGGTTCATGGAGAACCTACAAAATGAGCAAAATGCAAATTCAGGTGTACAAAAACAGCCTTTTACTAGGTATGTTCATTATTTTCATCTCTCCCAGTAGATCCCTTAGAAGAGCTATTATTTTGATTGATGTATGAAACTTTTTATTGTGTGTGAAATAAATGCAGATCTCCATCACAAGTCCACTTCAGGGGCTTATGGAGCTGAGCATGAGTGAAATAGGTAGTTCTGGTGCCAGAAACATTATGAGGGGTGAATGAGGAGGTCATATTAAATACCATATCACCCTAATTTTTCCAACATAATTTTTCCAAAATGAGTCATTTAAACTGGGTATACACTAGTAGAATTTTTTTTTTTTTTCGTTTTTCTAATCATTAGTGGGGTCAAATCGACATTTGTTATTGACTGCAGTAATGAGAACATTTGAAGGACCATGATGGAACACTTTTTCTCTAATGTACACATTTCTCTCAGTGTATGTGGTTTTCTTCAGTAAATCCATTTGTTCCAAAATTTAATGTTAAAAGTAAGCGAAATCTTAAACTTTCGAACGACAATCAAATGCAATGAGAATTTTTTGTACAAATTTTCTTAAGAATACCCTTGTTGACACACAACAGAATATAAGGAAGTATTAACAAGTGTTATATCTACCAAGGCAAGAACTAGGTCTGTATGGTAACAGTACATGGGTCTCATGTAAACAAATGAGACTGACTGAAAAAGGATTACAATGGGAACAAAGGTGTCAAACATGGAAAATTCTATTTGTAAGGCAGTGCATGTCATTTAAACCAATACTATTTAAGTGGCACTTACTTTTGGCACAAATGGGACAGGGAACAAAAAAGAGTAAGAGATGTGAGGTAAGAAAGCGAGAGAAATGAAAAGTAGTGGGGGAAGGAAAGGCTGGGGTTTCCGAAGAATTTTCGTATGAATTTTTGTTCGAAACTCTACCAGTGTATTCCCAACTTTGGTGACAACATTGGTCAGGTTTAAATAAATGTTTGTAGTAGACAGCCAGAGATGGGGAGTGGGACACACTTTACAAACACTTCCCTTTGGAACACATGACACAAAGCAAATAACATTAGATGGAAAGTAGATCCATCATAAATCTTATTAAAACAGTCCAGGCAACAAGGCTCCATGCACACTAGCTTAAAAATCGCTGCCTCTACAGGAGTTTTGTGTTTTGCTTCTAGAAGCAGCTCAATGTTATCCTATGTGTCCATGCACATTAGGACAATTACAGGCATATTGTGAGCCCAACGTTTAGAGGCAGGAAAAGAAATCCCCTCTGGTTTGCATTTCTGATTGGAGCTTACTGGCAGAAAAAAATGCAGAATTCTCCTATACTTGTCTAAAATTTGTAGAAAAAAACGCTCTATATGAAAATTTTTTGGTTTGCGCAAAAGTTATAGCGTCTACAAACTAGGGTACATTTTCTGGAATTTACGCAGCTTATGACTGCCTATCTCATTTCTTGAGGTGCTAAAATGGCAGGGCAGTACAACACCCCCCCCCCCCCAATGGCCCCATTTTGGAAAGTAGACACCGCAAGGAAATTGCTGAGAGGCATGTTGAGCCCATTGAATATTTTATTTTTTTGTCACAAGTGAATGAAAAATGCCAAAAAAAAAAAAAAATTACACAAAGTTGTCACTAAATGATATATTGCTCACACATGCCATGGTTATATGTGGAATTACACACCAACATACATTCTGTTGCTTCTCCTGAGTATGGGGATACCACATGTGTAAGACTTTGGGAGCCTAGCCACGTACAGGACTCCGAAAACCAAGCACCGCCTTCAGGATTTTGTAAATTTTTGATTTCACGCCTCACTACTTATCACTACCTATCACAGTTTCAAAGGCCAAGATAGCACAAAATCCCCCCAAATTACCCCATTTTGGAAAGTAGACACCCCAAGATATTTGCTGAGAGGCATGTTGAGTCCATGGAATATTTTATATTTTGCCACAAGTTGTGCAAAATGACAAAACTTTTTTTTTTTGCACAAAGTTGTCACTAAATGATATATTGTTCAAACATGCCATGGGCATATGTGAAATTACACCCCAAAATACATTCTGCTGCTTCTCCTGAGTACGGGGATACCACATGTGTGAGACTATTTGGGAGCCTAGCTGTGTACAGGAACCCGAAAACCAATCACCGCCTTCAGGCTTTCTAAGGGCGTAAAATGATGATTTCACTGCCTCACTAACTATCACAGTTTCGGAGGCCATGAAATGTCAAGATAGCACAAAACCCCCCAAATGACCCCATTTTGGAAAGTAGACACCCCAAGCTATTTGCTGATAAGCACGTTGAGTATTTTGCAGATCTTGCTTTTTGTCACAAAGTTTTGAAATTTGAAAAAAAAAACAAAAACATTTTTCTTTTCTTTCTTCATTTTCAAAAACAAACAAGAGCTGCAAAATACTCACCATGCCTCTTAGCAAATAGCTTGGGGTGTCTACTTTCCAAAATTGGGTCATTTGGGGGGGGGGGGGGGTGCTATCTGGACATTTCAGGGCCTCCATAACTGTGATAGGTGGTGAAGAGTAAAATCACAATTTTACGCCTTTAGAAAGCCTGAAGGCGGTGCTTGGTTTTTGGGGTCCTGTACGTGGCTAGGCTCCCATAAAGTCTCACACATATGGTATCTCCATACTCAGGAGAAGCAGCAGAATGTATTTTGGATTGTAATTCCACATATAACCATTATGTAAAAAAAAAATGTAATTTTCCCGAAACTTGAAGGCTGTGATTGGTTTTCAGGGTCCTGTACACGGCTAGGCTATTTTGTGGCAAAATATAAAATGTTCCATGGACTCAACATGCCTATCCGCAAATAGCGTGGGGTGTCTACTTTCCAAAAACTGGTCATTTGGGGGGTTTTGAACTGTCCTGCACTAAAACACACTATATTGCCCGAATGTTTGATGAAATAAAAAAGATGATCTTATGCCAAGTACATGGATAGCAAACACGACATTAAAATTACGCACAAACATACAGCGGCAAAAAACTACATACATTTTTAAAAGCCTTCAAAATCTTTTACAGGTTACCACTTTAGATTTACAGAGGAGGTCTACTGCTAAAATGACTGCCCTCGTTCTGACCTTCGCGGTGATACCTCACATGCATGGTGCAATTGCTGTTTACATATGACACCAGACTGACGCTTGCATTCGCCTTTGCACATGAGCACGGGGGACAGGGGTGCTTTTTTTTATTATTTATTTTGCTTTTTTATTTTATTTTTAACCTGTTCCTTTCATTTATTTTGATAATTTTTATTGTTATTTCAGGGAATGTAAATTTCCCCTATGATAGCAATAGGTAGTGACAGGTACTCTTTTTTTAAAAAATTGGGGTCCCTAGATCTGTCCTCTGCCCTCAAAGCATCTGACCACACCAAGATCGGTGTGATAAAATGCTTTCCCAATTTCCCAATGGCGCTGTTTATATCCGGCGAAAACTAAGTCATGAAATGCTCGTAGCTTCCGGTTCCTTAGGCCATAGCGATGACTGGAGCCATTATGGTCTCCAATCAGCTCTATGGTCAGCTGGCGGAACCACCGGCTGCATTCTCGAGTTCCCTGTTGGGACAGGAGAGCCAGAGAAAACCATGGAAGACGGGGGGACAATCCCTCCCACTGCTTGTAAAAGCAGTCTAGAAGCTAATTAGCTGCTAGGATTGCTTTTACGTGAAAGCCGACCACTGGCTGAAAAGAATGATACCAAGATGATACCTAAACCTGCAGGCATCATTCTGGTATAACCACTCAAAGTCCAGCAACATACCATTGCGTTGCTGGTCCTGTGGTGGTGAAATCACCTCCTACAGCACTGGAGTCACTGATTTTCGTATCATGAGAGCAAACGCTGTTGCTGTCAAGATAAATAAATGAGTGCTGCAGCTGAATGGTGTACCTGAAAACCAAACAATGGCAATAATAAAACATTAACTCAATAAAACAACTTCATTTTTAAACGCAATCTGTGCCTAAAAAATATGCCGAAGCATAGGGGCAATCCGCCGCTAATGTTAGGAGCAAATCGCTCCTCCACCACTGCCCACATGCTTCGGCATATATGCTCTTTTTTTTAACTGTGGTGGTGAAATCACCTCCTACAGCGCTGGAGTCACGGCTTTTTTTTATCATGGGATCAAACGCTGTTGCTGTCAGAATAAATAAACCCGTGCTGTAGCTTAATGGCATACCTGCTAAGCAAATGATGGTTAACAATAAAACAAAGTAACATTACAGTATAACAGTAAGACATAAC
Organism: Aquarana catesbeiana; assembly: GCF_042186555.1. Classification (NCBI taxonomy): domain Eukaryota; kingdom Metazoa; phylum Chordata; class Amphibia; order Anura; family Ranidae; genus Aquarana; species Aquarana catesbeiana. Next base: position 666,800,504 of record NC_133324.1, on the reverse strand, counting down.
ATACCTGCAAAGCAAATACAATAAAACATAGTAAAAATAAAACATTACAGTTCTAAAATACAGTACCAATAGAGAGAGAACAATAGATATAGAACAATAAAGAGCGAACAACAGAGCAGACAATAGAGAGCGAACATAAGAGAGAGAACAACAGAGAGAGAAAAAAAAACTGTAAACGTTCCAGATTAGGTTCTCTCAAAATGTGATGGCCATCTCATCTTTCGAGACCCCGTGTAAGTGTGACCTAGGACTGTGCAATGCTGTACCCTATGCTAATATGCCACTATTGTGTGGTAGCGTTCGAAACATTCATCAATGCAAAGTCAGGACAGGAGGGACAATAAAAGCGTGTTTTCTGCAGACACAACATCTTCTTTGGGTAGGGGTACCAGGGAGGACATACGGAAAATGCCTCGAATGGAGCCGGTTCACTTCATTTGGATTGGGAAGTTGGGTCACAGCACTGTCTGGAAACAGAAGGGCTGTGATGATCTCTTCCTGGAATTTAAGGAAGGATCCAGTTTGTCCTGAAGCTTTATATAGCACATAAGCATTCAGCAGAGCCAATTGAATAAATATACAGACCCTTTTTATACCAGCGTCTGGCCTTATGGGCAATTAGGTACGGCACCAACAACTGGTCGTTGAGGTCCACCCCTCCCATGTTAAGGTTGTATTCGTGGACATAGAGGGGTTTCTCCACAACACCAGTCGCCATTTGAATTTGGACCGTCGTGTCTGCGTGAAGGGAGGACAGAACGAAAACATTCTTATTATCCCTCCACTTCACAGCGAGCAAATTATTACATCTCAAACAGGCTCTCTATCCCAGCCTAAGACAGGAATCTACAAGCCGCTGGGGTAAGCCCTGGCGATTAGATCGCATGGTGCCACATACGCCAATTCCATGATCAAACAAGTGACTAAAAAGTGGCATGCTTGTGTAATAATGGTCCACATACAAGTGGTACCCCTTTCCAAATAAGGGTGACACCAAGTCCCACACAATCTTACCAGCACTCCCTATCTAGTCTGGGCAGTTCTCCGGCTCTATGTAACTATCTCTTCCCTCGTAAACCATAAAACTATATGTATAGCCTGTTGCCCAGTCACAGAGCTTCTAGTGTACATCTTGACCCCATATCTGTCATGCTTGCTGGGAAGATACTGTTTGAATGACAAGCAGCCAGAAAACTTAATCAGGTACTCATCAACGCAGACAACTTGATCGGGAGTAAACAAGGCTGCAAACTGCTGGTTGAAGTGGTTTACGAGGGGCCGAATTTCGAAGAGCCGATTGTATTCAGCGTCACCCTGAGAAAGACAGAGTTCATTGTCGTTGAAATGCATGAACCGCAAGATCTGCTCGTATCATGTCCTGGTCATGGCGGCAGAGAACAAGGGCATATGGTGAATTGGGTCAGTGGACCAATATGACTGCAACTCACTTTTTTTAGTTATGCCCATGAGGAGGGATAGGCCCAGGAAGGTCTTAAATTCGGAGACCGTAATAGGTGTCTAATCTCTGGAAAGAGTCAACTGGGGATTAGCGGCAATGAATTGACCAGCATACAAATTGCTTTGGTCCACAATAGATCTATAGAGATCTCCCGTGAAAAACAGCGAATAAAAATCAAGTGACGTAAAATCAACTGTTTCCACCTGAATTCCAGGTTGGCCAGTGAATGGGGCAAGTATGGGTGCTGCAGAAGTGGTGGGCTCCCAATTAGGATTTGCAAATGCAGCAAGAAGGGCCCTATGGGCTTGACGGGCCTATCTTTGTCTTCTTGGTGGCTGCGGAACACTAGTTGTGCTAGCCACCTCACCAGCTTGAACTGCACTTATGGGACTCGCCACGTCACCAAGTGTTACTGCAGTGCTGGATGTAGGACCAGGATGTACTAGGCCGCTGGTGCTTGCCAGTTCACCAGAAGGATGAGCTGCACCTGCACTGGCTCTCTTCTCCATATGAGAACCCCGTAGTTCTTGCACCTCAACAACAGCAGAAGAACGGGGTCAGGTAAGCCTGACCTTGGCAGGGACCACTACTCCATCATCAGAGCTATCTGTCAGGGTGCTGCTGCTGCCTACAGGGTCGTATTCTGAGCCTGAATTTGACAGATGGGTGAGTTCCTCTTCACTCTCATCTGTCATGCTCAGAAACGTGTAGGCCTCTTCACTAGTGTACCTTCGATTGGACATTTACTGGTACAACTAGTGAGACTCACAGGAAAAAAAAGCACCTGACTGTCAGTGACTGCTTCAAACGCTACCAAAAAAAATTTTAGCGTTCGCAGGGATCAGGCCTGACTCTGTGAATGCTGCAGTTATGTGTTTAGTGTTTTGTAAGTGGCAGTGATCAATTGATACTGCACTTGGGTGGGCTGGGCTGGGCTGGGCGAGGGGCTAAACGCAGGTGCTAGCAGGTATCTGGGCTGATCCCGCTAACACTGCATTTCTGGGAACCCTAAACTATTGGGGACGCTAATATAGTTCTGATCAGATCAAAGATAGTTTCCTCCGGGTACTCCGGTTTCCTCCCACACTCCAAAGACATGCTGGTAGGTTAATTGGGTCCTGTCTAAATTTTCCCTAGTATGTACGAATGTGAGTTAGGGACCTTAGATTGTAAGCTCCTTGAGGGTAGGGACTGATGTGAATGTACAATGTATATGTAAAGCGCTGCGTAAACTGACGGCGTTATATAAGTACCTGAAATGAATAAAAAAAAAAAATAAGATATCGATCCGTTCAGACACTATACTACTAAGGGAGGTGTATGGTGCGTGCGTGGGTGTTAGCGCTACTGGCACTAATCTGACACTACCTGGGGCGACGCAGACCCTGACTGACGCTAAAAACCTAACTCATGTCACCTGCCGGGCGATCAGGGGGTTAAACCTTTTATTAGGTAATGTACGGCGGGTGCCCTGACGCTATGAAAAAATAACGAACTAACCAGCGTCACCCATGACACTAATACGGTGATCACTAGTGACAGGGGGTGATCAAGAGGTTAAACCTTTATTAGGGGGGTTTAGGGGGGTCCCTAGACCTATCTGGGCCTACTGATTAGTGTCACAAATGACATCAGTACAGAAAAATATGAACACTGCACTGGGTGACACAGTGACAGGAAGTGAATGGGTTAACCAGGGGGGGGTTGGGGGGTGATCGAGGGGAGAAATGTGTGCCTACGTGTACTGTGTCAGTGTAGTGTTGGTGCAACTCACGTTTTGTTGTCCTCTCTCTCCACTCTCTGGAACGTAAAATAATTCCAGAGAGGGAGATGACATCACTTCCCCTGCCTGTGTTTACACTTACAGGCAGGGGAAGCATTTCATTCGTCAGAACCGATCAACAGGTCCAGGCCAGAAATCATTGGCCTGGGCCTGGAGACTGATCAGTTCTGAAACTAATCCGATCGTCGCGACCGCCGTAAGGTAACGTCGTTTTGCCCACCCATGCCATTCTGCCGCAGTAAAACTGCGGCAGCTGGTCCGGAACTGGTTAAGCAATTTATATCCTGAATCCCTTTTTTTATTTACCAGAGCCAAAATCCATTCACATTCCATGATAGCTACTGTGATAGAGTTATTTTTATAAAACAAAGTGGTTTTGCTAATGTATAGGAAAATCAGTTAGATACCAAACTCGCCTGTGTTAATAGGTTCATCAGACTAATGGAACTCATTAAATCTCCAAGGCAATAGATACATACAATTTATATCATGTTTAGTCTTTATCAAATAATGCTTTTATGTGAAGCAATAATATGTTAGTTGTCCAATTGTGAAATCTTGTCGCATGGAAATATAGGTATGGCTAAAAAGCTGGCATTATGGTTGTGTCTGTTGAGTATCTCTCCAGCCTATTCAACACACCCCTCTGACCCTTTGATTGGTTGTGGTAAATCTGTAAATGCCCCCTTAGGGTCCTGAAAAGATGGCTGTGTTTGCAGCTCTGCAGCTAACGTCCCCATATAAACTATTACCACTTGCTTACTGGGCACTTAAACCCCCTTCCTGCCCAGACCAATTTTCAGCTTTCAGCGCTGATGCACTTTGAATGACAATTGCACGGTCATACAACACTGTACCCAAATGAAATTTTTATAATTTTTTTCACACAAATAGAGCTTTCTTTTGGTGGTATTTAACCACAGCTGGGATTTTTATTTTTTGCTAAACAAATAAAAAAGGATGGAAAATTAAAAAAAAAAAAAATCATATTTCATAGTTTGTTATAAAATTTTGAAAACAGTTCATTTTTCATCTTCATTGATATGCGCTGATGAGGCGGCACTGGTGGGCACTGATAGGCTGCACTGGTGGGCACTAATAGGCTGCACTGATGGGCACTGATAGGCACAGTTAAGGCGATACCGATAGGCACAGATAAGGCGGCACTGATAGGTACCACTGATAGATGGCACTGTTGGGCACTGATAGGTGGCACTGATGGGCGGCACTGATGGGCACTGGTAGGTGACACTGATGGGCACTGGTAGGTTACACTGATGTGCAGCACTGTTGTTGAGGCACTGATTGTGGGCACTGATAATTGGCACTGTGGGCACTGATGGGTGGCACTGTGGGCACTGATGGGTGGCGCTGGTGGACACTGGTAGGCGGCACTGTTGCCTACTGCTAGGTGGCACTGGCAGGTGGCACAGGTAGGCACCGAGAAGCTGGCAGCAGCTCTCTGTGATCGGGACTGATGTCTCTCTCACAGCCACCGGTAATCGGCTTTTTTTTTTCCTCCTCACACTGTCAGCGCAAGGAGAAAAGATAGCCGATTACCAACTCTGTTTACATCACATGATCAGCTGTCATTGGCTGACAGCTGATCACATGGTAAGGGGCTGGGATCGACCCCTTACTCCGATCTGTGATCCAGCGAGTCTCATAGACTCGCTGATCACAGAGCGCCCCTGCAGGAGCCGCGCAGGCCGCTTGGGCATGGGAGAACGTCAATAGACGCCCTCCCGACAAAGCATGTCTGCACTGTAGCCGTCATTCAGCTATAGCGCTGATCTGAAGAAGTGAAGTAAAGGTAGAAGAAGGTTTAATACCAGTGGCGGCCGGGGCTCCAGCCGGGGGGGGGGGGGGAAGGGCCATCACCCGGATCTCCCCGTACATCCTCCCCCGGTGCCAGCCAATATGGTCGCTTGTCCTCTTGGCCAATCGGGTCTCAGGACCCACTTCCTGATTGGCCGGGAGGAGAAGCAGGAAGACAATAGAAGACAATAGCTAATATTAATTTTCTATTGTCATATACGTTGGTGGGCTCGGGGCCCACTTTTTTTAAGCCAATTAGAGCCTCGGGCTCTAATCACGTGCTTCAAAAAGAAAAACCCCATTGAAATCCAGGCGTCCACCGCCCTGCATGTAGATTAGGGTTTGTGCGCATGGATGGGGGGGGGGCGACGTCCCTGCGCCCCTAATGGAGCGGCCGCCACTGTTTTTTACCTTAATGCATCCTCTGCTCCCCCCCAGCCCCCTCATACTTACCTGAGCTAGATTTTGATGGACAATGGACACACACAGTGCAGCTTGGGATCGGGCTCGCACAAGTGCCCTCATAGCAAGCAGCATGCTTCTGACGAGGGAGGAGCCAGGAGTACCGGTGAAGGTACCCCTAGAAGAGAAAGATCAGGGCTTTTTTGTGCAAAACCATTACACAGAGCAGGTAAGTATGACATGTTTGTTATTAAAAAAAAAAAAAGTTTACAATCACTTTAAGGGATGCAAAGTCATTTATCAGAGCCAGCGACTTTGATATCTCAGATTGGATTTACACTGCAAGCGGATTAGACTCTTCACAGAACCAAACACCAGCATACTTTTTTAATCACTTTTCACTTTTAATCCTGTTTGTTTTCTGTTGCCAATTGTATGTTACATAATACTTTCTGTGAATATTTTCTTCTACCAGTTTTCTTATCTTTCTTTAAGGCCACAAGCACACTTTATTCTTTTGAAATCTTTTCTCCTTACAGGAGAAAAACAGCAGTTAAAACACAGTAAAATGATAAAACATGCATGCGAATTTATGCATGTTCACGTGTTTAACGTTAATGCATTGTATTGACCAGAATATTAATCTATTATGGCCATTAGAATGTATTAATGTGCAAATGTGCATAAACACACCTAGCTTTATGGTGTGTTTATGCACTTTGAGTGTCTTTTCAGCCCAAATGTTCCTCTTCAGAATGCACAAGTGATGGTGTTTTTTTCTGCCTCCACACACCCCTGCCTCTAAACTCCTGTATATGCCTATGTGTGCATGGATACATTTGTTAACATGGAGGGGCATTCAGAGGCAGAAAAAAAATTGCAAGCATTTTTGAGTATGAGGCCTAAACGATATTTAAAGCGGAGTTCCGCCGAAAACGAAAAAAATTAAAAGTCAGCAGCTACAAAAAGTGTAGCTGCTGACTCTTAATAATCAGACACTCACCTGTTCCACCGGCACCGGTATTCTTACTGTGGGCGCCCAGCTCTGGCTTCACTGCCGGGCACACACTGCGCATGCACAAGCAGCGCTACACGCTGTGAATGGCCGGGCAATTTTCTGGGACCTGTGACGTGTCCCAGAAGATTGGAGAAAGGGGGAAAGGTGAACTTCCTTCCGGTTCCGCGGAGCCCTTGGAGGAAGTGGGAGCTGGATGCCTCTAAAAAGAGGGTATCCGCTCCCCCACCAAAAAAATGACATGTCAAATGTGGCATGTCAGGGGGTCACCATCACTTAAAGTTCCATTTTTGGGTGGGACTCCGCTTTAAACAACCTCAGTATGAATCTTTGAATGCTCTAACTAGAAATAAAAAAAAGCTGAAGAAAGCTACCATATTGAAAATTCTGTTACATTTCTGGCTAGATGTGGCAATGAGTAATAGAGACATCTCTTTTAAAATTTCAAACTTGCAAAAGCAGAATGGTACACTTGTGAGCTGTACGTGTTTCCATTAAAACACATGGTGGCGGCTACAGTGTGTAAATGGATAACATTAGGTCTAGGACAAGGACAATAAATCTTTCTGGCTGCTCTATTCAGATATTTTTATAGAACAATGCATATAACCTACTTAGAAAAAAGGGGCTTTTCTGATAAAAGCCAATTCAGCATGGCAGACATTTAGGTGAAAGCTGAATCCATTGCTTCACATTGGTTTTTGTTGATCCAAAATATATCCAGGTGGTTAAAAACTTCTTAAGAATGCTTTGCAAACTGAGGAAAGACTTTCAGCTTTAAAGACTCTACCAAGAATGGCAGTGGGCAATTTGACATCCATAGCATGTGGGCCCTATCATCTCTCATTTATTTTTATCTATTTTTATTTTACTTAATGCATTACAAAAAGGCTAATCTGGAAGGGTGCCTATTTGTGGCTAGAGCTGAAAACTGGCAGGCAGATGAACATACAACCAGAAATTGCTTATTACCTGATACCAGTTATGCCAATTTAAGTCAGAACATTCATCTTTAAGCATTTCAACATTTCCATTTTGAAGGACATCGTGAAAACATTAGCATGAATAGCCACACTAAAATTCTACAGCTACTCTTTTCTAGGCATTTGTGAATTCTGGTGTCATTGTATGTCTTTGATACTATGGTGACCCTCTACTGAACAAATAACCACTGTTCTGAGTGGGGTGTAGGAGTCAGGTCCTTCAAATTTTTCGTTGGTGGTGAGTGCACCCTATTTGTTTTCAGAATATGATACCGGGAAGAGGCAGACTGCAGTGTTCTTCAGCAGGACCACTAGAAACAAGTGTTCTATATCAGCCTAGTACACACAATGAGAATATTGGATGATCTTTATTTTTTTTATTTTTTGCATGCTAGTCTCATATCGAAAAGGAATAGGTTACCAAAGTTAAAAAAAATTCTTGTAAGACAGAATACAACTCTGGAAGTGATATAATGAATTGTATTGTATTATAATGTATTCTTTCTTTTCCAAGCATGCGTGGTCTTGGTCACTCAAATTTTTTCATACAAATACTATACTAATTACAGGAAAAAGGAACAAGATGGACTTTTAAGGTGTCAGCAAAAAAACTTTCAAGTAAAATCAACATTTTACTGTTGCCAATATAGATAAAAACATTTGTTCATAAAAAACAAAGCCAATAAAATGGACCTCCCTCAGATGCCTCCCACAGAGTAACAGACACCTGAAACATCAAGTAGTTAACTAATTCATAACCAGATTAAGAAAAACAGATGAGGTGTCTTCTGTGAGTAAGCAGTCTTGCCTAATCTCAACACGTTTCGCTGGAGTACCTCGCTTCTTCAGGAGGTGAGGGGAGCAGGCTATATAGGTCCAACCACAAATAAGAGAGGGTGCAGCATGGTCAGAGGCATGCACTATCTCTCCCTGGGGGCAGGTGTGGGAGTCAAAGCAAGGCGGCAAAGGTATTTATCCTTATAAGGCCCATGCCTATAAACACATGATTGGTCCAACAGTGGGTATAGATTAATAATGTAATATCCACATAGCATCAGTCAGCAGTCAGTACAAAGGATAATCGCTAGCAACCGAGTATAATTCAGTAGCAGATGGTCAAGCAGTAATTACACAGATGCAAAAGTTGCAGACTCAATCGCCCATAGTTGCCAATGCCAAACAGCAGTCAACAAAAGTATAATGTAATCAGCCTCGCATCGTATAGCCTGGCCCTTGGTCCTTGACAAGTCGCCATCTGCTACTGAATGATACTCAGTTGCTAGCTAGTAACCTTTGTACTGACTTTGATGCTATATGTATATTACATTCCTAATCAATACCCACTGTTGGAACAACCATGCGTTATTGCTTTGACTCCCACATTTGCCCTTAGGGAGCCTCTGACCGTGCCGCACCTTCTCTTATTCGTGATTGGACCTATATAGCTTGCTCCCCTCACCTGAAACATGCTGAGATTAAGCAAGACTGCCTACTCATGAAAGACACCTTGTATCTGTTATTCCTAATCTGGTTATGAACTAGTTGATTATTTTATGTTTCAGGTGTCTGTTACTCTGTGGGAGGTATCTAAGGGAGGTCCATTTTATTGGCTTTGTTTTTTATAAACAAATGTTTTTATCTATATTGGCAACAATAAAATATGTTGATTTTTACTTGTGAGCTTTTGCTGGCACCTTAAAAGTCCATCTTGTTCCTTTTCTTTTTTCAAATTTAGTATAAGATGTTGGTGCCTTTTGGTGATCCTCAACTCTTTCATATACTCATTCTGTTATCTTACAAGAATAGATCTCTATAAGTCTTTTTTCACAAGTCAGCTTCTAGTTTATATTGTTTCCTTAAAAAAGATGAGGTTTGAGATGTTTGTTGCTACATATTCTGAGCTGGACTATAATCTTTCTTTTCTGGCAGCAAAAAATGCCCACTAGGCAATCTCTTGTGGTGGGGGTAATCAACTGTATAGGTCTAAACCCTTAACAGATTCATTATGCCAACACTGGGAGCTGACTATTCCCTTCTTCATGACATAAACATGAAACGCTTATACAATGCAAATGTCAATGCTTATGAATGAAAACAGCCAAAACAATCTCATGTCCGATCTCTGTTCTGCTATCTGAGGTCTAAGGTCACCTTATCACTACTTAGTGAGCAATGACTATAATGTATTCATTATATATTTATTATACATACCACCTGGAGAAAGTGCAGAGAAGGGCAACCAAACTGATAAGAGGCATGGAGGAGCTCAGCTATGAGGAAAGATTAGCTGAACTTGAGTTTATTCTCTCTTGAGAAATGGAGATTAGGGGGGATATGGTCAACATGTATAATTACATAAGTGGTCCATTAAGTGAACTTGGTGTTGAGTGTTTCACTTTAAGGTCATCACAGAGGACAAGGGAGCACCCTTTATGTCTGGTGGGAAAAAAAAATCGAATCTCCATTACAGAAAGGATTCTTCACAGTAAGAGCTGTGAAAATGTGGAATAGACTCCCTCAAGAGCTGGTTCTGGCCAACTCAGTAGATTGTTTTAAGAAAGGTCTGGATTCTTTCCTAAATGCACACAATATAGCTGGATAATAACATTTATAGATTTATAGATAACATTTATAGATTAAGTTGATCCAGGAAATACCCTTTTGCCTCTTCGGGGATCAGGGAGGATCCCCCCCACGCTGGAACAAATTGAGTCATGTTTTATTGTTTTTTTTTTTGCCTTCCTCTGGATCAACTGTGGGTATTGGATAGTGTATATGGAGGTTTTCTATTTGAGTGTGTTGGTTTTCTTTTTTTTTCTCTGTTGGTTGAACAGGATGGACTGGTGTCTTTTTTCAACCAGATTAACTATGTAACTATGTAATCTTTCATACATTTTAATTCTTGAGCTCAAATGATCACTGTGTCACGGCCCTCAGCATCACTGTTGGTGACAGTTTGTCCCATAGACATTGGACTATGTTCTGAATATGAAAAGGGATTGATTCAGACCTGTAAGTTACTTGAACAGGCACTTTTATATGGTTGATTGGCAGAATAATAAAAATTTTGTGTAAACGTTTTGAAAACAGGGAAAAAAATAAATATTTTGTACTCATCGCCAATATAAATAAATTGTAAATGTATTAACTTGATATAAAAGAGACTTTAATATCCTCCACTGATGGGTATGTTGACCTTTCATGAGATTAAAGTAACCGTACCTACAGTTGGATCCCCCATCCAGTATAACTACATAGAAAGCTACAAAAGGATTGAATGCAAAACATAGCTCCATAGACGTCAGATATGTACTGTACTTAATGCATCTAATATAATGCAACAAATTTTACAGCTCAGTAAAGAGTACATAGACATTTCTCATCAGTCCCTGTCCCAGTCCAGTGCAACAGACATCGGGTGTACATGATGCAAACTGATGTTATCAGCAAACTGTAGATAGAATACAGTTGCCACACTCTAGAACCTGGTCCAGTTTTGATATTCCACAGACTTTACTGCACCATGACCCTAATACACACATAAAAACATTTCCCAAAGCAATGCTCGTTTCACATTTATTACAGTGCTTTCCACAAGGTACCAAGGCATGTTGATGGAGAACATATCATTCTCAAGGAAGCCTATGCACAAAAAGTTACATTCTACATTCAGGTGCGTACAGATATCAGTGAACGTTTGTCCAAACCAGCTGCTTACAGTTGATTCAGGAAATGTTTAAATGGTTTTAACCACAACCTCATTTCTGACATCTCTTTGCCTGTGCTTTTTTAAAACAGAAGTGCAGGATATGAAAAAAACAAACATCTAAACTCACCTAGGTGGATGCAGCATCAATATTATGCTGCATCTGTCCCCCGCCACTCCACACTGAGAACTGAATGATCAATGACAACTGATCGCTCAGTTCTGTGTCCTCAGTAAGCAGAGAGTGGTAACTATGAAAATACGGGTCACAGGAGTGCTGAATGAAGTGCATTCCTGTGATCCCCAGGACAAGTAGGGCCAAAAAAGCTTTGGCCCTGCTTTTCCTTTAAGGAACAGTCAAATGGGAAGTTTGGATTTTTCCCAGCCAATCACATTTGCCAGATTTTGACAGAAATATTGTGCGAAAGTCACAGCATGTTTGATCAAATAGCTGTTGTTCTGTTTCCTGCTTAGGTTTATAAAGCAAGCCAAATGTCAATTATGAATATCCCTCTCAGGGTAACACCACACACAGTGATTCACATCATACAAATGCACCGCCACCTTAAGAATAACTTGCTTACCAGAAGGCAAGCTAATCAGGCATGTGGCTATAGCCCAGCCTTGTACTTGCACAGATGCGTGTATGGAAAATTGGCCACAGGATGGATCGCTGCACTGGATCTCACACACCTAGCAACCACTGTGGCATTGGGTCTCGTCCCAGTCAGTAGAGGACCCAGAAAGAAAAACTGACCATAGTGTAATACTGTCTGTACTTTATTAGATATAAAAGTATTGCACTTACATAGATTCAATTAAAACTCACATGGATAAAAAATCTGGCCGACTAGCATCAGATCGCCTGTCCTCCAGGTTACGAACAGCGTGGTGACATCAACACGTCCCTCCTACCGATGCGTTTTGTCATAAAGTGACATCGTCCTGGGGGGAGCACCAGGACAACGTCCCTTTATGACGAAAAACATGTTGGGAGGAGGGACGTGTTGACATCACCATTCTGTTGGTAACCCGGAGGACAGGCGATCTGATGCTAGCCGGGCAGCTTTTTTATCCATGCGAGTTTTAATCAAATCTATGTAAGTGCAAAACTTTTATACCTAATAAAGTACAGAACAATATTACACTATAGTCAGTTTTTCTTTCTGGGTCCTCTACTGACTGGGATGAGACCCGACTCCACGGTGGTTGCTAGGTGCGTGAGATCTAGTGCAGCTAACCATCCTATGGGCAATTTTTCATACAAGCATCTGTGCAAGTACAAGTCCTTGGCTGGGCTATAGCCACATGCCTGGTTAGCTTGCCTTCTGGTAAGCAAGTTTTTCTTAAGGTGGTAGTGCACTTGGATGATGTGAATCACTGTGTGTGGTGTTACCTTGCACCTACAGTGCTTATTGGCCCTGTACTGATCACATGCACTCTCCCCAAAAAAACTCTCCAGCAATACACACCAAATTGAGTATGTGAAGAGTGACTCCAAGACTGTGTTTTATCAGGAGATGGATTGGGGACAAGAGAAGAAGGGGAGGATCAGAGAAGACAAGATCAAACTGTGCAGGATTAACCCCTTAGGTTCCACAGTGAGTAAAACAAACATGCTTTATTGCATATACAGACTGATTTTACTTTTGTGGGTTTAGTAACACTTTTAACTCCTCTGCGTCCAGACAATTAACTCCTCTAAACAGGTCACTAAAAGCATGTCAGTCATTAAAGCCCTGAATGCAGACAGTGTGTGTTTGGGGCCGTGCACCTGCACAGATGTCAAATTGGGAGCAGTCTCTGTGTCCGTGCTGCTGCTGCATCATAATTGACATAAATGGGACTAGCTGCCCAGGGATACACAGAAGCATAGAAACATTGAAAAGTGACAGCAGAAAAAAGACCGAGTAGTCTGCCTGTTTTTTTGGGGTTTTTTTGCAAAAAATGAAATCAAACTCAGTGCTGCTCCTTAAACTCAAACCAATACAATATTGAATAAACCTATATCAACATATACAGTATCATGATATGACTTAACAACACAATATAAAGTGCTCAGTGCCAATATAAAGTGCAATTATATAAAGTCCGTACAATGTGGTATGCTGAACTTGTAAACAATTGTGGTGATGGTTTTCAAGTAACTATACATGCTCCCCTCCTGGGTCCCCACTCACCAAAAAAGGCAGTAAATGCTCCTGTTAGTACAGTGGTCATCAACCCTGTCCTTAGGGCCCATTAACAGGCCAGGTTTGCAAGATAACTGAAATACATCACCAGGCCCGGATTTACTCCCTTTGCCGCCCCAAGGCTGGGCCCTTCAATGCCGCCCCCCCCCCCCACACACACACACACACACACACCCACACACCACCAGAAAGAGCCCCCAGACATAATACGGTCAAAGACTGCAGACATGATACAAGAGATGGTCAGAGACTGCAGACATGATACAGGAGACGGTCAGAGACTGCAGACATGATACAGGAGACGGTCAGAGACTGCAGACATAGTACAGGAGATGATCAGAGACTGCAGACATGATACAGGAGATGATCAGAGACTGCAGACATGATACAGGAGACGGTCAGAGACTGCAGACATAGTACAGGAGATGATCAGAGACTGCAGACATAATACAGGAGATGATCAGAGACTGCAGACATAGTACAGGAGACGGTCAGAGACTGCAGTTCCTATGGACATTAGTAAATAATGGCCGGTCGGCCCTCTCACCTGACCCAGTGATACAGCAACGGTTCCTCTGATCAGGAGTCAGCTCACTCTGAATTGCCCGTGGCGACTCCGCTGGGTAGCACCCAGATCTGTATTCCTGCAATGACTCCATTCCTTTCTCCGCCAGGGATGGCACCAGGCTGTGTGGCTTTCCCTCTGGTGGCACAGGGCAGCGGGGTTCTCTCTCTAATGGTTTTCCCTCAGCAGTGTCCTCTCCCTCTGGAGTACTGGGTGTACTTTCCTGGGTGTAGACCCCCCCAGGACAAACCACCCCCCTCCATTAGTACAGATCCCCCCAGGACAAACCCCCCTCCCTTCATTAGTACAGACCCCCCCAGGACAAACCCCCCTCCCTTTATTAGTACAGACCCCCCCAGGACAAACCCCCCTCCCTTCATTAGTACAGACCCCCCCAGGACAAACCCCCCTCCCTTCATTAGTACAGACTCCCCCCAGGACAAACCCCCCTCCCTTCATTAGTACAGACCCCCCCAGGACAAACCCCCCTCCCTTCATTAGTACAGACTCCCCCCAGGACAAACCCCCCTCCCTTCATTAGTACAGACCCCCCAGGACAAACCCCCCTCCCTTCATTAGTACAGACTCCCCCCAGGACAAACCCCCCTCCCTTCATTAGTACAGACCCCCCCCAGGACAAACCCCCCTCCCTTCATTAGTACAGATCCCCCCAGGACAAACCCCCTCCCTTCATTAGTACAGACCCCCCCAGGACAAACCCCCCTCCCTTCATTAGTAAAGACCCCCCAAGGACAAACCCCCCTCCCTTCATTAGTACAGACCCCCCCAGGACAAACCCCCCTCCCTTCATTAGTACAGACCCCCCCAGGACAAACCCCCCTCCCTTCGTTAGTAAAGACCCCCCAGGACAAACCCCCCTCCCTTCATTAGTACAGACCCCCCCAGGACAAACCCCCCTCCCTTCATTAGTACAGACCCCCCAGGACAAACCCCCCTCCCTTCATTAGTAAAGACCCCCCCAGGACAAACCCCCCTCCCTTCATTAGTACAGACCCCCCCAGGACAAACCCCCCTCCCTTCATTAGTACAGACCCCCCCAGGACAAACCCTCCTCCCTTCATTAGTACAGACCCCCCAGGACAAACGCCCCTCTATTAGTACAAACCCCCCCAGGACAACCCCCTCCATTAGTACAAACCCCCCCAGGACAACCCCCCTCCATTAGTACAAACCCCCCCAGGACAACCCCCCCTCCATTAGTACAAACCCCCCAGGACAACCCCCTCTCCATTAGTACAACCCCCCCAGGTCAACCCCCTCCATTAGCACAGACCCCCCCAGGACAAACCACCCCTCCCTTCATTAGTACAGACCCCCCAGGACAAACCCCCCTCCATTAGCACAGACCCCCAGGGCAAACCCCCCCTTCATTAGTACAAACCCCCCCGGACAACCCCCCTCCCCTTCATTAGTACAGACATCCCAGGACAAACCCCCCTCCATTAGTACAGACCCCCAGGGCAAACCCCCCCCTTCATTAGTACAAACCCCCCCGGACAACCCCCCTCCCCTTCATTAGTGCAGACATCCCAGGACAAACCCCCCTTCACTAGTACAGACCCCCAGGACAACCCCTTCCATTAGTGCAGACATCCCAGGACAACCCCCCCCTTCACTTGTACAGACCCCCAGGACAACCCCCCCTCCATTAGTGCAGACTTTCCAGGACAAACCCCCCCTTCACTAGTACAGACCCCCAGGACAACCCCCCCTCCATTAGTGCAGACATCCCAGGACAAACCCCCCCTTCACTAGTACAGACCCCCAGGACAACCCCCCCTCCATTAGTGCAGACATCCCAGGACAA
The DNA here is from genome assembly GCF_042186555.1 of Aquarana catesbeiana. Taxonomy (NCBI): domain Eukaryota; kingdom Metazoa; phylum Chordata; class Amphibia; order Anura; family Ranidae; genus Aquarana; species Aquarana catesbeiana. The sequence continues at coordinate 666,784,753 of NC_133324.1, read as the reverse complement.
ACCCCCCCTTCACTAGTACAGACCCCCAGGACAACCCCCCTCCATTAGTGCAGACATCCCAGGACAACCCCCCCCCTCCATAAGTGTACAGATGGAGACAGGCTTGGGCGGGAGTGAGAGACACAGGAGAACACGCCCCCCCGCACAGAGACCAGCCGCTCCGATCTCCGGCGGCTGCTCTCCTTTGACAGGAGGAGGGAGGGGGGACAGGCTTGAGCCTCGAAAAAACCAGCAGCGGCGGCGGTGACCTGCAGAGGAAGCCGCCTCAGTCTGGACACAGAGAGGAGGAGGAGGGAGAGGAGCACTCTAGTGCTTCAGCGCTCTCACCTCTCTGGCACCCGGGTGCGCTGCATCACATGCTGCTATGTTAATGTGGGGGGCGGCCGAGAATTCTTTGCAGGAGCGGCGCTGCCCCTGTACCACTGCCGCCCCGAGGCCTGGCCTCGGTGGCCTTGTGGGAAATCCGGCCCTGTACATCACAGGTGATATAATTTGCTGCTCAGTGATTGTAGTATTCTAGTCTGCATCTCACCAAGGTAATACATAAAACCTGGCCTGTTAGTGGGCCCTGAGGACAGGGTTGATGACCACTGTGTTAGTATTTCCAGATCAGCATCTCCCGTCAGTGATAGCTGGATTGTATGGACACCACATAGGGATAACTCCTATCTTGCACCGGTATGTTTAAAACATATGGACATCCTGGATCCTTCCCATCTTACTCAGTGATCAGGCACCCATAAAGATGTAAAGCAATGAATGAAAAAGGAATGTATATAGTGTAATACTGCAAGGTTTATTCAAAAAATCCAAAGATATTACACTTACATCAAAAAACTTTAAAACGTGCAGAGAAGTGTCGCCCTGGCGTGCAAACAATGGTCACCAGGTCTCCTTAGCTTGACGCATTTCACCCCTCCCACTGAGCATCATCAGAAGCTGCTGGAGCCCGTGACTGGCTGTCTTTTATATATTAAGTCCCTTCCACTACACCCAATGACACCCACTACTCCCATTGATGGCGCAGTAATAATTATAACCACTTCCGATTTCCACCAAAACCGAAAGTGGCGTTTTTGTTGGAACTGGAAGTGACATTTATGTCAAACCCAGAAGTGAGCCAATCACCATCTTCCCACATATAAGATCAGTATAGAATCACTTCTTGTGTACACAGGAAGAATTCAAAAACCCTACATTATACATAATACATAGGAAGCCAAATCCGCCCTAATGTAGAATTAAGCATACTACTACAATCTTAGTTCACTCAGCATGGTAATGTCTTATTAAATGATTAGAAATGTTTCTAATGGGGGGCATTCCTAATCAAATAATTTGTACAGCATACAATAAAGTAAATTGACAAGAATTAATACAATACATCAATATACATAAAAAATACATTAATATACATAAAATTAATACAATATTATTAAAATCAAAATTAAAAATTACTAATAAAACAATTAATGTCTAAGTCCACGTTTAACCCTTTAAGCACTAAAGATTGTAATTGATATATCCATTGAGTTTCATTTTGAGAAATAGCCTGTTTCAGATTGGTACCCCTCCAATGTCTCTCCACTCTATCAATACCACAAAAAATTAATTTAGATGGGTCCCTATTATGAAATCTTCTAAAGTGGTATGATAAGCTGTGTTTTCGGAAGCCCTTTTTGATATTATTGATGTGTTCTCGTAGCCTCACTTTAAGTTCTCTTGTGGTCTGACCCACGTATTGGAGACCACATTCACATTCTAATAGGTATGTGACATGTGTAGTGCCACAAGTAATACATTTAGATATTTCATATATCTGTCCTGTAGTTTTGGATTTGAAATGTGTTATTTTTCTTTTGCTTCCTTTGCATGTTCTGCATGTTAAACATTTTCCACACTTGAAAAAACCTGTTTGGTCAAGGAAAGTCACCATCTTTTTAGGAGGGTCCGGAATACTTTTAACAATTCTGTCCTTCAATATTGGTGGGCGCTTATAAATGAACTTGGGGCGTGTTGTTATTGTTTGGGCCAATGTCGGATCTCTGAGCAAAATGGGACAATGAGTTTTTACAATTTTTTCTGTTTGTTTACGTTTTCTATTAAATTCAGTACAGAAGATGAGATCATATTTTTCATCTTTTTTTGGTTTTGGGGTGAGTAATAGTTTCCTATCCATCAACCCTACTTCTCTTTGTATGCTAATAAGCTGTGGTCGTTTGTATCCCTTTTGTTCAAACCTGTCCAGCAACATATTATATTGTTTTTATTAGTTCTCTGGAATATCACAATTCATTTTACCCTCATGAACTGCCCTTTAGATATGCCTGAAATCCATTTTGGATGGTGGCCACTGCAGGTGGGGATGTAGCTGTTCCTATCTGTGTTTTTAAAGAATGTGCGGGTATATATGCTATTGCCTTGTTTGAATAGTTCTAAATCCAAATAATTAACCTTCTCTGTACTATAACTTGCTGTGAAGGAAATATTATATTTATTAATATTGATGTGTTGTAAGAATTCCTTCAAAGTATTCTCACTGCCCTCCCAGATCAGAAAAATGTCATCAATATACCTTCTATATGTTATTAATCCTGGGATGTTTCTACCATATATTTCTTCTGACTCCCACTTGCTGATAAAGATATTTGCCACTGTGGGAGCATATTTAGCTCCCATGGCGACACACCTTATTTCTTGGTAGTTTTGCTAGCTGCAGTGGCCACCATCCAAAATGGATTTTAGGCATACCTGAAGGGCAGTTCATGAGGGTAAAAATGAAGTGATCTTCCAGAGGACTATCAAACACAATCCAATATGTTGCTGGACAGGTTTGAACAAAAGGGATACAAATGCCCACAGCTTATTAGCATACAAAGAGAAGTAGGGTTGATGGATAGGAAACTATTACTCACCCCAAAACCAAAAAAGATGAAAAATATGATCTCACCTTCAGTACTCAATTTAATAGACAACATAAACAAATAGAAAAAAATTATAATAACTCATTGGCCCATTTTACTCAGAGATCCGACATTGGCTCAAACATTAAACAACACGCCTCAAGTTCTTTTATAAGCGCCCACCAATATTGAAGGATAGAATTGTTAAAAGTATTCCGGACCCTCCTAAAAAGATGGTGACTTTCCTTGACCAAACAGGTTTTTTCAAGTGTGGCAAATGTTTAACATGCAGAACATAGGAGGCAAAAGAAAAATAACACATTTTAAATCCAAAACTACAGGACAGATATATGAAATATTTAAATGTATTACTTGTGGCACTACACATGTCACATACCTATTAGAATGTGAATGTGGTCTCCAATACGTGGGTTGGACCCATAGGTGTGCGCAGCCTATTGGATTAGGGTGTGCACCCCAAAGCTCAAACACATGCTACCGATCACTCACTGTGTTCACTCAGTTCAAACACATATTTACTGGCCCCTTCCACACTTATCCTAAAACATCCCCCTGTGTGTGCCCACAGCAGCAGCCTGTGAGAGAGGAGAGGAGGGAAGCCAGAAGCACTGTGGGGGTAAGGGGGGGCAGGGCAGTAGAGAGAATCTGTGCTGTACAGGGTGATTAGGGTGTGCCTGGACACACCTGGCACACCCTGTGCGCACGCCTATGGTCGGACCACAGGAGAACTTAAAGTGAGACTACAAGAACACATCAATAATATCAAAAAGGGCTTCCGAAAACACAGCTTATCATACCACTTTAGAAGATTTCATAATAGGGATCAATTTAAATAAATTTTTTGTGGTATTGATAGACTGGAGAGACATTGGAGGGGTACTAATCTGAAACAGGCTATTTCTCAAAATGAAACTCAATGGATATATCAATTACAATCTTTAGTGCCTAAAGGGTTAAACGTGGACTTAGACATTAATTGTTTTATTAATAATTTTCAATTTTGATTTGAATAACATTGTATTAAGTGTATGTATATTAATGTGTTTTTATGTATATTAATGTATTGTATTAATTCTTGTCAATTTACCGTATTTATCGGCGTATAACACGCACAGGCGTATAACACGCACATTCATTTTAAGAGGGAAATTTCAGGAAAAAACTTAAATTTTAAATAAGGAACTTTGAAGCAAAATAAGGGTCAGTGCCTATCTGCAGCCTCACCATTGCCATCAATGCAGCCTGATCAATGCCCATCTGCAGCCTCACAAGTGTCATCAGTACAGCTTTGCCATTGCCATCAATGCAGTAGCCTTGCCATTGCCTTCAATGCAGCAGCCTCACCATTGCCTTCAATGCAGCAGCTTCACCATTGCCTTCAATGCAGCAGCTTCACCATTGCCATCAGTGCAGCCTGATCGATGCCCATCTGCAGCAAGTGGGGACAGGGAGGGGGGCGGGATGAGTGCTGACAGATTACATGCAGTGAGAATCCTATGATAGACAGAACAGTGGTCCAATGGCTGCCCAGGAGAAGGGACTTCCTATTAAAGAGGCCGCCAAGTAAACAGGAGATTCTCACTGAATGTAATCTGAGGGCGCTCGTCCCGCCCCCCTCCCTGTCCCCTCTGAGGCAACAAAAATTTAAGTATTGGTGTATAACACGCACACGCTATTTGCACCCGATTTTCATGGTGAAAAAGTGAGTGTTATACGCCAATAAATACAGTACTTTATTGTATGCTATACAAATTATTTAAATAGAAATGCCCCCCATTAGAAACATTTATAATTATTTAATAAGACATTACCATGCTGAGTGAACTAATATTGTAGTAGTATGCTTAATTCTACATTGGGACAGATTTGGCTTCCTATGTATAATATCCCATTTAAGCATCCATAGGGTTTTTGAATGTTTCCTGCATCCAGAGAGAGAGATCTAGGCCTCTAACCATTCCTCTTATAGTCTCTCCCAGCAGTCTGTTCTCCCTTCTGCAGTCTGGAAGTTGTAGTCCATAAACAGTGAAATCCAATGTGAAACCTGAGTCCTGGAACTACAATTCCCTGTATGCTTTGTTTCCTGTATCCAGTCTGCTAGCATGATGTGATGACACAGTCTTTGCTGCCACTAGAGGGAAACAGCTTCACTGTAGCAATGTTACAGAGTGTCTTCTGATTGCAGGAATATATCTATATCTAGCTCCCTGCTACACTTTCTTTGCTACAGACTGTATATATTAAGTTTCTGAAGTCACTCTTGATATGTTTTATTCCTCTGACCTTTCACCATTTTTGTTTCCCATCTCTGGACTTGTTCTATTTCATCAATATCCTTGTGTAAGTGAGGTCTCCAGACCTGGACACAGCATTCTAAATTAGGTCTCACTAAAGATCTATATAGGGGAATTATTTTGCCCTGCCTGGTCACACTGTTTGTTCATTTTGCAATCATCTGAAATAAGTACCCCCAAATTGTTTTCTTCTATAGTGTTGGCCAACACTGTACCCCCAATGTTGTACTCTATCAGGGGATTCTCTTTCCCTAGGTGCATTATTTTACATTTAGAAACATTAAACTGCAGTCTCCACTGCTTTGACCAATCATCCAGCAATGCCAAATCATGTTCCATGTTACAGACACCTCCAGGGATATCAACCCTATTACATAGCTGTATCATCAGCAAAAAGACATAACTTGCCAAACAAACCTTTAGTTATATCACTTACATATAGATTAAATAGAGAAAGACCAAATACAGAGCCTTGTGGTACACCACTAGTGACTGGTCGCTGTTCCGAGTAAACCCATTTTACCCCTGTGCATCCCTGTGCAGGCAAACACCGCCCTGGCATGGCTGTACATTGTAGTATGGCCATGTGAATGAGGCCCTAAATGTCAACATTATACAAAGTAAAATAAAACAAAAAGCCTTGGGTGGACTTCCACTTTTGCTTTGGCTAAAAAACTTGTAATCTTATCAGATTGTGTACCTACAGTTTATGCCATGAAACCAGGGCTGGATCAACATAGGGGCTATTGGAGCTGCAGAACCAGGCCCCTAAAAATAAAATATAGCTGAAGTCCTATCCCACCACTGGTCAAAATTTGTGGCTCCTAGGACCTATGGTTCCAGAGATACGGGGCTCCTTGCTCACAGTGCCTCACAGTTAGAGGCTGCAGAAGAGACGGGTCCGGTTTTAACCGGCCATAAGAAGAGGGGAGATCCTTAGTCCCTGAGCCATGATTGGCCAAAGTCATCCTTCGGCCAATTATGGCTCTCGCTGAGGAGAGTGCTGTGATTGGCCAAAGCATGCAGGTCAGGTGTATGCTTTGGCCAATCATCATACAGCAATGCACTGCGGTCTTGCAGTTCATTATGGGGCGCTTGAATTTGCCGCAAACGCCCCATAAAATTCGCTGTTCGGAGAACGGGCGAACACCCGATGTTCGAGACAACTTACGTTCGACTGGAACTCGAAGCTCATCCCTATTGGAGATATACTTACCGATCCTCCAATCCTGCCCGTCCAAGAGTGGTCCCACGGCTCCTGCCCCTTCCCCCTACAGTCTACCGATCTTGTGCGTAGACTGTTCCTGAGGTCTTCAAGCCCATAGACCTTATAGTTAAAATCAAGTCATAACTTATTATCATAAATTATCAAATCGCATCTTTGTCTCCATCATGCAATCTCATAAACGGATTGATCGAAATAGACAATCCAATTATATTACGATCGATCTCTTCCAATTGATGTATCGTTGACAACCCATTTGATCAACAGGCAACACACGGAGAAGTAGATTTCAATCAATATTTGCAATGCGATACTAACTTATGATCATACATTGACAATCACTTCTCTGTTTCCACCATATAATCTCATAATATGATCGAAATATGATTGTATTCATGAACCAATTAGTGCAAAACGACTGATAATTCTCAGTCCCGGCAGATTAGTATATAGTGACTAGACACACTTTGATAAATGATTGATCTCTTTTCTGATCATTCTCTTCCAACAGGAATAATCGATCCACAATCAACAACCCATTTGCCCGGTATACCCACACACACAAAAGTAAATTTCAATCGATAGTTCAGATACAGGCCCGGACTGGGACAAAAAAATAGGTCCGGGCATTTTGGATTGAACAGCCCATAACATGTTAACCAGCCCCTTACCCACTCTCCACCCTGATGGATCCCCCGGGAGGGGGGAACTCAGCAGAGGTGTAGGGGGGGAGGCAAGGGGGGCCCAGGAAAGAGCATGGGGGGGTGGATATTACGGGGGGGTGGCGGAGAGCATGGGGGGATATGGAGAGCAGGGGGGGGCGGCGCAGAGCATGGGGGGATGTGGAGAGCACGGGGGGAGTGGAGAGCATGGGGGAATGTGGAGAGCACAGGGGGGGTGGAGAGCATGGGGGAATGTGGAGAGCACGGGGGGGTGGTGGAGAGCATGGGGGAATGTGGAGAGCACAGGGGGGGTGGAGAACATGGGGGAATATGCAGAGAGCACAGGGGAGCAGCAGAGAGCATGGGGGAATGCGGAGAGCACGGGGGGGTGGCGGAGAGCATGGGGGAATGTGGAGAGCACAGGGGGTGCAGCAGAAAAAAGCAGGATAGGAGGAGCAGTGGGGGGCAGCTGCATATAGAAGAATCATTCTCTCCATCTTCCTCCTGCAGTCTCGGAATGCCTGCCTCTCCTCTACCCCTAGTAGGTATTCAGAGACTGCAGGAGGAAGATGAAAAGAATGATCGTTCTATATGCAGCCACCCCCCACTGCTCCTCCTATCCAGGTCACAGGGGGGCTGCACTCCCGTTTTCTCTTATCGGTCGGCTCCATGGTGTCTGCTCTAGCTCCTCCCCCCTTCGCCGTCATGTCCCCCGGCACCAACGGCTGACCTATACGGGTGAGGACGTAGGTGTCTCATCTAGCTCCTCCCCTTCATGTTTCCGTCTCCCCGTCGCCGATGGCTGAGCTTAACTGGCAGCCGCGGTGAAGCTGGGCGAGCGGCACGGGCTCAAAAAGCAACCCAGCTGCCTTGGGCCCTGCAAGGACTGGCGGCCCCGGACCACCGGGCAAGTGCCTGGTTTGCCCTATGGCCAATCCGGGCCTGTTCACATACCATTATAATTTGCAATTGTGAGTTAACAATCACATCTCTGTTTCCACCATGTAATCTCATAATCTGATTAATCAAAATATGATTGCATAAAAAAGTATCTCAGCGCTGCCGATTCTTGCTAAATAATCGATAATTTTTGGCCCTGGCCAATAAACTTTGGATTGTAAGATCTAAAGAGCAGGACCCTCTGATTCCTCTTGTATGCGCAAACTGTTGGCACTATACGACTATAAAAATAATATTAATAATAACTTATGGTTGCTCTACTTGTTGGTTGAACTGGATGGACTTGTGTCTTTTTGCAATCAGATGAACTATGTAGCTATCAGTGTTGCTAACCGTCAGTATTTTTACTGGCAGCCAGTAAAAAACGGGCACTTTTCTCCTGCCAGTAAATGCCCATGACAGGAAAAGGTTGCCAGTTAGAAATATACTGTAGCCATGATGCTAGGCTCGGAACTGTGCATGTGCAGTTCCACTCTTGAGCTGGCTGCGACCATCCAAGTGCCTACTACAGTGTGTTCAGGTAGCACCAGCAGGGGCAGGTCTGGCGGAGGCTGTTCCTGAGCATGTCATGGTATTTCATGGTGCAGAGGAGCTGAGCCAAGCGGTTGGAGTTTTGTGTGCGGGATAGGAGCAAGGCAAGCTGGGAGTGGGACTGGAGAGTCTCTCTCCATCTGTGTGGAGAGAGACTGTCACTATGACTCAGGGGGGACGTGTGGTGTCGGTGAGATGTCATTATCATCTGTGCTGCTGCACACTGCTGTCAGTGTCACTGCGGGAGTCAATTTCATGTCTGTGTGCCTGCCTTTTCTAATTTCTTGTCCCCCTGAGTCTTTTCCCTGAGTAACTTACCAAATCGAAAATAAAAAAGAAATATGTTTTTTGCCTTAATATCTACCTTAAATCACTTTGCTAACTGAATAGTGTACTTGTTTGTAGCCTAAATACTGAAATTTGCACATAAAACTGTAATTGTGTACCGTATATACTCAAGTATAAGCTGAGTTTTTCAGTACTTTTTTTTGTGCTGAGAATGCCCCCCTCGGCTTATACTCGAGTCCCGTGCCTCACTGTGTCCATCTGCAGTCTTATGATCTCCAGCGCTGTGACATACAGTCTAGTCGGCCGCTGTGTAGTGTAACAAAGCCACGCCTTCTCCTCGTCCTCATCTGTGATAGGCTGAACACCGACTCACTGCTGGGAAACTGAGTCAGTGTTCCATCACCACGGACGAGGACGAGGAGAAGGCGGGGCTTTGCTACACTACACAGCGGCCGACACAGCACCAGAGATCATAAGACTGCAGATAGATACAGCGCCGGTACATAAGGCACGGATCAGGTACGGAGATTGGCACATGCAGATGGAAAGTGAGGCACAGTGAGGCATGCAGATGGACAGTGGGGCACAGTGATGCATGCAGATGGACAGTGAGGCACAGTGATGCATGCAGATGGACAGTGAGGCACAGTGATGCATGCAGATGGACAGTGAGGCATGCAGATGGACAGTGAGGCATGCAGATGGACAGTGAGGCACAGTGATGCATGCAGATGGACAGTGAGGCATGCAGATGGACAGTGAGGCACAGTGATGCATGCAGATGGACAGTGAGGCATGCAGATGGACAGTGAGGCATGCAGATGGACAGTGAGGCACAGTGGCATGCAGATGGACAGTGAGGCACAGTGGCATGCAGATGGACAGTGAGGCACGGTGGCATGCAGATGGACAGTGAGGCACGGTGGCATGCAGATGGACAGTGAGGCATGCAGATGGACAGTGAGGCATGCAGATGGACAGTGAGGCACAGTGGCATGCAGATGGACAGTGAGGCACAGTGGCATGCAGATGGACAGTGAGGCACGGTGGCATGCAGATGGACAGTGAGGCACGGTGGCATGCAGATGGACAGTGAGGCATGCAGATGGACACAGTGAGGCTGCAGATGGGCATTGTTGACCTTCTTTTCCACTTACAGTAGCTGTGCATTTCTCACCCTAGGCTTATACTTGAGTCAATAAGTTTTCACAGTTTTTTGTGGTAAAATCATGTGCCTCGGCTTATATTCGGGTCTGCTTATACTCGAGTATATACGGTAATTTGGAAATGTCAGTAAAAATGTGGCGGTACCAGTAAATTTTGAGTGTTATCAGTAAATTTTAGTCTGGTAGGTTGGCAACTGGTAACTATGCACACATTGATAAATGATCAATTTCTTTTCTGATTAAACTACTCCAATAGAATAACTTTATATAGTCGATAACGCATTTTGATCTATATGAAAACCACAGAGCAGTTTTTGATCAATAGTTAGGATACGATCATAGCTTACAATTGTGAATTAACGATTATGGGGTCAATTCACTAAGGCAAATAAAATGTGGTAAAAAAGCACTTGCGTTAAATCAGTTTTGAAAGTGCAATTCACTAAGAATTTTGGGTTACATAACGTATGCGGTGTTTGTTTGATTGAGCAGTAATTACCGCATTTTTTCATTTGGTAATTCAGCGCATTGAGCTGGTTGCTAAGGTGCGGGCCGGGAAGTTTTGTCCTTAACAACGGGAACCCGCTGACAGCTGAATGTAAAAACAACATGCAGGCAATTAAAAACTATGAAAAAAACACAGTGTGGCCCATAGGGTCTGGTATGAATTTTAAGGGGAACCCCATGCTAAAATTTAAAAAAAATGGCATGGGGTTCCCCCCAAAATCCATATCAGACCCTTATCTGATCATGCAGCCCGGCAGGTCAGGAAAGCGCTCATCCCCCCTCCTTCCTTAACCATACCAGGCGATATGCCCTTAACATGGGGGGTGGGGTGCTTTCTGGCAGGGTGGGCACTGCCCCCTTGTGATGTCATCGACCCAGCATGCACTGGTCAGTAATGTCACAAGAGGGCAGTGCCACCAGGTGACGTCACCAGGTGGCCCTGCCCCTTACCTATTTAAGAACTGTCAAACAGTGGATCAGGCGTCATGATTAATGCAAGCAGGACTTTTTTTTGTTCATTTTATCGGGTCTGGCGATAGCGGCGGGTGATTGACGATAGCCGCCTTTATTAACTTTTACACTTTTTTGGTGAATGGCTAGGAGCACTATGTACCCCATACTCATTCACATTGGAGGGAGCCAGGATCTGGGTGCCTCCTTGTTAAAGGGGGCTTCCTGATTCCGATAAGACCCCTGCCCGCAGACCCCTACAACCACATCCCCCCATATTGAGGGCATGTGGCTTGGTATGATTCAGGAGAGGGGAGGGTGCTCGCTCGTTCCAGCCCCCCCCCCTTCCTGACCTACTGGGCTGCATGCTCAGATAAAGGTCTGGTATGGATTTGGGGGGGGGGCCACTTTCTTTTTTTTTTTTTTTTATTCTGGCGTGGGGTTTCCCTTAAAATCCATACCAGACCCAAAGGGCCTGGTAGGCATGGGGGGGGACCCCACGCTCTTTTGTTTTCAATTTTAATTGCTGGGATGTTTTTTTACATTCAGCTGTCAGCGAGGAACACGCTGATATCTGATTAATCATCTGTTGCTTCCTGGCCTGCTCCTGGCCTGCTCCTTAGCAACCAGCTATTGGAGGGACCCCCACGCTGTTTCTGACAAATACCGCATGTGATACCACCAGCAAAACCCTGGTGACAAATATTGCATGTTTTTTTACTCTCTGTTCCATTTGTGAATTGAACTTAAGAGCTTATCGCACATTTTTCATTTTGCGGTAAATACCGCATATACACTCTAAAGACATGCTGGTAGTTTGATCGGATCCTGTCTAAATTGGCCCTAATATGTATGAATGTGAGTTAGGGACCTTAGATTGTAAGCTCCTTGAAGGTAGGTACTGATGTGAATGTACAATGTATATGTAAAGCGCTGCGTAAATTGACAGCGCTATATAAGTAACTGAAATAAATAAATAATCGTTATTTTTTTTTGTGAATTGGACATTACCGCATGCAATCATTTATGCAAATGAGTCTCGTGACCGTGTTATTGCATGCAGTCATCGTCAGTGAAATGACCCCTATATCTCTGTTTCCACCGTGTAATCTCATAATCTGATCAATCAAAATACAATCGTATTCATGAACAAAGTATCTCGATTCTACCGATCAATGCAAAATAATTAAAAATGTTCTGCCCTGGTCAGTCGACTTAATTTGATTACATCCGATCTAAATCAAGTTTAAATTGATCGGAAGGGAAGTTATGGCTATTGAAATGTTTGCCGGTTTGATGGCTTTGATTGATTGGATAGTAAAATCGAAATGTGTGTGTGGCGACCAAAATGGAATTCTTCCCTTTGAGCGTTGTCAGGCTCTGGGAACGACGGTTGGTATCCAAGTAGCGGTGGCCCTTACACATGAGATTGTACAGCTCTTGATGTGGAAGTTGGGAAGTTCCTACACACAGTTCTGCTCCAGCCTTTCCCTACACCCTCCCTTCCTCTCTCCGCTTGGCTTGGCTTCTCATTGTTGGAAGCTGTCCAGTCTTGTCTTTTTCTTTTTTTTTTTCTGCTTCTTCTTCAATCCACAGTTCAGCAGATCCAACTTTCGGCCTCTTTGATCTTCGTCTCAGTCTTCTTTACCCGGAAGAAAACCCTTTTGCCTGCTCAGCTGGGAGCTTTGAGCACACGTGGAAAGAAAAAAAAAAAATCCTTGCACAAGCTCCAGGATTCTTTTTTTTTTTTTTTTCTTCCAAATTTAGTCACACAAAGGGGGCCTAAGAAAAAAAAAAAAAAAAGAGAGTCATGGGAGGAGGGGGAGGGAGGAGAGCAGGGAGATGAAAGAGTCTGCCGCCTGGAGATGAAAGGCTCCAGCCAGAGCCCGCCCTGGTATATGTGTGCAGGCCAGCCCCTCACAGACTGCACTCACACTGCTTCTCACGCAAGTCTGTGCTGGAAATGTGCAAAGGCCTGTGTGTGTGTGTGTGTGTGTCACAGGCACTGCTAGTGCAGGAACACACAGCTGTTTGTCAACACCTCATGGACACACACAAGATGGCACATGACTCTGGAGACAACATGTACCAGGCCCAGCCACCCTACGTTTCACACAGAAATCACACAGCCTTCAAAATGCTGCTCTGCAGGGAAAGTCCCTGGCTTAGATCACCGGTGATGCATAACAACCCCCCCCCCCCCCCCTGTTCAAATCCTAGGGTGTGCTTACATAACTTGGGAATTCCCAGGTAATAGGAGATTTTACATTAGAAAAAAATATTATTATAAAATTAAGAGCTGGTAAATGTCAGCAAGGGCCCCCTACCAAAGAAGCGATGACAATCGTGCTCAGTGTAAACGCTCCCGTTACGTTGGTGCTTGGTAAAACTCTCTGATTACATTGATAGCCAGTGTAAAGCTACCCATAGACCTTTTTTTTTTTTTTTTTAGACAAAAGAAAAGCAAACAGCAAACATCCAAATAAGGTGGATGGAGAAATCCCCCCCCCCCCCCCCTGCCAGGACACTGTGTTCTGACAGCAGCTCCTGTTATATGCTGCACCCTCTGATCAAGAAAAGTTTTCCAACTTGTCCATTTGGCAAAAGTTGTTATAACAATCGACTTCTGGCAAACCAGAATAAATTCCCTGTTACATTGGTAGTCAGTATAAATTCCCTGTTACATTCATGGTCAGTATAAATTCCCTGTTACATTCATGGTCAGTATAAATTCCCTGTTACATTCATGGTCAGTATAAATTCCCTGTTACATTGGTGGTCAGTATAAATTCCCTGTTACATTCATGGTCAGTATAAATTCCCTGTTACATTCATGGTCAGTATAAATTCCCTGTTACATTCATGGTCAGTATAAATTCCCTGTTACATTCATGGTCAGTATAAATTCCCTGTTACATTCATGGTCAGTATAAATTCCCTGTTACATTCATGGTCAGTATAAATTCCCTGTTACATTCATGGTCAGTATAAATTCCCTGTTACATTGGTGGTCAGTATAAATTCCCCTGTTACATTGACAGTCAGTATAAAAGTTAGTATATATTTCCTGTTACATTGGTGCTCAGTATAAATTCCCTGTTACATTGGTAGTAGTTAGTATAAATTGCTCTGTTACATTGATAGTCAGTATAAATTCCAGGTTACATTGTTAGTCAGTATACAGTAAATCCCCCTGTTACATTGGCAGTTAGTATAAATTCCTTGTTACATTGGTAGTCAGTATAAATTCCCCTGTTACATTGGTAGTCAGTATATATTCCCCTTTTATATTGGCAGTCAGTATAAATTCCCTGTTATATTGGTGGTCAGTATAAATTCCCTGTTATATTGGTGGTCAGTATAAATTCCCTGTTACATTGGTGGTCAGTATAAATTCCCTGTTACATTGGCAGTCAGTATAAAAGTCAGTATATATTCCCTGTTACATTGGTGGTCAGTATAAATTCCCTGTTACATTCATGGTCAGTATAAATTCCCTGTTACAATGGTGGTCAGTATAAATTCCCCTGTTATATTGGCAGTCAGTATAAAAGTCAGTATATATTCCCTGTTACATTGGTGCTCAGTATAAATTCCCTTGTTACATTGGTAGTAGTTAGTATAAATTGCTCTGTTATATTGATAGTCAGTATAAATTCCCCTGTTACATTGTTGGTCAGTATACCGTACTGTAAATTCCCCTGTTACATTGGTAGTCAGTATAAATTCCCTGTTATATTGGTAGTCAGTATATATTCTCCTGTTACATCCATGGTCAGTATCAGGGCTTTTTTTCTCAGAGAATAGGTGCAGGAACTCCCCCTTTTTGAGTCACCCCTTTTCTCTGCCTCTACCCACTTCCGAGCACCCTCTACCTGCCTCCTATTACTGCCCTTTTAGAGAATACAGAACCAAGTATCATTTTGTGGTGATAAGTACCGTATTTATCGGCGTATAACACGCACAGGCGTATAACACGCACAGGCGTATAACACGCACATTCATTTTAAGAGGGAAGTTTCAAGAAAAAAAACAAGCAAAATAAGAGTCAGTGCCCATCTGCAGCCTGACCATTGCTATCAATGCAGCCTGATCAATGCCCATCTGCAGCCTCACAAGTGCCATCAATGCAGCCTCACCATTGCCATCAATGCAGCAGCCTCACCATTGCCATCAGTGCAGCCTGATCGAACAGAACAGTGGTTCAATGGCGGCCCAGGAGACGGGGCTTCCTATTACAGAGGCCGCCAAGTAAACAGGAGATTCTCACTGAATGTAATCTGATGGCGCTCATCCGCTCCCTGTCCCCTCTGAGGCAGCTAAAATTGAAGTATTGGCGTATAACACGCACACGCTATTTGCACCCGATTTTTCTGGTGAAAAAGTGAGTGTTATACGCCAATAAATACAGTAATTTGTATGGAATTTGTTAATGGTAACAAGAAAAGCAGTAAAATAGATCCCCTGTATCCCCTATCCGCCGTGTCCTCTTCCCCCCCCTCCCTTCCCTCGGTTCCCTTCCTTCGTCTCTCCCCCCCCTCTCCTTTTTTCTTTTCCCCCTTCCTTTCTTTCTTTCTCCCCCCCCCCCCCCCCCCAAAAAAAATGAAATAAAACAAAAATGACTAGCATCACCATCCATCTGATTCTCAGCCAAAGGTATTGTCACCTTCCACTAGATACTTGAAAATGCATTAACCAAAAGATGTGTATTTATGAATGTATTATTATTCATTTATCAAGAATTATACGCAACTTTGTATTAGAATGACTTAAATTGGTCTGATTTTAAATTATTCACCATAATTGTATATGCATATTATGTAGCAGCACTCTGTTGTTTTTTTAGTGTTATGTTTATATGTTCAAATACTCTCCTTCTGGAGAAAATAAAAACTTTTCTGTTAAAAATAGATCCCCTGTAGCCAGTAACAATAAATCCCCCTCTAGCAACAATAGATCCCAACATTAACAATGGGCCACCCGAAACAAAATCCCCCGGCAGCAACAACAGAGCTCCTCACAGCCAGCATCAATAGACTCTCCAGCAGCCAGCAACAATAGTCCCCTCCCTCAACAGCAGATCTCTCCCAGCCATAGCTGACCCCTCAGCGATATAAGACCCACCCCCAGCAACTGGTCTCCCACCAGTAAGAATAGACCCCCCCTGCAAAAATAGATCCCCTCCAGGTAGAATAGATCTCTCAGCAGCCAGCATCAATAGACCCTGTAGCACACCCCAGCACCCCTTACCATTACATACAGTCAGTGCTGGAGGTGCCGGAACTGCGTTCCCCCGCATTCCCGCTGAAAAAAAGCCCGGGTCGGTATAAATTCCCTGTTACATTGGTAGTTAGTATAAATTCCCTGTTACATTGGTGGTCAGTATAAATTCCCTTGATACATTGGTAGTCAGTATACATTCCCTGTTACATTGGTAGTCAGTATACATTCCCTGTTACATTGGTGGTCAGTATAAATTCCCCTGTTACATTGGTAGTCAGTATAAATTCCCTGTTACATTGGTGGTCAGTATAAATTCCCTTGTTACATTGGTGGTCAGTATAAATTCCCTGTTACATTGGTGATCAGTATAAATTCCTTGTTACATTGGTGGTCAGTATAAATTCCCCTGTTATATTGGCAGTCAGTATAAAAGTCAGTATATATTCCCTGTTACATTGGTGCTCAGTATAAATTCCCTTGTTACATTGGTAGTAGTTAGTATAAATTGCTCTGTTACATTGATAATCAGTATAAATTCCACTGTTACATTGTTGGTCAGTATACTGTAAATTCCCCTGTTACATTGGTAGTTAGTGCAAATTCCCCTGTTACGTTGGTAGTCAGTATAAATTCCCTGTTACATTGGTAGTCAGTATATACTCCTCTGTTACATCCACGGTCAGAATAAATTCCCTGTTACATTGTTGGTCAGTCGAAATTTTCCTGTTACATTGGCAGTCAGTATAAAAGTCAGTATACAGTATCTCACAAAAGTGAGTACACCCCTCACATTTTTGTAAATATTTTATTCTATCTTTTCATGTGACAACACTGAAGAAATGACACTTTGCTACAATGTAAAGTAGTGAGTGTCCAGCTTGTATAACAGTGTAAATTTGCTGTCCCCTCAAAATAACTCAACACACAGCCATTAATGTTTAAACCACTGGTAACAAAAGTGAGTACACCCCTAAGTGGAAATGTCCAAAGTGTCAATATTTTGTGTGGCCACCATTATTTTTCAGCACTGCCCTAACCCTCTTGGGCATGGAGTTCACCAGAGCTTCACAGGTTGCCACTGGAGTCCTCTTCCACTCCTCCATGATGACATCACAGAGCTGATGGATGTTAGAGACCTTGCGCTCCTCCACCTTCCGTTTGAGGATGCCCCACAGATACTCAATAAGGTTTAGGTCTGGAGACATGCTTGGCCAGTCCATCACCTTTACCCTCAGCTTCTTCAGCAAGGCAGTGGTCGTCTTGGAGGTGTGTTTGGGGTTGTTATGTTGGAATACTGCCCTGCGGCCCAGTCTCCAAAGGGAGGGCATCATGCTTTGCTTCACTATGTCACAGTTCATGTTGGCATTCATGGTTCCCTCAATGAACCAGTCTCAGCAGCACTCATGCAGCCCCAGACCATGACACTCCCACCACCACGCTTGACTGTAGGCAAGACACACTTGTCTTTGTACTCCTCACCTGATTGCCGCCACACACACTTGACACCATCTGAACCAAATAAGTTTATCTTGGTCTCACCAGACCACAGGTCATGGTTCCAGTAATCCATGTCCTTAGTCTGCTTGTCTTCAGCAAACTGTTTGTGGGCTTTCTTGTGCATCATCTTCTTGGATGACAGCCATGCAGTGTGCGGTGTATGGTCTGAGCACTGACAGGCTGATCCCCCCACCCCTTCAACCTCTGCAGCAATGCTGGCAGCACTCATACGTCTATTTCCCAAAGACAACCTCTGGATAAGATGTTGAGCACGTGCACTCAACTTCTTTGGTTGACCATGGCGAGGCCTGTTCTGAGTGGAGCCTGTCCTGTTAAACCGCTGTATGGCCTTGGCCACCATGCAGCAGCTCAGTTTTAGGGTCTTGGCAATCTTCTCATAGCCTAGGCCAGTGTTTCTCAACTCCAGTCCTCAAGGCGCACCAACAGGTCATGTTTTCAGGATTTCCACTATTTTGCATAGGTGATTTGATCAGTTTCATTGCCTTAGTAATTACCACAGCCATTTCATCTGAGGGAAATCCTGAAAACATGACCTGTTGGTGCGCCTTGAGGACTGGAGTTGAGAAACACTGGCCTAGGCCATCTTTATGTGGAGTAACAATTCTTTTTTTCAGATCCTCAGAGAGTTCTTCGCCATGGGGTGCCATGTTGAACTTCCAGTGACCAGTATGAGAGAGTGAGAGCGATAACACCAAATTTAAAACACCTGCTCCCCATTCACACCTGAAACCTTGTCACACTAATGAGTCACATGACATCGGGGAGGGAAAATGGCTAATTGCGCCCAATGTGGATATTTTCACTTAGGGGTGTACTCACTTTTGTTGTCAGCGATTTAGACATTAATAGTCGTGTGTTGAGTTGTTTTGAGGGGACAGCAAATTGACACTGTTATACAAGCTGTACACTCACTACTTTACATTGTAGAAAAGTGTCATTTCTTTAGTGTTGTCACATGAAAAGATATAATAAAATATTTACAAAAATGTGAGGGGTGTACTCACTTTTGTGAGATACTGTATATTCCCTGTTACATTGGTGCTCAGTATAAATTCCCTTGTTACATTGGTAGTAGTTAGTATAAACTGCTCTGTTACATTGATAGTCAGTATGAATTCCCCTGTTACATTGTCAGTCAGTATAAAAGTTAGTATATATTTCCTGTTACATTGGTGCTCAGTATAAATTCCCCTGTTACATTGACAGTCAGTATAAAAGTTAGTATATATTTCCTGTTACATTGGTGCTCAGTATAAATTCCCTGTTACATTGGTAGTAGTTAGTATAAATTGCTCTGTTACATTGATAGTCAGTATAAATTCCAGGTTACATTGTTAGTCAGTATACAGTAAATCCCCCTGTTACATTGGCAGTTAGTATAAATTCCTTGTTACATTGGTAGTCAGTATAAATTCCCCTGTTACATTGGTAGTCAGTATAAATTCCCTGTTACATTGGTAGTCAGTATAAATTCCCTGTTACATCCATGGTCAGAATAAATTCTCTGTTACATTGGTGGTCAGTCAAAATTCCCCTGTTGGATGGCAGTCAGTATAAAAGTCAGTATAAATTCCCTGCTACATTGGTAGTCAGTATACATTCCCTGTTACATTGGTGGTCAGTACAAATTTCCCTGTTACATTGGCTGTCAGTATAAATATCCCTGTTACATTGAAAGTCAGTATAAATCCTCCCCACATTACATTGACAGGCAATATACATTTCTCTGTTACATTGACAGTCAGTATTAATTCCCCTTCTACATTGGTAATCAGTATAATTCCCCTGTTACATTGGTAGTTAGTATAAATTCCCCTGTTACATTGGTGGCCAGTATAAATTCCCTGTTACATCCATGGTCAGTATAAATTCCCTGTTACATTGGTGGTCAGCATAAATTCCTCTGTTACATTGGTAGTCAGCATAAATTCCCTGTTACATTGGTGGTCAGTATAAATTCCCCTTTTACATTGGTAGTCAGTATAAAAGTCAGTATAAATTCCCTGTTACATTAGTAGTCAGTATAAATTCCCTTGTTACATCGGTAGTCAGTATAAATTCCCCTGTTACATTGGTAGTTAGTATAAATTCCCCTGTTACATTGGTAGTTAGTATAAATTGCCCTGTTACATTAGTAGTTAGTATAAATTGCCCTGTTACATTAGTAGTTAGTATAAATTCCATGTTACATTGGTAGTTGGTATAAATTCCTCTGTTACATTGGTAGTCAGTATAAATTCCCTTGTTACATTGGTGGTCAGTATACATTCCCCTGTTACATTGGTAGTCAGTATAAAAGTCAGTATATATTCCCTGTTACATTGGTAGTCAGTATAAATCCCCTTGTTACATTGGTGGTCAGTATAAATAACCCTGTTACATTGGTAGTTAGTATAAATTGCCCTGTTACACTGGTAGTCAGTATAAATTCCATGTTACATTGGTAGTCAGTATAAATTCTCCTGTTACATTGGTAGTTGGTATAAATTGCCCTGTTACACTGGTGGTCAGTACAAATTTCCCTGTTACATTAGCTTTCAGTATAACGATCCCTGTTACATTGGTGGTCAGTATAATTTCCCCTGTTACATTGGTGGTCAGTACAAATTTCCCTGTTACATTAGCTGTCAGTATAAATATCCCTGTTACATTGACAGTCATTATAAATATCTCTGTTACATTGGCAGTTGGTATTAATTTCCCTTCTACATTGGGGTCAGTGTAAATTCCACTGTTATATTGGCAGTCAATATTAAGTTCCCTGTTTCATTGGTGGTCAGTACAAATATCCCTTTTACATTGGTTGTCAGTTTAAATATCCCTCATACACCGAAAGTCAGTTTTTTTAATCATCCCCCCATCACATTCACAGTCGGTATACGTTTTCCTGTTACATTGGCAGGTCAGTATATATTTAATTGCTACATTGGCAGTCAGCCTAAATTCCCCTGTTAAGTTGGTGGTCACTATAAATTCCCCTGTAATGCTGGTAGTCAGTATAAATTTTCCCATCACATTGGTGGTCACGATAAATTACCCCATTACATTGGCGGTCAGTATAAATTTCACTGTTCACTGTCACTATTGGTGGCCAGTATACATTTTCCTATTACATTGGTGGTCAGTATAAAGTACTATGTTAGTATGGTGGTCAGTATTACTTTCCTTGTTACTATGGTGGTCAGTATAAGTTTCCCTGTTATTTTGGTGGTCAGTATAAGTTCCCTCTGTTGTATTGGCAGCCGCCGTCCTCCCCGATCTTCTGGGGTCCTCTGCCGGTGTTCCTGGCTCCCCCGCCCCCTGATGAGTACCCCATAGGTAACTGCTTCCTATGGGGGCTTGCGTGCTTGCTCGTTCCTGAACCGGGCTGTTTAGACACACAGCTCAGCTCATCTATTCAGACACACAGCTCAGCTCGGCCCCGACCCCCAGGCTCTGTTTACAGATTTTGACTGACAGCAGCAGGAACCAATGGCTAAGCCAGGAACCAAGCCTGTGAGACAGGGGAGAGCTGAGAAGAGCTGCTGCAGACATGCACAGGTCTGGATCCAGATTGGGCTCAGGTGAGTATTTAGGCATAGAATGCATTAAAGTAAAAAAACAGGTGGCAGCCGCGGTCATGTGAATTCAGCATTAAGGGTGGCATTCCAAACTTAGAAGCATCTGTGGCCATACTTTTTACACTTTTGACATTACTGCACTACAGACACGACTTTGGATAGAAAGCAACTCTCCCCAGGTGTGAAGCATTTCTGACACCGGTACCGTGGAGCTTGTACCGGTCTCCATCAACCCAGCAGTCCCTTCACCTCACTCCCAGTGCCAATGTTTATATGTTACTATTGGATACAGGAAACACACTTCTTCATAGCTCCATACTTGTTCTTTTACCGGGGCCCCTTTAGCATCTCTCTCTTTGTGACTCCAGGCTAATTCCCTAGGTGCTCTGTGCCACAAGACTGGTCCCAGTATGTGGGGAACCAGTCCCCAGTGATGGGTCCAAGCACATCATCCCTTTACTGCCAGAATATCTGTCACTCCTGCCATGTCACCCGTTTCCTGGCTGGTTGGGTGCTTTAGCAAGTGTCACGAACATGGTAGTCATTAGCAATGGCAATATAGCCTCCTTTGGACAACTTCTCTGCTCGTAAGACCCCTGTACTGTATCTTCTCTAATCTCTCCAGTCCCCTGTTATAAGCCCTGTTCTTCTGATACGACTTACATGCACCTGTTTAAAGACTTCAGACACAACAATTTAGATGAACAATAAAGATCTTTTACTAAAGTAGTTGAAATAGACATCCAGTCATCTGTATGCTATTCTGACGGACGAAAACCGACGCAAGGGCAGCTACAGGCTATGAACTTCCTTATTCTAGTCCGGTCGTACGTCATCACGGTCGAATCAGTCGGACTTTGGTGTGATTGTGTGTAGACAAGTCTCATTCAACGGAAGTCCGTCGAAAAGTCTGTTGAAAGTCCGTTGAAAAGTCCGCCGTGATTCAGTCCGTCGAAAGTACGGTCGTGTGTACACAGCATAAGAACGTGGTTTCTTGTAAGCCAGTCCTTCGATTGGATCTTGCATTGAAGGCAATAAGGACAGCCCATGGAATGATTTGGATCAATTTTTAATAAGTCTCTGGTTACAAGATCGTTCTGCATCCAATAGCAGTAAATATACCTGATGTGTCCACACGGACATTTGTAATTTGTGATATGTTACAATTCTATGCTTTCGATGTATCTTTTAGACAAAATAATCCCCTTGAAGAAGACCATGACTATATTGGGTCAAAACACTTATGCCCTGTACACACGGCTGGTTTTCCCGTCGGAATAAACTCTGAAGGTTTTTCCGACGGAGTTCCGACGGAATTCCGCTCAAGCTGTCTTGCATACACAGAATATACAATGAAAAGCTCCCGTCAGACTTTTTCTGTTGGACATTCCGCTCGTGTGTACACGGCATTAGGGGTTTAAGTCTGTAGCTGGATTACTGTATTGTTTGAGTATATCCGCCCTATTTTTTCACTGTTGCTAAGTTTGATGGATTATGTCTTATAGTTGTGCAGCCAGAGCTCATATTTTCAAACCATGTGAATTTTAATTATTTATAAAATAAAAAAAAGACTTTTATACACAATTTATCGCAATTGAAAAATTATTTTTCTACTTAAAAGCCCCCCTGGGGGAACCATCTTGCTTCTACAGCTCCATACTTGTTCTCCTCCTGGGGCCCCTTTTGCATCTCTCTCTCCGTGACTCCAGGCTAGGTCCCTAGGTGCTCTGTGCCACAAGGCTGGTCTCAATATGTGGGGAACCAATCCCCATGATGGGTCCAAGCAGATCATCCCTTCACTACCAGAATATCTGGCAATCCTGCCATGTCACCCGTTTCCTGGTTGGTTGGGTGATTTAGCAAGTGACACAAACATGGTTAGACATTAGCAATGGCAATATAGCCTCCTTTGGACAACTTCTCTGCTCGTAAGACCCATGTACTGTATCATCTCTAGCGTCTCCTCAGTCCCCTGTTGTGGGCCCTGTTCTTCTGATGCGACTTACATGCACCTGTTTTAAGACTTCAGACACAGCAATTTAGATGAACAAAAAAGATCTTTTACTAAAGTAGTTGAAAGTGACATTTTTTAGCAGCATTTGATATCTTCTTCCACTCATTCATAATAAAGTTCTCTAAGTGCCCTTGAATAGTGCCCATCAGTCAGTCATACCTTGTTTAGGTATTAAGCCTATACAAGAGTTCTTTTCTGTGTAAGTCCATAACTGGAGTTAAATACACACCAAGTAGAAATAATCCCCAAACAACAGGTAGCACAAGTCCATATATGTCCACAGGCTCCTAACCCATTGGGAACCCCAACTGGGCTCCCCCCCCCAAAGGGTGGTACAATCCGACAGGGTAAAGGCAACATTTTGGAAGACGTTCCCCTCTAAAAACCCCTAAGGGCACTAATGAGCCCCTATTTATATGAAATGACCCTCAGGTAGTGGAAAACTTGGTCAGCAGTGTTAACCCTTCATTCTCACAGGTCAACTAAGGAAACAGTGTAATAAGCTTATATTGTTACAAATGGCTTTTATACAAAAATACAGTTGAAATGAGCAGACTTAAAGCACATACCCAAATAAAAGAAAAACCTTTTTTATACACAGTGCATTTTGGAAGCACCTGCTTACATAAGCAACTTTATTTTTTCAGTTTTGGATAGATTCAGGAATAGTAAATTCTTCTTTCAATATTGTTATTGCTAAACTGGGTCAAGAATGGTGTTGGATATCAATATCATTAAGATTCTCCATGAACTATAGTAGATTATGGCAGAGCAAGAGCAAGCAAGCTGCTCTAAAAACTCAGGCCCTCTTTGCCCAATGGGGAAAACTTAAAGTATCAATAAAAATGAGGGTTGGGTGCCAGAAAAATTAATTGGTTTATTGGTTATCTGTAAATAATCCGTTTTAATCTTTATTAAAAGTTGATATCCTACGTGTTTCAGAGTTTTCAAATCTCCCTCCAGGGCTTTTAATACCCACCAGACACTGGACTGCTGATTCTCTAAACTATTTCTGCATGATGTCAGAATCTGTCAGGGACAGAGTTTATCTTATAGTACCTTCTCTAGGCAGAATGTTATTAAAGAAGAACTAGAATTAAAAATATTGCAAAAAGGCAGTTCTTTATTGTAGAAGAGACATGCTATGAACCATGCTATGAACCAATCACAGCAATAATAAGTGTAAACACAAGCTGGGTTTACATAGAACCATCCCATTTCTACCTCTCACAACAGCAAGGGAGGAAGGAGGATTGCTGCTTCCCGGAGTAGTGGTTTGAAGGTATTTTAAAGTCGCTGACCACCAACGATTTTGGAGACGGGGGAATCTTATTGTAACCTTAACTAGTTCACTTTTTGCCTGACCACCTCTGTTTTAATACAATGACAACCTTACGTTTTAGGATAGGAAGCAACTCTAAGGCCCCATGTACATGGATCGCTAAGGCAAAGTCTTCTGAACAAATTTTTTTGACACCTTGAAACCGGCATTTAAAACGCCCGTTTAGCCGCGTTTGCATGCTGCGTTTAGCCACGTTTAACCGCGTTTGCGTTTAGAAGGGTTTATTAAGATTACCTCATTTAAGACCCTCCCCAAGCTCAAAAAACATTGTAAGTTAACTATTTCAGCCATTTTGACCAGAGTGAGTAGCAGCAGCAGAGAGAGCAGTTGTCTACTTGTATTTGCCTCTATTTCTGTGCTTTTTTTGCAATGGATCCCATAATGAGCATATGTGAGGAAATGCTCCTGACGTTGCTCTTGATGAGGCTAGAACATCGTAGAAAATTGCGTGAAAGGTCCAGAGTCAATGTTTGTCGCTATTGGACCCATCCTTTAATTGCACAATGAATGTCGGCAGGATATTTTGTAAACATGTACGTACAGCTGCGTACCTACCCCGCCAATTTTTTTAATATCACACGCATGTCCATTGCCACATTTGACCTTCTACTAGAAAAAGTATGACCCAGTCTGACACGCATGGACACCAATATGAGGAAGAGTGTGTCACCAGAGGAACGTCTGTTGGTGACGATCAGGTATGTGCATATATTTATATATAGATATATGTTTTTCTCTCAGTATGGGGTGCTGTGTGTATATTAATGAGGAAAAAAATGAACTTAAATGATTTTAGCAAATGGCTGCAATATAACAAAGAGTGAAAAGTGTAAGGGGGTCTGAATACTTTCCGTCCCCACTGTATATATAGCTATATAGATTTACAGATGTATTATTTTTGTTTTTCCTTTATTTTTTGTATAAAAAAAAATATTTTGTCTATTTTATGCATATTTAAACGTTAATTAAATTTTTTATAATTTATAGGATTTTTTTGGGCAAATTTTATAAAATATTTATAATAATTAAATATTAATTGATTAATATATTTATTGTTTTTTTTAGCTGTATATGGTATTATTTTTGTTTTTTAATTACTTTTTTTATTTTTGTAAATATTTATAATAATTAAATAGTTAAAATGGAATTATTAACATAAATTTGAGCAGGGCAAAATGGAATTTTTTAAATCAAAAATTTCAATTTCATGAAACTATGTTTGATCAAGTCGGGGGTCAAGCTCAATAGTGGGGTCATCTTGGTTAAATCTGAACATATGGGCCAAATTTCAATTAAAATTTGGATACAGCAATGCCAATGCCAGTGGTGTATTGCATTACATCAAGGGCTATATATGGTCTATATATGGTCTATGAATCATCGCAAGTAATTAAAACATTATATATATTATATTTTTTATATTTTTCTCATTGTTTTCCATCATGTTTTTGTCTTTTGAGGTCTAAAATATAGGGTACCTTTAAAAACGCTTATAAACGAAAACGCGACTAAATGCGGGTACCTGCGTTTAGCCAAGTTTAGCCGCATTTAACGTCTGAAACGTGGAAATCTACGGCGTCTGAACCCGTTTTTTTGCTTCCAAAGAAACGCTGTTAAACGCAACTGCATAAAAATGGCAATAAACAAGACTGTGTACATGGTCACATAGGATAACATTGAATGAGTTCAGCGGCAGTTGAAAAAAGCATCCAACTGCCTCTGAACGTACGTTTAACAGTGGCCCGTGTACATGGGGCCAAACTCTGGTCCTCTCACAAAATTTTCTACATCTTTGGAGCCTCAGCAAAAGCAACATCAGGAGCATTTCCTCACACATGCTCATCATGGGATCCATGTTAACAAACCAACCAAAAAATAACAGCTAGCTACAAGCACACTGCTTTCTTAGCTGCTACTCACACTGTTCTCTCACAGAATGGCTGAAATAGTTAATAAATACTTGTTTTTAGTGCTTTCTAATCATTTTGGAGGGTCTCCTGAGGTTATCTTTAGTAAACGCTTCTGAACGCAAACGTGGCTAAACGCAGTTTGTAAACGCTGCTAAACACAAGTTTTTAAACATGGATTACTAGCTGTGATGTTCCAGCGTTCAGGAGAATTTGAGAAACGTACCGTGTACATGAAGCCTTATCGTTGTCTTAGAATGAAAATATAGTATATTATAAATTAGCATCTCCAAACTACACGCTATGAGCAAAACCGGCCCATTGCAAGAGTTTATCCGGCCCACAGCAACTATGCTGATCATAATACATACACCTGCGCATCCACTGCCAACCAGCTGTGACTCTCCACAAGTCCCCAATGCATATATCCCCTTCCATCCACTGTGGTCGATTACTAGGACTAGATGTAAAAAGAGTGCAGCGCTAAACAATACAGTGCATTCGTGCGAATACAGACAAATATCAAAATATACGATTGCAGATAGATAATCAACAGTATATAAACAATAATAACTGTGAATAAAGTTTGAAAACAGATATGCTAAATTACACGGGAGAGCTACGTACACATGCTGCTGCTCGTGCGCGATCGCTGCTTGACAAGGATTTTATCTGTTTGATTTGTTGATTGTGTCATGATCATAGCTTGGACTTTTATGTAAGTGTACTGCTTAATAAACCAGATGTTGAGACGGTATCACACTATGTGGACTCCTTTTTTTTCCTAAACATTCTGATATTGAGGCTTCCTATATTGCATCCTAAATTGCTGTGAACCTCCCGGTTTATACCATCCATGGCCATAGGAGAGGAACTTCTGGACTTCTTTCTCAGTGGATCAGAGATCCAACCAAGTGCTGTGTGGCCTCTCTGAGTAAGAGGGGTCGCTGGCTTTCTGGTAAGCCTCCATTTTTGTTATGGTGAAGGGTGTCATGCTTTCAGGTGTATGGTCGTCATTTCCAAACACTCTCTTCTTCCATGAGACTTTCTTTGATGGAATCCAGCTTTATGTGAACTTTTTGTTTGCACAATTGCACTTTATTCACATGTGATGTAATTTAGCATATGTGTTTTCAAACTTTATTAACAGTTATTATTGTTTATATACTGTTGAATATCTGCACATTCGTATATTTTGATATTTGTATTTGCACAAATGCACTTTATTGTTTAGCGCTGCACTCTTTTTACATATATTATCTGTGCCTGGTGTCTGGATTATAGTGCACAGCTGCTTATTAACTTTAGTTCCTAGTGCAGATATACCCTTTGCATTGGTTACTAGGACTACCAGCATCCTGGTAGCCAGTGGCCTGTTTTCCCTGACCCAAGCATATAAAGAGGAATCATACTTTCTCTATCCAGGCCTGCTCCACCTCTCAGCTTCCATCCTGCTGCTCTTGTGACTGAAAAGTAGGAGGCGACTGGGTATACATGAATGTAAGGAGGGGCACTGCTGAACACTCCTGGTTGTAAAGGGGACTCTGATGGGCCCTCCTAGATGTAAGGAGGGACTCTGCTGGACACTTCTGGATGTAAAGGGGATTCTGGTGAGTACTCGCGGGTGTAAGGAAGGACTCTGCTGGGCATTCCTGAATGTATGTTAATCTGTTGGGAACACCTGGATGTAAAGGAAAACATTAATTAATTTAAATTGAATGCATTAATTTATGAAAATTGTTTCTTTTCAGACTGTGAATATTTGTAAAATTTACAATGTGGCCTTCATACTGAAAAATTTCGAGTCCTCTCTTATAAAAGTACAGTAAGTATACTAGAAATTAAATGTAAAAGTAAATGTAAGCAGTTTTGATCCCTTTTCTTCTATATAGTAAAAACAAACAGTGATGATAAAAAATACCACCATAAGAGAGCTGTTTCAAAAAATTATATGAAATTTATTTGGGTCCTTTGTTACATAGCCAAGTAATTGTCAATCAAACTATCGCAATACTGAAATAATAGCCTGGTAAGGAAAGGGTATATACAAGTGTGTACTCAAGTGGATAAAGATAAAAGAAAAGGATTTTTATGCCTTACTTCTTTGGGATCCACTTTGGGACACCATTATGAAGCAGGACAAAAAATGAGGGGAGCATGCTGGGGAGATTGATCCTCACTCTCTGTTCCTATAGGAAGTAAGGAAAAATCACCCTATGGTTACATAGCCTGCGATAAAAAAAACTTACAATTTCTATCCATTCCCCTCTATGTCTAAACCTAAATGATAAATGTGTCTAAAGCCAGCCATAGATGGTTCCAATCTCGGAATATGATTATCGCTAGCGGCTCCAACCCCCCCCCCCCGCTGGGAGAGCACAATGGCTTGGTGGGTGGGTATTCCCCTGTCAACACCTATGGGTGCAGAAAGAAATTTGTCCTGTCTATGGCTAGCCTAACTCCATTTATAAATGTGTTTAGCTTCACAGTGTCGAAATAGCAGTCTGACTTTCCTGAATGCTTGCTTATCTGCATAGTGCCAACCAGGACCTTACTACTTCATTTTTGGCAGGTCATGCATGATTCATTTTTTTATTCAACCGGCAGGTTGAGCTAAAAAAAATTACCGGATTCACCCCGTCAACACATTTAATGTGGATAAGGGAATCACTCATTTTGAGCAACCCTATTCTGAAGAAAAAAATCAGGTGTGTATTTCTACAAAATTATAGGTGGCAAAAGCCTTCAATATAGCGTACTAAAATCCCTACAGTGTACATTATATAACTTATATGAAACAAAATGTCTGTTTGTTTTTTTTTTATAGAAAATGCAGTTTTAACACATTTAAATGCCCTGAACTGTGTGGTCCCTTAGCAACAATTTAGAGGAGCCCAGAACACTTTAGTTGATAGGTTAAGTTATACGATAATATTTTAATACATAAGGGTCACAGTTTCCCAAAGCTTTGTATAGCTGATATATGAAAAGACTCAGGGTACATGTGTAGAACTGCCTTGAGAGAGACTGTACACACTCTAGTGTTAGTTGTCAGTGGTAGGTGCTACCTCTGACAGCTAAAAGGTTTCCAATCATGTATATCTCCTACATTTCTGACCCAAAGCTCTAGACTCTGAAAGCGAAGTGTTGTTAGACATGAGGCCCTAATACAGACAGATACCGTAAAGCAGCACAAATTTTACAACTGTTTTTTTACACACCACCTCAGATGTCCCCCTATGGGTGTACCTGGAATTGCTAAATTTTGATCCCATTCTCATCACAACTTTACTTTAGCTCTCACATAAAGTCCATCTATCTTTTTTTATATCCCTTGATGATGCATAGTTTGAAATTTTGGGATGACAAAATTTAGGTAAGTTAAGGTCTCTCTTTTTACCTTTATTGCCTATCCTCAACAATCCAATATTATGGACCAGTTGAGGTCCTTTGCCTGATGGACTACCCACAGTCTCATCCAAGCCCTTTCCCACCTGGGCTTCTCTGCAGTAACACAATAATGTACCCAACATGGAATATCTTCGCTATCTACAACTCCAACGCTGGATTTTGTCCCTACGATAGCTTTCTAAATGTATCTCTAGTGAAAACTGTGTCCCTTTGGGGGAGTTTCCTCCTAACTTCCTCCTGTCCTGGAGCCAATCTCTCCAAAATTCTGATGGACTCAACATTTTGTTGTCACTGATACACATGTTGTAATTGGAAGATTCCCCTCACCGTGACCAATAGGCAGGGTGGATTTCCCTAGCAAGGACACCAACGGTAATTTTTAAAAAGCAAATTAAAAATAATTAAAAACGATGATCCTTCTCCACACCCCCAAAATTAAAAAAAAAATGACGCATGCCACCCTAACAAAGGTCTGCCACATATTTCCCCAAAGCAAGGTGGAAATAACTGGGCATTCAAGAAGTGCTAAAGATAAAATATTGTATAATGTAAATTGCACAACAATATCAATATTCCAAAACCTAAAATATGAAAATCTAAGAATACGCAAATATATTTCTCAGCTCCCAGTTTGACATTCCAGTTATCTTGTGTTCCTAATGGACAGATAAAACCGAACCTGTTATTTTTTCCACCATCTCAATCTGCTTCCCTGACTGAAATAAAAATAACTGTCAATTACACCCCAATAAATTCAGCTCCCAAAGCTCATTCACAAAGGTAGTATTTGATTCTACTACCTCTTTAGATTTCATTCACTTACCAATTACTTCCTGTCATTTCCAGCTTAACAATATGACCGTATCTATCCCTTATGCCGCGTACACACGAGCGGATTTTCCGTTGGAAAAAACTTGGATGGTTTTTCCGACGGAATTCCGCTCAAGCTTGCCTTGCATACACACGGTCACACAAAAGTTCTCTGAACTTTCGACCGTCAAGAACACGGTGACGTACAACACTACGACGAGCCAAGAAAATGAAGTTCAATGCTTCCAAGCATGCGTAGGAATTTTGTGCGTCGGAATTTGTACAGACGATCATTTTCGGATAGGAACTTTTTCTGACCGAAAAATTGAAAACATGCTCTCAATCTTTTGCTGGTGGGAATTCCGCCAGCAAAAGTCCGATGGAGCATACACATGGTCGCATTTTCCAACCAAAAGCTCTCATCGGTCTTTTGCTGGCCGAATTTTCCAATCGTGTGTACGCGGCATTACTCATTCTTGATACAAGTTTAATGCTGTTGCGTGTTTTCATTATAACCTGGCTTGACTATTCTATCACCCTTCTGTGTGGCCTATTGTTGAACAGGCTACCACTGATCCAGACTATTCTAAGCTCTGCCCCTAGACCTACCCTTCCTTCTCCCAATGTGCTACTCCATTCTGTCATTCTTATCAAAAGCTACCAAAGGCACAGTAAATGCATATAAGCCCTGGTTCACACTGGAGCATTTTGACATGCGATTTGACATGTTAAATCGGCAGCAATTGCCGTCAATGGCACCGTCCCAATCGCTGCGACGCCACATCTGCGGTGCTGCACCGATTCCAAAAAGTAGTTTCTGTACTACTTTTTGCGATTTTGGGCTGCAATTTACATTGACATTGATGTCTCTGAAAACGCGTCCGAAATCGGGACTGACATGTGGGAGTGAAATCAGCTGAACTCGCACAGCTTCATTCCTGTAGCTCAGTGTGAACTTGTGCTTAAAGTCTAACTTTCATAAAAAATCAGCACAAGTGGCTGTATTTAAAATCAATATGAAGTGTGCCTTGTGCTGCTGGCTTTATTTGAAATCCTGTGCCTTCTGATCCCCCCTCTACCCCTGAAGCTAAAATCATCCCGTACAACGGAGGTTAAAATGGTATTAATCTCAAAAGCAAACATTTATTATTTTGCAGCTTACCAATTCTTAGATGCG
Organism: Aquarana catesbeiana; assembly: GCF_042186555.1. Classification (NCBI taxonomy): domain Eukaryota; kingdom Metazoa; phylum Chordata; class Amphibia; order Anura; family Ranidae; genus Aquarana; species Aquarana catesbeiana. The sequence goes on along the minus strand of NC_133324.1, from coordinate 666,752,784 downwards.
ATGGCTGCATACATTTGAATTTTTTTTTACTTTCTTTCTTTCTTTTTTTTTATCTGGTGATCCAGCCAGTAAGTCTGTTGTTTTTCAAAAGAACAAGCTCTCCAGCAGAATGTCTCAGTTACAAAGATGACACAAACCATTTACCCTGGGCTTACAATGATCAGTTTTTATTTATTTATGTGAAACCGGAATCCCAAAATGAAAAAAAACTGTTTGCTTATAAAGTGTGAGCTGGAGATTTGCTTCAATTAGTTAGTGTATTTAAATTTGCTAGTACATATAACACTACCCTTCCCCCAGACTGACAATGTTGCTGTCCAAAGGTGCGTCTTTATCCAGAGTACTCTCTAATACAGGAGGTGTGTTACTGGCCAGATCATCAGGTGAAAACTGAGATAAAAAATTTCTAAGGCTGGGTTAACACCTCTGAGGGATGCAGCTTGCAGCAGGGGCCCGATGCATCCCTGTTCTCCGTTTCAGGGACGAATCAGGGCCAATTGTTTGCCTGAATTAGGCCCTGAAATGAAGCCAAAGACGCACAGCACTCCTGTGCAAACCACTCCGGAGCCGCAATGGAGATATGTGAACCGACTCCATAGAGAGCCGGGCACACTCTCCCGTCATGCGAATTTGATGCAGGAAAACCCACATCCAATTTGCATAGGTGTCAACCCAGCCTCAAAAAGGAAACGGATGCAGCCACCATTGGGAAGCTGCAATATCTTGCATGTTTGGCTTTATGTTTATTCTGCTTTATTGTGAGCCAAGGGATCTGTCAGAGGCACTCATCAAGATTGCAGACTATGCCCACTCTTTCCACCCTCCTCCCCCATTCAAAGAAGCTGTACTATAGCTTCCATAAATGAAGAACGATCTTACGACTGGAGGAGGCTGGTCTATCATTCAAACAAGATATTTGGGGGGCACACCTTCTCATTAAAGCTGGTGCAGCCATAAGACCATACAATAGAAGAAAAATTTTACAGCGCACATATGCAAAAAAAAAATATATATATATTTTTCTTCTGGTCTATCATTCATCCGCTCATCCTCCATTCATAGAGCACTTTTCATTGATGGAAGCTATAGTACAGCTTCTATAAATGGAGGAGGGGGAAAGAAAGGGCAGGCATAGTCAGCATTTTATTTATTTATTTTATTTATTTCAGGTACTTATATAGCGCCGTCAATTTACGCAGCGCTTTACATATACATTGTACATTCACATCAGTCCCTACCCTCAAGGAGCTTACAATCTAAGGTCCCTAACTCACATTCATACATACTAGGGACAATTTAGACAGGATCCAATTAACCTACCAGCATGTCTTTGGAGTGTGGGAGGAAACCGGAGTACCCGGAGGAAACCCACGCAGACACAGGGAGAACATGCAAACTCCAGGCAGGTAGTGTCGTGGTTGGAGATTCGAACCAGCGACCCTTCTTACTGCTAGGCGAGAGTGCTACCACTACACCACTGTGCCGCCCCATTCTTGATGAATGCATATGACAAGTCCTTTGGCTTTATTAACCCCCAAGGTACCAGAAGATTACCACTGCAGGGGGCAAGAGGACTGAAGATTTCAACTAAATCCACAGCCATCAGCTCAAGGGACACTTTGCATTGATTGTGTGTACTGTTCGTTGTGCTGATTTTTTTTTTTTTTGACTAAATTTAGGCTTTAAGGAATTGCAGCTTATTTATTATCCCATAGGCTAAATGAGCATTTAACCAATGCAGTGCTGGAGGGGGCACTGCTTGGGTATCTGTTTTTGTAATCCAGAATTCAGCTTTAACAAAATATGTACTGTTGTAATAATTTAAAGATGACATCATTATTAATATATGCTATCCTCTTACTTTCCTTCTGACCTGAAGTTTGCTGTATTTCCTTAATTATATTGTAGGTGAAACACTGTATTAAATAATTCTATCTATTTATCCTTTTTGCAACAAGAGAGAAAAATGACTATTTACTGAAATGCTCAGACATTGTGTCACTAGAGAGTCATGACTCATGTGGCAGAGTCCTACAAGGCTCTTTGAAGTGATAGGGTCCCCTGGTGTTGAGTCAGTGTCAGGTAATAAAAGCTTCAGAGATTGTAACCTGATGGTGACTCAATCTCGACATGCCTGTTGCACTAAATGTACACAAACTAAATCTGTTTTGCAATGGCTGCAGGCACTTTGTTTTAGTATTGGTCTTGTTTGTCTCCTCTCATACTTTTCATTTCTCATGGCGTAACACTGGGTCTTCTCAAAGTGGGACTTTTGTTAAAAACATGTAATTAATGTGGGACTGGGATACACAAAGCTCACTAGTAAATCCAGTTTCAATAGATAATGTATTTCAAATCTGGCCTTTTGTCTTGTAAACATGCTAAATAACTTAGGCTGGTCGTACATTATACAATTTACTTGTACAAATTTTCTTTAGATTTACCAAAACCATATAATATGAGGTCCGACCTAAACACTTACAATTTTTATGCAATCAGGCAGGTCCTTGCACTACATCTACAGTAAAGGAAATTGAATACGAAAATTGTATAATGTATGACCAGCCTAAGCCAAGGAGTTTTGCATTATCTCTCAGCCCCTAAGATTATAGTCTCATGTATACTGTTCATGGCAAGTCTATCATAAAACTTGGAGTACAGAAAACCTTCTGATGTGTGTCTCTAGCATCACTGGCCAACTGTTTCCAGGACCAACATTAGATGTATTAAAACAAGTGTAAACCTGACCATACACTGCTGGGGGAACTATAAAAATCAAACAGATCCCTTCATCCACGCCATACAGCACATAGGGAAATCTCCTGCTGCTCTTATGCCCCGTACACACGATTGGACTTTCCGACAACAAAAACGTGAATTTTTGTTCAAAGGATGTTGGCTCCAACTTGTCTTGCATACAAACGGTCACACAAATGTTGGCCAACAATTACGAACGTAGTGACGTACAAGACGTACGTGATATCTCCATCACAAACGCTAGTTTTAGACCGGGCGCTTCCGGCTCGTACTTGATTCTGAGCATGCGTGGACTTTTGTGCGACGGACTTGTGTACACAGGATCGGAAAGTCTGACAACAAACATTTGTTGGCGGAAAATTTGAGAACCTGCTAGCCAACCTTTGTTGGCAGAAAGTCCGACAACAAATGTCCAATGGAGCATACACACGATCGGACTTACTGCCAACAAGCTCACATCCAACATTTCCCGTTGGAAAATCTGATCGTGTTTACGCGGCATTATTGTTTTCTGACTGCCGCTGGCTGTCAGAATGCCCAAACATCGTCTGCATCTGATTGGATGCAACCGCTGTTCGACCAAAATGTTTCTATTAGGCTCCTTTGATGTTTCAATCAAAGGATTTCAGATGGAAGGGTTGCAACAGGGCATCCTATGGAGCAAATTTTGGCTAGTTCATCAGGAATTAATTTTAGCCAAGTCAGTAGGAATCAGCCAAAACCTGAGCAGTGTATGGCCAGCTTTATTTTACTGCATCACCTACCAAAGGGTCTGTATGGCAGACATAGTGTGATGTCACCTATCACCAAATCCTGGTTTAGTGGGTTGAATATAGAGATGGTCCATGACCTCAGTACATTATTAAGAACTGTTATATGCCTTAAAGTGACACTAAACTCTGGTAAAAAAACAAAAACAAAAACAAATTCTGTCCAATAATATATATTTACCTCAAATAGTACCTTCTAATGCTTTCAGCCACCTCCAAATCTCCACTCAACAGCAAGGTTTTACCACCCTCAACCCCACATGTGAATGAGCCGTAATAGAGCAGCCAGTGTTCCTAATTTCTCCCACACCACTTCCAGCGTCACCAGACCATTGTATGCCAGCAACAGTAATCCTTATCCCTGCCACACCTGTCGCAGTGTCACCAGACCAGTTTAAATCGGTGGGAAAAAAAATCTGCAAGACAATGGTATATTGTGCTAGTATGCATCGCAAATTATAAAATACTTACCTTAGAACGAAGCCCCCGCAGCAGCACCCGATCACCACTGAGGGGGCTGACATGTTCTCTTGACGTTTCTTCCAGGTTCGCAAGCTCCGGCGCTCTGAGCCACGATGACATCACTCCCGCACATGTGCGCAGGAGCCCTCGGTTCTCTGAAGTTCCGGGAGGTACGCCAGACTTTTAGGGAGCATGCACTGATGATGTCAGCGGCTGCATGCAGGGTGAATATCTGCTAAATGGTTTATGTGTAGGAGATATTCATTTTACCTACAGGTAAGCCTTATTATAGGCTTACCTGTAGGTAAAAATCACAAAGTGGGGATATACAACCGTTTTAAGCCAGCAGCAGTGTCCTTGATTGTCGCCACACCAGTTCCAGTGTCACCAGACCTGTGTAAGTCAGTAGCAGTGTTCCTGATTGCTCCCACACTAATCCCCAGTGTCACCAGACAAGTGTAAACCAGCAACAGAATTCTTGGTCGTGGCTACACAAGTCCCACTGTCACTAAACCACTGCAGCCAGCGAAAGTGTTCCTGAGTACTGCCAACCCAGTGCAGTATTGCCTCTGTCTGTCACTTGTACTAACCCTGGCTCATTTATTGACCATCTTTCTGCCTACTGCCTGAACCGATACTTTGCCTGTTTGCTGACCATGTTTCTGCCTGCAGGCTTAACTGACCCATCTGCACATCCAACTGACTATGTTCCTGCGACACATCAGTCCCAGCCATCCTTTGTGGACAACTGCCTGGAACAACAGGTACTGTTTTGTTCTTCCTTTCTTCAGCCTCCTGTACTTTCTGACCAGTGCATATGGAAATCCAGTGCCAGTAGGCTAGGCTTGCTTGGCTTATAGGAACTGGGACTGCCATAGGTGACGCTACACTAAGCTATATTCCCTGATCACTCATACAGAGGCGACCATTACAGTACATTGGTTTTGACACAATTGGTTAATTTGTGTGATACACAAGTTATTATGTCCAGTACATAATCAGTCCAGACACTGAAAAGTCTCACACATATGATATTGCCAAACTTGGGAGGAGTAGCAGAATTAGTTTTGGGTTGTAATTCTAAGTATGCCCATGCTGTGTGTGATAAGTATCTTATTACATTGACAACTTTGTGTAAAAAAAAAAATAATTTTCATTTTCTTTCCTAATTTTCAAAAAACTTTTGCCAAAAAGATGAAGTCTTCCAAAGACTCACATTAACAGGGCAGAATCAGAATTAGGACAAGAAACAAGGGGAGTGGAGTAGGTTACAGGGTACTGGATAGAGGGAATAGGACACTAGATGCAGGGTACTGGGTACTGGAAGCAGGTCACAGGATACAAGCGCTGATCTTCATCAAGGAAGGGATTAAATACCTCCCCAGCAGGCAGTATCAGGTGCAGCCTAATTACTAGGATAAGATGGCTGCTGGGACACATTGGTGGCCATTGGAACTGCGTACTTCGGCTCCGGGAACAACAGTACCACCAGCAGGTGACCCAGATCCTGATACGAGTCCTGACAAGTAATCAGAAAATTAGATGTGTAATATATACCCTTGGAACGCTTGAAGGTGGATTTTTGGCCCCTCCATGCAGCTAGGCTGTGAAAAAGTCTTACACACGTGGTATACTCATACTCGGGAGGTGTAGTAGAATGTTTTTTGGGGCATAACCTATGCTGTGTGTGAGAAATAACTTGTTAAAATTACAACTTTGTGAAAAAAAATGTAAGGTAGTTTATTTAATTTTAAAAAAATACAACTTTAAAAAACTCATCATGCCAGTTACTTGTACTGTCTACTTTCCAAAAAAAGGGGTAATTTGGGGGTATTTGTGCTGTCCTGGCATTTTAGGGGCCTCAGGAAATGATTATTATTAAGTGTGATAGTGCTGAATTCTGAAAAATTGCCTGAGCAGGAAGGCAGAATAGGGAGAATAGAGATATATCATTTAGTATCACTTTAAATGGTGATATGAATGCAATATTGAGGAACCATGCTAATTGATGACAAAACACTTGTACTGTGTAATTCTAAGTTTTGAATCTGCACCTCCTTTGCTTTCCTCTATCTTACAGTACCTCTTCTCCACTCACATTAATATCTGCCTGTACCACAACATTTCATGTCACATTCTATACAGCCCAATCCTCTGTCCTTTTTTAATTTGCTAGTTTGTGTTAATATTTGTAACTCGTAGTGTCCAAACTAGTTCTGTCAACATACAAACAATTTCTAGCTTGGTTTTTCCAAGCTGCACATGTGTTTGGTGTTATTTGTGACTTCGTTCCAAGAAGGGGAGCTACCTTGCCAATGTTTTTTCTTACCGCTAGACAGATGTATTTTATTAAAATATTTTCATTGGTCCGCTGTGTAGGTCTGTCCAGGGTAAAATGTAATCTGGCATATGACTATTTTGTGTTTACTATATTAGCCATATTCTAAGAAAAAACATATTTCTCTTTCTTATATATTAAGAAAAGTTCCATCCCTACTTTGGAGGCAACATAATACTGGCACTGCTCTCCTGCTAGCTGGTCACAGGACAAACATGCACTATGACGAAAGACATATCCTTTGACATTGTCACTCATTGTGCTGCAGGGATTCCTAAAAGCAATGGTGGTGTTTTTTTTGTATCACACAGTACTCCATTGTGAATATGTCACAGGGCAGCTAGTTACTGGAGCAAGGACACAAATGAAGGTGAGAACCTTTGCTTTGTTGTGCCTCTAACGGTGCTACTGAATCAATGTTCTTACTTGATTCATGGTAAGAACTACATTGTATATTTGTACAACGTTCAAAATGTTCAGACTATAAAAATCAATTATTGGACTGGCTTCACCTTCTCAGATAAGGGTAAGGCCCTACTGCTTAGCTGAATCTTAAGACCGCTGTTATTGCAGACCTCAACCTGGGGTGCCTGTCCTTTCCTTTGTTTCTTTTGCCCACTTCTTTAGTATCTATCCCCTCGTCCTCCTGTCTCCATCCATTTTCCCTTTTGTACTCTGCAACCCTGATTGCTCCCTATTTATACTGTAAAAAGAATGAAGAGAGGGCGCACCAACTTGTGCATTACCCAAGTAATATTTATTATAATCAAAACATACTCACAAACAAGTAAAAGCATATCAGAGTCCACAATGGACAAAAAGCAACCATTTCACCAGGACTGTATCCAACATGAACAGGATCCCCCTTGAAAAGCGTCAGCCATCTGTAAGGTCCTCCTGCGTGTTGGACACAGTCCTGGTGACCTGGATACTTTTTGTCCATTGTGAACTCCGATATGCTTTTACAATCCACTTGTTTGCAAGTATGTTTCCTTCGTTTCGATTTTAATAAATATTACTTGGGTACTGCAAAAGGGTGGTGCGCCCTCTCTTCATTTTTTTACAGTTTTCCCATTAGGTATCCCCTGGTCCTTGGAGGGCAGCAAGGCCTGTGCATGTACTGGGAGCCATAGGAATTCCAGGCTTCTTCCATTGCCATTGCACTACTGTTAAGCGCAGGAGATTTTTTTTTTGACTGTGCTCCCTATTTATATCTGACCCTCAATTTTATCTTGTTCCCTCCCATCTCTATTTCCTCTTCCCTCCCTGTCCTCATCTACTCCATTCCTATATATCCCTACCATAAAGTGAAAAGTGCACTTCAGAGTTCTTTTAAGCTCTCTTAAAGGATAAGTTCACCTTTTAAAAAAAATTATAAATGCACATCTTTTTGCAGGTAAAAAAATGTGCATTTATAATTTTTTTTATTTGGAGCCTGTAAAGCACTGCACTCGCGATCAGCAGGTCGCGTGTGCAATGCAAGGCTCTTGCAGACTGTTGGTGTAAGCTGTCTGCCCATACTTCATACGATCAGGCAGTTACGCATTGACAGGAAGACTCAATGAACTACCTAGAGCGCTCAACAGCGCCCTGGTAGTTCATTGAGAACTACAAGCCAACAGCCACAAAGTCTGTCGGTACTTGTAGTTTCACATTTACAGAATTCTATGAATGAATGATGCGGCTGGGTTGGCAGAGCCCAGCACAGCCGCGTCTTTTTTAAATTGTGACAGCAGGCATGGGGAGAAGTTTCCCGGCCTGCTGTCAGAGCTGGGACTCAGGGAGGCATGGGGGCAGCTGCAGCAGTAACATGTTATATGTTACACCCTGAATATGGGTGTAACATGTAACATGTTATAAAAGGTGAACTTATCCTTTAAGCTGGCCATAAATAGATCAGAATGTGTCCGGTTCAGCAGGGGTTGCCAGAATTTTGACCGTCCCTGTTTGACAGAAGTCTATTGTTAGATCGACTTCTGTCAAAAGAGAATGTTGGAAAAATGTTGTCGATCAGCAGCTGCAGCCGAATGGGCTGCAGCTGCTAATCAGTGCATTCTGACAGCAGAGTAGTCCTGTTGTCACAATACAGTGTCCCGTTGGAGAGGATTCCTCTTTCCACTTCCCTTGTATGGATGGAGGAATCTGTTTGAGTCATCTATGGCCACCTTTACTCTCCTACTCCCTACTACAGCCATTCTAAACAGTACTGATTAGACACACCTTTCCATTATGCCCTTGGTAATTTGCTAGGGGATCATTCTGTTTCCTCAACAATAGTTTGGTTGAGGTGTATTCACCAATTGTCATGTTTAGTGTTGCTATGGTAAATTGCTACATTTACAGTATTATATGACTCTGTACACTGTTACGACAGATTTTACAACACAGTATCACTTTCTGCCATTTACTGTAACTCTGAACCATAAATAAATAAATAATTTGCTAAAAAAAAAACAATTATATACTGTAGGTCAAAAAATACTTCTTGTGGGTTGTGGCAAATGTTGCAATCTAGACCTTAGCCACTGATTTCCATTAAAGGGATCCCAGCTTTTTAAAACCTACCTCCAAAAGATGATTCAGACATGTGTCACAATTGAACCCTCCATCCAGCTCCTTACAATTCATACAAGGCTCTGGTCTAACTACTGTCCACACTGCTAAAGCTGGCCATACACAGTTACTTTTTTCATTCAGCTTGATGGACAAATGTCCAGCTGCAGCTAGTGAATTGTGACAGCCTGCAACTACGGCTGTCAAAACACCAAAACAATGTCTGATTGGATGCAGCCAATGTCCAGCTGACAATTTTCTGTCTGCCTCCTTTGATTTTTCAATCAAAGGATGGCAGGCAACATCCTTCAATTGTAAATCCTGTTGATCCTGTCCCTAGGTGGGAGACAGGTGCACTGTCAGTGTTACTAGAATGGTAGATATGTGGCATTTTTTTTAATATATAAAATAATTTTCCCATACTATAATAAAATATATAAGTAAAATATTTTACTGTAGACTTCGGATGTATTTTTTAAGTTCCTTATGCTTTAGTGCAATTTTGCAACACCCACCATTTGGCATGATGCACCCCATTCACCACTACATCCTCAATCTCATTATGATTTTCAGAAATTCCCAGTTATATCCATCTCTGAACAAGAAAAGAGAAAGAAAAGGACCCGTGATAAGGAAGAACCCCTGGGAAAAAATCAATGTTTAAAATTTTTTATGTGGGTGTTCACACCCAACTTGGAATTTGGTTTTAAGTAATAGATCTTACTTGCTCATTGAAATTAATTGACTAAAGCACATAGGCTGTTCACTTTGAAAGGGAGGTTTGCATTTTGCAAAGGGGAATTACCCCAGAGCTTAGTGAATGTGATAAAGTTTCAGGGTAACCAATCACATGCAAGGAAAAAAGTAATTATTTTTTTCCTTGCACATGATTAGATAATGGTAGTCAGCAGAGCTTCGCCTCTGTGGAAAATCCCCATGCAAAGTACAACCTCCCTTGCAAAGTGAACAGCCTAGTTGCCTTGATTAAATCAACCCCATTTCCTTTAATGTAGCACACATGCAGAACCTCTTCTAGGCCTTTGTCTAGGTTACAACATCCCACCTCCTCATTTACAGCACAATGTACGCTTTACAAGCGTTTAACTGTTCACAGTGGTTCTTTTATGTGTGGAAGAATAGATGGGTGACATTACAATAAAGCAGGCTGAAGTCTATAATGTATTGTGATGTCTCTTTCTATCAAACCAAAACATACGAGTGCATGGCCATCTGTGACATTTTTTGGAGGTACAGTGAGGAGGAATCTACCTCTTCACTGTACCTAGACAAAATGCAATCTAATTTAAGGAGAAAAGTCAAGGAAAATCCCAGAGATAAAGCTGAAATCTGGGCTTAACAAATATTGTCTAAATACAAGTTCTATGTGTTTTCGTACTTAAATCTTGGTGTCTTTTCCACATCTGTGTAGTAATCTAAAGGGAAACAAATCCTGCACATTGCTTTCTGTAATAACTGTGAATGCTGGTCTATCTCCATGTGCACAGTGACTGGTCTTGTGCCTGCCTTTCCATATTTTTCTGCAGAAAGCCTGTAATTGGAGGACCCGCTGAGTCCTACTTTATTCCTGCTTTATGTACAGTTTATGAGCAGTACAGTGTTGATGTCACATGCAATTTTACATGGTAATATCAGGGGTTTACACAGGCATTTTTTGCAGATAAAGAGTTCAGGTTTAAACATTCTTGGCATTAGGGTTCCAGAGCAGTGATGGCAAATCTTGGCACCCCAGATGTTTTGGAACTAAATTTCCCATGATGATCATGCACTCTGCAGTGTAGTTGAGCATCATGGGAAATGTAGATCCAAAACATCTGGGGTGACAAGGTTCGCTATCACTGTGGCAGAGCATTCTGCCAGAGAAAAATGTATATCTATGGTGTCTATAGACACAGAGAACCTGGTATCCTAAATTACTTGAATTAGCATACCCCACAGCCTAGGGCAAAGGAAAATTTGAATAGTAAAGTGATAACTCAGAAATGAATGACTAAAGCCCTTGTACACACTTATTTCAGGGTTCTCCAATCTTTCTAAACAAAGGGCCAAATAAGGGGGTTTAGACTGAGGCCAGTGGAAGTAGAAAATGCCATGGTGTCGGTGAGAGTAAAATAATTGCATAGTGTCTGTGGTCAGTAGTTCATTAGGAGGAGGAATAGTGTCCCATTGTTGTTGTCAGTAGAAGGCATAGTGCCCCATTGTGGGTGTCAGTGGAACGAATAGTGCCCCATTGTGGGTGTCAGTGGAACGAATAGTGCCCCATTGTGGATGTCAGTGGAACGAATAGTGCCCTATTGTTGGTGTCAGTGGAAGGAACAGTGTCCCATTGTTGGTGTCAGTAGAAGGGTATAGTCCCCATTGTTGGTGTCAGTGGAAGGAATAGTGCCCCATTGTTGGTGCCAGTAGAAGGAATAGTGCCCTATTGTTGATGTCAGTAGAAGGAATAGTGCCCCATTGTTGGTGCCAGTGGAATGGTATAGTCCCTATTTTTGGTGTCAGTGGAATGAATAGTGCTCCATTGTTGGGGTCATTGGAAGGAATAGTTCCCCCCTTGTTGGTATCAGTGGAAGGAGTAGTGCCCCATTGTTGGTGTCAGTAGAAGGGTATAGCCCCCATTGTTGTTGTCAGTGGGAAAAATAGAGCCCCATTGTTGGTGCCAGAGGAAGGAATAGTTCCCCATTGTTGGTATCAGTGGAAGAAATAGTGTCCCATTGTGGGTGTCAGTGGGAGGAATAGTACCCCATCCCTAGTATCAGTTTGAGGAACTGTGCCCCATCATTGTTGTCAGTGCTGTCAGTGGAAGGAACACTGCCTCCTCATTGATGTCAGTAGAAAGAATAGTGCATTAAAGGCCAGAGAAAGGCAAGCAAACCTAGCCACATTCAGCCCACGGGATGCAGTTTCAAGACCATAGTTACATAGTTACATAGTAGGTGAGGCTGAAAAAAAACAGTCAAAGTCAGAGTGCGCATGCGCAGGGCTCTGAAGATGGCCGCTTGAGCCGAGAACTCCGCTCCAGCCGTGTACAACAGCGCTCACAGCAACCCGCACGGCGAACGGACAGCCACCAAAATCACACGGCAGACTTCTCAACAGACCAGGAACACCCCTCCATGTCTAAATCCTCAGTTAAGAGGGACTTATGGCCGCAATTTGAGTCCGAGGTCAAGGATGAAAAATCCAAGATGGCCACTGCGGCACAACATCCAGCCTCCAGCGCTCTGCCTCACAAAGCAAAGGCAGGTAATATCCTCAGCGGCCTTGAACTTCACCTCAGGACCTCAGGCAGGAATCCCACAGGCACTTACCCCTTCTCCAGCCTCCACTGAGCTCATTATTGGCTACACATTATCAGAATATGCCTTCTCCTCCTTAGGGCATAATTCTGCAACCCAGAACAGCTCTATTACCTCAGAAGCTCTTACCAGGGATCAGGCCTATGAGATGGTGGACCTATTTCAAAAATTCTCAGAACTCCTAGACAGGGGACTAGCACAAACAGTGGCCAAAAATACTGGGGACCTGAAAGCAGACTTTCAAAATCTGGGATTAAGGATAGACCCAATAGAGCACAAATTGGAAGAAACCGTGGCTGCATCAAATCAAAATACGAAACATTTATACACAGTTCAAGAACAACCTGGACCACGCCATTTCCAGAATTGATGACCTGGAGAACAGGTCTCGCAGGTACAACATCAGGATCACGGGGTTACCTGAAACCATTTTGGATGTTCCATTAGCAGTTCAGGAATTGATCAAAACCTTGTTGCCTAATGTCCCCCAGCACCGTCTGGAACTAGATCTGTCCCACAAAGCCCTGGGACCCCCTAGGAAAGATGGAAAACCCAGAGACATTATTGCTAGCCCCATTTCTTTTCTGTAAAGGAGGAAGTCATGAAACAGGCCAGATCTGCTCCCCAAGTGATATGCCAAGGTCACCCAATTCAGATTTTCGCAGATCTCTCTCCTTCCACGATTCAACGCAGGAGGGCACTAAAACCATTATTGCTGGTCTTGACAAAGAAATAAAGTATAGATGGGCCTTCCCTTTCGCGGTCAAGTTTTCTGATAAAGGGAGATCATACTCCTTCTCCAACCTCCAGGAGGGAGAACGAATATTGCTACAACTTAAGCTTATCTCCCAAGAACCTGACATGAATACCTCCACAACCAGTACCAGTTCGGCTAAAAGACTCACTCCGACAAGCCCACAATCTCCTCTATGGAATAAAGGAAAGACGAAGAAAGTTAAGAATAATGGTCCAACCTGGCTAAGGACCTTCTCCTGCTCCTACACCATATTTCTTTCTCGGACCTAGAATCTGACCACAGACCAGTCTGTGAAAATTGTTAGGGGATTTTCCCCTCCCAAGTTTGTTATGTTTACCATGTCTGTTCTACAGTTATTCACAGCTCTATGGACTTACTATTGTTCAGTCTTCTAAGTTTCAACTATGTTCATCTGAACTGTCGAAACAATCAGATCCCCGGGTTACATACGGTAATCCTCTCGGCCTTACCATCCATCCTAGCGGACTAACTGTCTAATATAACAAATCTGCACTATTCCTAAGTCCACTGAGAAGACACAACGGAAGGGTAATAACAGTAGAGATATCAGCACATGACCGAGGAGGATGATTACGGTCAGCTAGATCTTCCCCACCTCTGTTTTCTTTTTAAGGGGCAGGGAGGAATAGGTTTCACTTCTTACACTGGGGGTCATGACATTTCAAACACGTCTAAAAATGATTTGCTGTGCTAAAACTAATGGTTATTTATGGTATGGCCACCCTGTATGGAGGTGGTCCACATGTGCCTCCACCTACACCTTGGATACCCGGGAGTCTCTAAGGGTTAGGTTGTCTGATCACCACAGGTCAGACACCTATTGTTTTTGTTGTAAGGCTTCGGGGGGCGTCTCCCCCCTGGAACCCTGGTTCTATATATTAGGAGACTTTTTTCTAACCCTTCTTTTCCCTTCCTTCTCTTTACCCGTTTTGCTCCTCTCCTTTTATCTAAGTGCCTAACCTCCTATTGCAATATCTATTGCAGAACTTCGAATCCACAAAGTAACGATGGACATCTTACACCTCACTTACCTGTTAGGGGAAACCTCTGAAATGTTTCCGGACATAAGACTACTAAGGGTGAGTGGGGACGTCTAAAGCGGGTTTGCCTCCCATAGTCTCCATGGCTAATAACACACAGACTCACCTTAAAATAGCCTCCCACAATGTCCAAGGCTTAAACTCCCCAATTAAACGGAAGAACATTTTGGACTACTACAAACCCCTCAAAATAGATGTCCTTTTACTCCAAGAGATGCACTTTCCTATACAGTATAGTCCCAAATACATACACCCGTATTTCCCTCAATTTCACCTAGCCAGTGCAGAAAATAAAACCAAGGGGGTAGCCGTTATTTTCTCAAAGTCATGTAAATTTGAGAAGTCTTTCGAATATATTGACCCCGAGGGGAGAATTCTATTGTACAAGGCACAATAGAAGGACGCCTTTACTCCCTAATATCCTATTATGCCCCCAATAGGGGCCAACCTGCTTTTTTTAGAACCATGATGGACACCCTGAGTCCTATGCTAGCCGGCACAGTCATATTTGGGGGAGACTCGAATGCAGCATTTGATCAGATTCAAGATAAATCCAAACCACCCAAGGATCAAATGTTTTGCCCAACCAAAGAAAGCCACAAAACTGCCAGAATAATTCCAGCCCATAGTCTTGCTGACACCTGGAGGGAACTAAATCCCTCTAAACGGGTTTTAACACATTATTCACACCCTCACAACACATATGCTAGATTAGACCATATTCTAACCCCTACTTCGCAACTCCCATTTATACTTAGCGCTCACATTAAAGACACGGCCCTTTCCGATCACTCGGTAGTAATAATATCTATCAGTTCAGGTATACTAGGTAGGAAACAGGGTCAATGGAAACTCAACGAGTCAATTCTCTCTAAAGTCAAGATAATCAATAAGGCTCTTCAGGAATATTTTTCTATTAATGACACGGGGGACATCTCTACCAAAATGATCTGGGCTGCCCACAAGGCCTTCATCCGGGTTAAGAACTTACATAGAGCGCCTAGAAAAGGAGTACACAGCCCTACGAGCTCGTCATAATCGAGACTCCTCCAAGGTCCCCATTGCCACAATAGATAGAGCCAGACTAAATCTTAACCTAGTCCTCACTACGCAGGTGGAAAAAGCAATTTGATGGAGCGGTAATAAATTCTACACACATGCAAACAAAATGGGGTCATTACTGGCAGCAAAACTTTCTCCCCAAGTCAGGATTTATAACATGCCTAAGATTAGAATAGCAGGTCAACCCCATATAGCTAATCCCGACCAAATCCTGGACACATTCCTCGATTTTTACTCTGACCTCTATAACTCTTCACACAAAAATTTACTTGAAGCTGCCTTCAAGGTTCAAGATTTCAAAAAAGGGGCAGCACCAGGTCCTGATGGTTTATCCATCCCCTATTATAAGGCTTTTGTGGGTACCCTAGCGCCACAATTAACCAAATTTTTCAATGCTAAAACACAGGGTGAACCCCAAGACACTCATCTTAACACTGCATATATCACAGTCATCCCCAAACCAGACAAAAACCCTGAAGAAGTCAGCAATTACCGCCCTATTTCCCTCATAAATAATGATGTTAAGATAATGACAAATAATAATGGCCAATCATTTAGCATCCTTTATCAATACCTACATACATAAAGACCAAGTGGGCTTCATTCTGGGCAGACAAGGTCCAGATCAAACAAGACGAGCAATAAATATAGTCTCCATATTGCAATCTAACTGGGAGGGAGGAGCGAAACAGGAAGGGCTTTTTTTTGTCATTGGATCTACAGAATGCCTTTGACACTGTGTCTTGGCCATACATATTCTCCCTTATAGGACGTTGGGAATTTGGAAAGCTCTTCACAGGACTTCTACACTTACTCTACTCTCATCTTAAGGCACTAATCCACCTTCAAGGACATTACTCTAAACCAAATGATATAGCACGGGGCACTAGGCAGGGATGCCCGCTCTCCCCACTCATATTTGCCTTTGCTATAGAAACTCAATAACACAAAATCCCCGGCCCTTAATGTCTCATTCCCCCTCTCAAGTGTCTCTCTGTTAAAACAATCGTTCAAATTTGAATGGAATGACACCTCAATTAAATATCTAGGTATTACACTGACAGCCCGCATCAAGACTCTTTATGAACACAACTACCCCCCACTGTACAAGAAACTAGAAAATGATCTTAAGACCTGGTCCAAACACAAACTCTCCTCGTTGGGCAGGGTCAACTCAATCAAAATGAACTTTCTCCCAAGAATTTTATATTATTTTAGGTCCCTTCCTATCCCCATCAAAAAAACCCAGTTGAAAAAACTGAGCAAGAGCAAGATACTCAAATACACCTGGGGAACCTCTGGCTATCGAATACCTCAACACACCTTATTCCTTCATAGAAGTAAGGGAGGATTGGGTCTCCCCGATTTACACAAATATTATATAGCAGCTAGATTGGCACAGATTTCCATGATCTACTCCAAGACTGAAAAACCGGATTGGATCACTATCAAAAGACAGGCAGTACCACACTTTACTCTGGATCCACCAAAAAAAGACCTTCCATACTGGCCCTATCATTATCTCAATCCTGTGCACTCTGGGGCAGCCTCAGAAATCATCCGGCCCTTGTCTCCGCAGGGTGACCCCTCGCACACTTGTTTCATAACCCGGATTTCCCTCCTAGCTTAGACATAAAAGCATTTAAATGGTGAGTGGACAAGGGACTATACCATATAGGACATTTCTTTAACTCTGGAGGCCCCATAACCCTTAGTCACTGCATCAAAAAAACTAGAGCTCCCAGATTCCGAAAGATTTCGTTTCGGTCAAATCTCACAATTTTTACACCAAGTATGGAAGGACAAACCACTTCCTCCCCAATTCAAGAAATACGAGATATGGTGTGGCCAAGCCATGGAGCAAAGGGGAGGCATTTTCGTGATATACTCGAGCCTCACTCACCCTACAGTGAAGTCTTCCTATATGGAAGCTTGGGAAACCAATCTCCGATGTAGCTGGGATCTGGACACCTGGCATACTGCTTGCTCAAAGTCCTTCAAGGGAATTCTTCATGTTTCCCTGATGGAAGCTAATTTTAAGGTCTTATCTAGATGGTATTTAACCCCTATTAAGCTAGCAGCCATATATCCAACAGCGAATCCGACTTGTTTCAGAGGCTGCCAACTCTTGGGGTTGATGGCCAATATTTGGTGGGGGTGCCCTAGGATTCGCTCCTTCTGGAACAAAGTTTTCAATATGATTTACAAGGTGACTAATTTCCAGGTTTCCAGGTCCCTGCCCGTAGCCCTTCTAAATGCCCATATACCTCAAATACCAAAGGCTACACAAAAATTTATTCATGTTATCCTTACAGGAGCCAAGCTCACAATAGCTAAAGCGTGGAAGAACCTAAACCCTTCCTCTCGGAAGCCAAAAAAAAAAATATCTTGGATAATGACCCAAGAAAAATTGGCTAGCATCCTGACCGATACAATTCCGAAGTTCGAAAAAATCTGGGAACCATGGGCTAGATTTGTAGGGATTTCTCTTATTCACGGTGTTCCATCGACTCCTCACCCCTGTACGACCCCAGGGTAGGCACGTACCCCTATACCATCCATCTTTTCTTCTTTATTTTCATCTCTTTCCCCCCCTCTTTTTCTTTTATCCCCTGCTATAGGGAAACCTGGAGATGACCTTAAGGAATTCTAATTCTCTTCTAACTTTTTCTTAAAATAGAAATAATAAATAAGTTAGCCCTGAATCTTGTCTAGATAGCCAGTCCCCTCTGACTGGATGGCTTTGGTGGCCCTGAGGTGGGGCTGTGGGGGAGGTGGGAGTTCTTCTACCTCGGTACAATCTGAACCCATTAGGGGTACCGGGGAGCCAGGAGTGTCTTCATCACTCAGATGGCCGTTTAGGTGGGACCTCTCTAGGGTGGCCAAGTTTATATGTGTTACATTGGTTACTTGAAATGCTGAGGCCATAATTCAAGATGTTTTGTACTATCATTATCTAATTATATGATAAATGCTTTTACCTCACGCTGTCTTCCTCCAGGATTTGTTATTAGGAATATGTAATGTATTGCAATAAATTGTACTGTATACCTTTTGAAAATAAAATAATTTGAAAGAAAAAAGACACAAGTCCATCGTGTGCAACCTATGTGTGTGATTATATGTCAGTATTACATTGTATATCCCTGTATGTTGTGGTCGTTCAGATGCTTATCTAATAGTTTCTTGAAACTATCGATGCCCCCCGCTGCGACCACCTGTGGAAGGGAATTCCACCTCCTTGCCGCTCTTACAGTAAAGAACCCTCTATGTAGTTTAAGGTTAAACCTCTTTTCTTCTAATTTTAATGAGTGGCCACGAGTCTTGTTAAACTCCCTTCTGCGAAAAAGTTTTATCCCTATTGTGGCGTCACCAGTATGGTATTTGTATATTGAAATCAAGCGTCTCTTCTCCAGAGAGAATAAGTTCAGTGCTCGCAACCTTTCCTCATAACTAATATCCTCCAGACCCTTTATTAGCTTTGTTGCCCTTCTCTGTACTCGCTCCATTTCCAGTACATCCTTCCTGAGGACTGCTGCCCAGAACTGGACAGCATACTCTAAGTGCGGCCGGACCAGAGTCTTGTAGAGCGGGAGGATTATCGTTTTATCTCTGGAATAAATCCCCTTTTTTAATGCATGCCAATATTCTGTTTGCTTTGTTAACAGTAGCTTGGCATTGCATGCCATTGCTGAGCCTATCATCTACTAGGACCCCCAAGTCTTTTTCCATCCTAGATCCACTGATCTAGTCTAAAGGTGCTCACATATATAAAGTCACCATCACCTAGTCGAATATAATAGGAACATTATATTGGTGTATACTTGGGAGTTTTTTTGATTTGTAGTTCCTGATGTGCAATGGAGTGTTGCTGTGAACATTTGCAGTGGAAAGAATTGTTTTAAAGTGACTGTGAAAAAGATTTTGAATAAATCTATAAAACACATTTGCACTTTGGAGCCCTTTTCGTTTTATTCCCACTGAGGTGTATCTTCTGTATGGATGAACTAATATTTTGAAACCGGATACATTGTATCAGTGAGGATAGATCTGCCTGTGTATTGGAGCGCAGTGTCTGAGGAAATCTCCCAGGAAAACGCCCAGATCTGCCTGTGAATTGGAGCACAGTGGCTGAGGAAATCTCCCAGGAAAACGCCCAGGTGATAATCTAATGCTGGCCAGACACTATACGAAAAATCGGCCGAAAAATCGTTCGTATAGACACTTCGTTCGTTTTTCGGCAAGTTAATGGGCACAAATCGATAATCGTTTGTGACGTTTTTGTGGGGAAAAAACGAACAGGAAGTTTGGAAAATTTCTGCCGAACGTACGATAAATTGCAAGGTTAATGTGTTTCCCGTCCGAACTGTCTGCACTAGGTATATGTAAAAAAACGAACAAAAAATTATTTATTCATGTCCACTGAACAATTTATCGGTCATTATATGATGGCACGATCGTTTGCTGTCACGGTCGAACGTTCTTTTTTCGAAAATGGGTTCGGCCGATTTTCTGTATAGTGTATGGCCAGCATAAGGCCGGCAGGCTAATGCAACATGCTCATCTGATCTCACTAACCTGAGATCCATCTGATCCGGTAAGCGGCCTTTTTTACCATATTTGTGAAAAGGAGGAATATCGGTGTGTCTCTTTCTATAAAGAAGATTGGTGCTAATATCAACCTAGCATATTTCCATCAAGGACTGATCATTGTTTCTACATCTAAGATGTTCAAGGGGAATAAGTGTCCCACTGATAAACATTTTTAGCACTAATTTGGATATGTATGGTGTTCACCACATTGTTGCGAATTGATAGTCACAAGTAACATTGTTACTAGCAACATATGTTTCAGGGTGCTCACTACATTGTTGCGGATTGATTTTCATAAGTAACATTGTAATTAATAACACATGTTTTGTTTCACTGTTGAACACGTGGTGTGAGTATAGGAATTAAATGTTCCTAATATAGAAAAATAAGTCAATTTCACGATTTTTTTTAAATATATGTCTATAGTAATAACGTTTTTCATGAGTTTTTGGCCGGATTGAAATGGCTTTAAGTGTGGTATACAAATAGTAGTCATAACTATCGGGATCACTTATATTTAATACACACTAAGATATGATGCGCGCTGGTTACACTATTTACTATTTATTTTTTGGGTCTTTTGTATTTATGGACTAACACGAGCAGCAGCACAATTTTTTTATTTTTTTTGTATGGTTAGCCCAAAATCACGTTTCTTTATATATATCTTTTTCTAATAGGAACACAAAATGATTATCTGTCTGCTTTGTGCCCTCAAGACACCCTATACCAAACTGATCTTTGAAAAAGAACCTTGGGATTTTCCTTTGAGAGAAGGTCTATACCAGAAATGTCTGCTCAGTTAATAAACATGCTATTGCTTGGCTATACTAGAATACATGTTTAAGTGCTTATGCGATACACATTAATAGTAGATGTGGCTGTTTGATGAATAAATTACAAATTCAAATTACAAACATTACAAACATTTGAACAGCAGCTTGCATATAGTTGACTTTTTGTATTCTTGTTAACTGTGTGAATATAGTTAATTGTTGTAGAGATTTTCTTGCTGATAAATTTGCAGTTAGAATGAAAGCACTTTTGTTCAGATCTCTTTTTATTGGTTTTACAGTGACCTTTCACTCCTGGCTTGTTATATTTCTTAAGGATAATTGTTCATTCTTTTTCACTTACTGTATACTAGCTTTGGTCTCAGAATATATAATAAGATAAGAAAAGGTTCAGTATGTGGCAGTATTGTACAGGGTGATGATTAAATAACAAGAATTGTTACACATAATTTGTTCATTTTTTTCCTTAAATATACACTATATTACCAAAAGTATTGGGAACTCTGCCTTTACACGCACATGAACTTTAATGGCATCCCAGTCTTATGCCCCGTACACCTGGTCGGATTTTCCAATGGAAAATGTCCGATCGGAGCGTGTTGTCGGAAATTCCGACCGTGTGTGGGCTCCATCGGATATTTTCCATCTGATTTTCCGACACACAAAGTTGGAGAGCAGGAGACAAAATCCGTTGTCGGAAATTCCGATCGTGTGTACACAAATCCGACGGACAAAGTGCCACGCATGCTCAGAATAAATAAAGAGATGAAAGCTATTGGCCACTGCCCCGTTTATAGTCCCGACGTACGTGTTTTACGTCACCGCGTTTAGAACGATCGGATTTTCCGACAACTTTGTGTGACCGTGTGTATGCAAGACAAGTTTGAGCCAACATCTGTCGGAAAAAATCCTAGGATTTTGTTGTCGGAATGTCCGAACAAAGTCCGACCGTGTGTACGGGGCATAAGTCCGTAGGGTTCAATATTGAGTTGGCCCACCCTTTGCAGCTATAACAGCTTCAACTCTTCTGGGAAGGCTGTCCACAAGGTTTAGGAGTGTGCCTATGGAAATGTTTGACCATTCTTCCAGAAGCGCATTTGTGAGGTCAGACACTGATGTTAGAGAGAAGGCCTGGCTCGCAAACTGCGCTCTAATTTATCCCAAAGGTGTTCTATCAGGTTGAGGTCGGGATTCTGCGCAGGCCAGTCAAGTTCCTCCACCCCAAACTCGCTCATCTTCAGTATGTCTTTATGGACCTTGCTTTGTGCACTGATCGAAATGAATTGGTGGAGATGGGATTATTGTGTGGGGTTGTTTTTTAGGGGTTGGGCTTAGCCCCTTAGTTCCAGTGAAGGGAACTCTTAAGGCGTCAGCATACCAAGACATTTTGGACAATTTCAGGCTCCCAACTTTGTGGGAACAGTTGGGGAATGGCCCCTTCCTGTACCAACATGACTGCGCACCAGTGCACAAACAAGGTCTATAAAGACATGGATGAGAGAGTTTGGAGTGGAGAAACTAGACTGGCCTGCACAGAGTCCTGACCTCAACCCAATACAAGACTTTTGGGATGAATTAGAGCGCAGACTGCGAGCCAGGCCTTCACTCCAATATCAGTGCCTGACCTCACAAATGCGCTTCTGGAAGAATGGTCAAACATTCCCATAGACATACTCGTAAACCTTGTGGAACCGGAGTCCCAATACTTTTGGCAATATAGCGTATGTATGCATATCAGTCTGCTATATTAGTCTGAATTTTGTTTCACAAATGATATGATAGTATACTGCATTGGGCAGCATTCCCAATGCAAGAACAAGGCAATTTGCCTTATATCTTATGGCTACAGTTCACACCAACATGCTGCATTAACAAGATCCTTCACAGACAGCAATTTAAAGGAACATAGGTGTCTCTGAGTGTGCCGTCCAAGTTTTTCTGTAGAAGCACAAAAAAGTTGAGTTGAGTTCCAGGCCTTTTCTGGCACATTTTTCACATTTAACAATCAGTATTTATTTCTAGAAAATTACTTAGAAACCCCAACATTAGAATTTTTTAAAGCAGAGGCCCTAGAGAATAAATTGGTGGGTTTTTAAAAATTTTATGTCACACGGTATTTGTGCAACGGTTTTTTCACATTCAATGCCTTTGGAGAAAAATACATGTTTTTTAATTTTAATGCAAAAAAACATAACCCATTTTTTTTTGTAAGATATAAAAGATGATGTTACACAAGTAAATAGATACCAAAAATGTCACATTTCAAAATTGTGCTTGCCCGTGCAACGGCGACAAACTGTTTTATTTTTACACTGTTGCTTTAAAAAAAATTTTTAGCACTTTTATTGCTGTCACATAGAATGTAAACATCCTTCTGACAGCAATAGGCATGTGACAGCTGCTCTTTATGGAGAGATATGGGGTCTGTAAGACCCCAAATCCCTCCTCTAGCCTTAAAAGCATTCAAAACACCAAGATCAGTGATTTTGAATGCTTTTGATTTTTTTTCAATGGCACAGTTGGCATCCAAGTAAACCTAAAGGGATGTCAGGTCATCACTTCCAGGTTACCATACTGGAGAGCCGATCCAAGCCAATCCTGGCTTTGTTCTGCGGTCCAACCAGCCGATGGACGCAACGTTTAATCACTCGGGTCTCCTGGTGGGTCGGAAGAGCCTGAGCAAGCCGAGGAAAGCGGCGCGGGGGGGGGTTCTGGCCCAAGGGTGGCACCAACCCACACTAAAATGTACCCCTGATGTTCCCTTAGGAGGTGATTTGTTGTAACCTCCCTTCACAGAAGAATTATTTATTACTCCTAAATATTTGGAACAATCTCTCTGCCAGTCTCCTGTATGCATTTCGACCTGTATGCACAGGTTATGAACTGTTGACTTTGTGGTGTGTAGGCAGGTAGAGGCTAATGCTGCCCCAGCCAGGAGGCAGAAAGTTAACCCAGTTTCTGCGCTCTCTCTGAGCTCTGCCTTTCTCTACATGTGCTGGAAATAAAAGGGGGGAGGGCTCTGCACTTCTGCCAGTGCACGTTTAGCTTGTTATGGTTATGTGCTATCATGTGGTTGCTTTGTACCTCAACACATTCAGTGAATGGCAGTTATAAATTTCATTATACAATATCTACCCTTTTCTGCAAATGCATTACATATTTATGTACTTTCAAAATGATTAAATAAGAAAAATGCGTGCACAGAGCAGAATCTAACATTCTGGGAGAAAAGTACATCTTTCCAATAAGTGAAAGCGGTTATTTATTTGTGATTGGAACTAAGTACTGTTAACCTCCCTGGCGGTATGATTATTTCGGATTTTAGGTGCTGAAAGCGGTACAATTATTTTGCATGGAAATTTGCGTTTTATATTGTAGGCCTGTAATTCTTAACAATAACACACTTAAACAAGAGTCTAGTAGATATCCCGGGTATGATGAAGTTTGAAACACAAAAACATAAATTATAATATAATAAATAAATATAAATAATTAAAAAAAAAATAATATAATAATAATAAAATAAATTTCCCCACGATTCACTATCGCTCAGTTCTGCAAGTGTTCTAATTTACTATTGCTGTTTTCTAGCTGATCTAAAGCCACTTTTGACATAAAGGGACACTTTTTGGTTGCTATGGACAATCTCCAGTTTCCAGGCAGAAAGAACAGTATATATAATATAAAACTGCATGCAGGGCATGGGCCAAAGCACTGGGGACAAAAGGGAAGTGAATGATTTCATACAGCACTGTCATCTGTAAGATGACAGTACTGTATGTGTTATGGTTTGTACATTTTTTTTAATTTGCCGCCAGGCTCCGCCCCCGTGCGTCGCGCCGCTCGCAGGGAACGGAGCCTGGCACGGAGAGGCTTCGGAGGAGACAGAGCCCACGGACACTGCGGGGGACATCGCAGGATCCTTGGGACAAGGTAAGTAACGCCGCACCAGGATCCTGCAATGCGATCCCGAGTGTGGCTCGGGGTTAACGCTATTGGGACTGAAATTTAACCCCAAGCCACACTCGGGATTACCGTCAGGGAGGCTACGGAAAGATTTAAAATGTTTGGGTTTTTTTTGGTCGAATTTGTATGAAATTTATTCTAATAAAGGAATGTAATTTTTGGACCAATTTGGTGGATGTTGTGTACTCCTTTGCTGGGTTCCTCTGCCTTTTTCTATACATGCCACTATTGCCGCCACTGGGGTTGATTTACTAAATCTGGAGAGTGCAAAATCAGATGCAGCTGTGCATGGTAGCCAATCAGCTTCTAACTTCAGCTTGTTCAATTAAGCTGTGATAAAAAAAACCTGGAAGCCGATTGTTTTTTATGCAGAGCTGTACCAGATTTTGTGCTCTTCAGCCACTAGGATAGCCCAAAAACTGTATCCGGCAGTCATCTTGCACTGTAAAATACGAGTGCAGAATATGGGTCATTTATGGACACCCAAAGGTTATCTACAGACATTCAATTTAAAGGCTGGCTTTAAATGCAGAATCCAGCCATGAAAGAATCTTTTTAATCAAAAATCGCAGTACAGCCTTAATAAAACTGGGCAAAGGTGAGTGCTTGTACCTATGGGACAGTGGAGGATGTACCAGTGGAGGGCTCTCTTTGGGTAAAAGAAATACAGATCACTAGCAAAAGAATTCAACATTTCCATTCAAACATTGTTCCAGGAAAGCCCAGACAAGGAATATCTGCCTTTGTTCAGTAGTATAGCAGCAGCAACAATACAGATTAAATTATACATACTGTGTATATATATATATATATATATATATATATATATATATATATATATATATATATATATATATATATATACAGTATGTACAATTTAACCTCTATTGTTGCTTCTGCTATACTTTTAAATATTCAGTGAAAAAGAGAGAAATTGCCCCGCCTTTACAGTCAACTGCAACACAAATGAAAGCTGATTTTACCAGTTATGTAAGCTAATTACAATTATTACAGCAATCACGCAGGGTTTTCAGTACTAAATCACAGATTTATATTACCGTATTTAATCTAATATAAACAGTTTCAGAAGAAAACCTTAGAGGTGAAGTGGAGCGATTTTTTAAAAGCAATGCTTTTAGTTTTTTTCGGAACAATTATTTTTAAAAATTATTGGAATATTTTACAAAAACAGTTGTGGAAAATCAAATAAAAATGTTTCAAATAACACTTCATAATAAATAAAAGTAATTTTATTTATTACTTCACATGGATGGCTGGGGGCTGGTAGCTCAGGCAGTTGATCTGCATTTTTACCACCTTCTGATCACCGACTAAACTGTGCAATGGCAGCCAGGAAGTAGTACATAGAAAATTAAACAGCATGTTGCATTTTGCAGGTAGTATCACTGCTAAACATGTCCCAGGGAAGTGACTATGAAGCCATGCAGCAACCACAAGCCAAGCTTAACTGCACATTAATTCAATAGAAAATCCCATTTTGCTAAAAAAAAAAAAAAGCAGCAGTAATGCTCTACCGCCCTTAGAAAAGTGATTGATTTTCAGAGGGGCTGCAAAGAGCGATTACCTGTGTGAACAAGGCCTAAACAGTCTTTGTATCAACTAACATTTTTCAATAGACATAACAAATAAATTGCACCCATGACACTATATCTAGTGGTTAGTTAAATTGAACTAGACTTGTTCTGTAATGTAGAATATGTTTCGAAGTTAATCCAATCGACGTCTTTAGTTCAGAAGAACTGAAGAAGTGGCTTGAATAAGCTATGTGACATCTTCAGCATTATAGAAAAGTCCAGTAGAATGTGACTAACTACTAGTATACCATGATCTGAATTAATGAGAACCCTCACAGATATCATCAAATATAATAAAAGCATGATGACTATGCAACACATATCCAATAAAATGCATGAATAATGAAAAAATAATTACACCCTTGTATGCATGTGAGTCTCATCCAGTCAAGGTTATTAGGACATAGCCGCTCATACAGGAATGGTTGTGCAAAGAGTGAGAATATATACTGTAGATGCTCAAGCATGCCGCAGTTGAGCACATCACACAAAAGATAACATGTTTGATATAAAACTACTCAGCCAGGTATTGATGCATCATTTATGCAACACTCTTGTTTAGCACCCGTACAGTGAAATGGATTGTCCTTTTTTATTTTGTAAATTTGTATGCTTGAAAATCTTTTTAGACACATGATCAAATGGATCCATACACTACCTAGCTGTGCTAGATCATTGCTGTTTAAAACAGTGGGATTGAATTACTAAAACAGTAGAGGCTCGACGTTCAAGAGAATGTTCACTGAGCTTAGTAAATAGGAAGCTGTAATCACTCGATCGATCAATCAACGATGTACTAAGAAGCATTTTACTTTCTCTTGCACATAGTGGGTATTCAAAATGAACACACTTTGAGCAGGATAAACATTCCCCCAATAATCTCATTATGTGTACTAGGTTTAAGGCCTCATTCACACAGGGCATTTTAATGCCTGCCCCATACAGGGCCGTGTTTACTGGTATGGGGATGCACGGGTGTTGTGTGCATCTCTATGCTGACAGTCGCTTTGCTGTCTATTGGGATGCAGCTGCTGCACGGAGGCACCGGTGGCTCCCAATGTGACATCCATGCTTGTGTGGGTGAAGGGATTAAAAGGCCTCATGTGAAACTTCCTGATAGGTTGGCAGAGCAGAGTAGAGAACTGATCAGTGCGGTGCTGTTCACTCATTGTCCAGTAACAGGTTGGAGAAGGTCCTAAACTAGGCTGTAGTGCTTAAAGTGATACTAAACACGCACTGTTTAATTTACATTGTCCCTTATATTTCTGTATGTGGATAATGGTACTGTAATTATTTTTAGTATCTTTTCCCTAATCAATATACATCTGTCACATGACCCTACTCTTTCCCAGCCTGTCTGCAGGGAAACATAAGCAGGAGGAGCTTCTAGTCCTCCACTGCTGGTCACATGTTCAAAATAAAAATAAAACAGTCTTTGGAATACAGAGTAAAAATAAATAAATAATATCTAAAACAGTTTTATTTTGTCATACAATATATATTTGAAAACTAACGTTTATTATCCTGTTACCTTTAAGACAGTTTACATATTTTTTTTTCAACTGTGTATTTACCTGTTTCCTCGGAGTTCAGCTTTATAGCATTCTTAAAGCCTAAGTTAACTTTTTTTAAAAATCAGCACGAGGGATATTGCTTACCATCAATGTGATGTACCCTATATGCCACCATAATTTTCCGGTGTGGTGGCGATTAATAGAGTGAGGGAGCTGTGACAGGCGCTCATCAAGAGTGCCCGAGTATGCCCGCCCTTTTTGCTAAGCTTCTCAATTCATAGAAGCTGGTACTACAGTTTCTGTGGATGAAACGTGAGCCATAAATGAACGATTGGCAGATGACTGAAAGGTAAGCTTAGGCTTTAAAGGGTAACTCAACTTGTATGGGGAAAAAAACAGATATAAAAAAAATCCTAGAAGTCTGCATTAAGATACACGTCAGATTTTGGGCATCCCCTGCAACAAAAATGTCACTGAGAGATGCTCCCAAAGGGAAATCACATCTAAGGGGATGCAGACCCTGCCACTTTCCTCCTTAAAGCCCTGAAGGTGCAGCAACTGATAGATAATTATAAAATCACTTCCATTAGATTCACTCTACTGATGGACACAGATGAACAGACAGCTATTTCTTCAAAATAACAAAAGGTAGGAATCTGCAACAATGTTGGTTAAAATCCCTGCAATGTACATAGATCACCCAGAGGGAATTATTTTTTTCTTTACAAAAGTGGAGTTACCCTTTAAAGCTGAAGTTTAACCGCTTCAGCCCCAGAAGATCCTCCTGATCAGAGCACTTTTTCAGATTCGGCACTGCGTCGCTTTAACTGACAATTGCGCAGTCATGCAACATTGCACCCAAATAAAATTGACATAATTTTTTTCCCACAAATAGAGCTTTATTTTGGTGGTATTTGATCACTTCTGTGGTTTTTATTTTTTGCGCTATAAAAAAAAGAGCGACAATTTTGAAAAAAACGCATTCTTTTTTACTTTTTGCTAAAATAAATATCCCCCCCAAAAAAATAAAAAATAAAAATTTTTCCTCAGTTTAGGCCAATATGTATTACTCTACATATTTTTGGTAAAAAAAATCGCAATAAGCGTACATTGATTAGTTTGCACAAAAGTTCTAGCGTCTACAAAATATTGGATAGTTTTATGGCATTTTTATTTTTAATTTTTTTTTTTTTATTAGTAATGGCGGCGATCTGTGATTTTTATCAGGATTGAGAGATTATGGCGGACACATTGGACAATATTGACACTATTTTGGGACCATTGTCATTTATACAGCAATCAGTGCTATAAAAAATGCACAGATTACTGTGTAAATGACACTGGCACTGAAGGGGTTAACCACTGGGGTGCGATGAAGGGGTTAAGTGTGTCCTAGGGAGTAATTCTAACTGTAGGGGGATGGGCTTCAATTCACATGACAGCAATCACAGCTCCCAATGACAGGGAGCGGTGATCTCTGTCATGACACAAGCCAGAATGGGGAAATGCCTTGTTTACATAGGCACTTCCCTGTTCTGAGGCTCCGTGACACGATCGCTGGGAGACCGGTGGACAGTGAGTCTGCCGGTCCAGCGGGCACGGTCACGCTGTACGCGGCGGGAGCACACGTGCCTGCTATCCCCGGCTCTTAAAGGGGACGTACAGGTACACCCATTTGCCCACCGCTGCCACTGTGCTGACGTATATCGACGTGCAGCGGTCGGCAAGTGGTTAATTTACTTATTTTTGCCTTTGCTGCCCCCCAAAATGCTAGTGAAGTATTTAAATAAAAACTTAAAAGTAGGTTGGCTCTTCAGTATATTTATACAAATATCAAAATGCCTTGATAAGTTAATGTCAGACTAGAGGAGTAGGTGTTCCTAGGCAGGCTTCAATTGTATGCAGACTGCCCTATGTAATGGCCACATTCATTTAGATGACACTGGATGTCCTCCAGAAAGGAAATGAGGCAGGCTTTATCTGACATGATGCTTCTTATGCACACTGTGAAAAGCTGACTGTGTGTAGTGTAATCAGAATAAACAATGTCAGTACAGGGGAGGAATCTGTACAGCTGTACAAGACTGGAGATAAGGCTAGAGTTCAGCTTTAATAGAGTGTTAGCACTTTACAAGTCCCAGCATTGCAGGGCAAGGTATCTTCTTCCAATATTTTTTTCATCTGCTCCCTCCCACTGGCCCCATCCATGGATATAAGATAAAGTCAAAAGGTCATTGTACATTTTACTGGGCTCTACCATATTAAACAAGCACCCCCATGTCCACCAAGCTCCTATGAGTAACATTTCACATTTTTCAAAATGTATGAGTGAGCCTACTATAGCCTCAGAGAGCTGATAAGGTAGGAGAATCCCACACACCCTATAGCTGTGCCTTGGCCATGGCCATGATTTTGTTAAAAAAAATTGTGAAATTGAAGTAGATGAGAAATGAGTACAGGGAGGAAGAAGACAACACAGAGAAATAGACATCTCTATAGATGGATGAATGAGCCATACACATTAGTCTGGCATAGTTTGCAAGAAGGTGCAGAATGATATGATTTTTACCACTGTTATGGCGGTTTGTTTTATGCCATAGTCATGTGTACATCATGTGTACAGCTCATTCATCTCAGGTATGCTCTGTTCTATTCCACCCTGCAGCTAATTCTTGTCTCTTCTGTATTTTGTCACAAGTGACAGTGAAGGGAAATAAGAGATATAAAAATACAAGGTGTAGCAGCAATAGTTAAATAAAAACATTATATATATATATATATATATATATATATATATATATATATATATATATATATATATATAGATCTATATCTATATATATATATATATATATATATATTAGCAGCATCATATTGAGATAGGTTTTAATTCAGGGTGCTGTGGTGAACATTTACCAAAAGAACAGCAAATATATTATATTGTGCAGTCACTGTCATTTGTTGGAAAAAGTCCTTTTGATTAATGGATGATGTATTGTAAATTATCATTTCTGGGTTCTCCATGGTTGCTTACAGAGCACATGTATGAATTTCTACCTTGTAGGAATACAGCTGTGGTAATATATATATATATATATATATATATATATATATATATATATATATATATATATATATATATATAAAAGAATCTTGATTTTATCTCCATATAAGCTATGTTCATATCAGGTTGTAATGAATCTATCATTTCATTTTATTACATTGGATACATTCTTCTGTAGCAAGGCACATCACCAACCTGCATCTGCAACGTAGCCATTTTGGTATATTAAATACATGTATAAATCATGTACACAAAATGATTAAATTAGGCCCAGTAGAGAATTTAATAGTGTCTATATTTTACTGAGGAACATAGATAGATAGATAGATAGATAGATAGATAGATAGATAGATAGATAGATAGATAGATAGATAGATAGATAGATAGATAGATAGATCGATAGATACTGTGGATAGATTGCAAGCTCCTATGAGCTTAACCCTTTTGTATTTAATTGTAATGTAATTGTCCTGTCTCTCTTTATATTGTAAACTGCTGTGCAAACTTTTGGCTCTATCTAAATCCTGTATAATGAATATATATATATATTAATTAGAGAGAGAGGGAGAGAGAGAAAGGGGAGTATTATCCCCTCTCTCTCTCTCTCTCTCTCTCTCTCTCTCTCTTATACAAGATTTTTATATACATATATTTATATAATTTATTTGTTATGGGTAAAAACACAAATACTTGACTAATCATACATATATATCTATATCTATAGATATATATCTACAGATATATATAGATATAGATATATATATGATTAATTATTTTTTATGAGGTAAGAACAAATACTTGGAAAAAAACATATATATTTTTTTAATTGATTTTTTTAATGGGGTAATAACAAATACTTGGAGAATTATAAGATACCAAAAAGGCAAAATATTGTAAAAAGAGATACTGTGTAGTTGAATCCATTCTTGTTGCAATACACAGAACAGTATATTGGCAGTCCCAATATCAATAATAATTACGTTTATCATAAGAACAGGATCAGCAAACCTTATATAAATATTTGGAATCCCTTTCTTCTACTGTACCTATAGTAGATGATTAGATGGCCTATTCAGTGTGAGATCAAAGGGTAAGAATGTACAAACAAATCCAAACACACAAGTGTCACGATTGGAATGACATCATCAGTCCCTATTCAATAATGACAGTTCAGTCCTCTGTGCTTCCTCTGTACTTCGTATGGCATATAACCCATTCATTCCTCTAAGCACAAGCCATGTATTGTTACAAGTGCTAAATATTTGGATTTCTTTTCACTTCTTTCGAATTTCTTACAGATCTGGCTCAAGTGCAGATGTCATTTAAAAGGAAACGGGTTAAAAAAAAAAAAAAGAAGTATTTTGATGTCGGTTTCCCTGCAGCTTTTTCCTTTCCTGCTCTCCTAATGATCAGCATCCTCTCCTTATCAGTGCAATCTCCTCCTCCCCCGAATATTGCACAGCGCACAGTCGTGCAGGTTTGTGTTGTCTACAGTTCAGGCTGGGGAGCTCCCATCATATAAATCATCATCCTTCTCTTCTTTATAGAACTGAAAAGTTTTCAGGACTGGGATCATCTCCAGCCCACATGAAAGGGTCCAGAGATAGGGCAGACAGCATCCCTTTTAATGAGACTCACACAGCTTAGTGCTGAGTCTAGAATAAACACACCCTGCAGTCCCACAAACTTCCTCCCCACTTAAAAGAAGCAAACAAACCTGAGATTCATTAGTCCATAGACCACAATTTAGTGCTGGCTACACACAGCTCTATCAGGGAGCTACAGGGAAGAGGGCTTACCCCAAGTCATTAACCACTTCCTCACCTTCCACTTTATTCACATGGACATCCTCTGTTATATTAGCATTCATTAAGAAAATACCAAAGCAGCATGATCCAATCGTCTAGCCTCTTCCCAAATTCGTTCTGCATGCATGAATTGTACTATTTTTTTATTATTACCGGCTGCCAGACACATAAAGGGGTTGCAACAGTATAAAGCTGAAATATATAGAAAATGCAGGAAAGAAAATTACTGGCCAAAAGAGCATACAGTCTAAAAAGATACAAAAGGAAATACTGTCTCAATTAATCGGGAAATTATTCGTTAGTAATCCTAATATTATACTAATAATATTAATAATAATAACTACTGGATGCTTGACAAGCCTATAAATATTGTATGTATGAATCCAATGTATATGCCTAAGTATATATATCTACATTTGTGAACACAGAGACACACGGTGATGATGATGATGATGATAATGATTAAACGATGTGATATTTGGAGGTCATCCTAAAACTGTCACAGTCCTAGTTTCCTCAAGGTTTTTCTTACAAAGCAATCAGCCTTGCTCTCAGTAATCATTACACTGCACATTTATTGCCCTATCTCACAGCTTGCAATGGAGTCTGGGGCAGGGAAAAGGTGCTCTAAAAATTAGTATGTAAATCCTAGCAATTAGCATGAGGGAGAAAATAGGATTTCCATCGGCAATATGTGTGAATCTGGAGTAATGTGTCAGTAACTTACAAATCACTGACTGGCCTCTCATCAGTCATCTTTTGGAGGGCTTTACAGAGTGTCACTGTGCAGGGGGGTGGGAAAGAAAGAAAGAAAGAAAGAAAGAAAGAAAGAAAGAAAGAAAGAAAGAAAGAAAGAAAGAAAGAAAGAAAGAAAGAAAGAAAGAAAGAAAGAAAGAAAGAAAGAAAGAAAGAAAGAAAGAAAGAAAGAACAAGACTATTAAAAAAGAAGGAAGGAAGAAAAGATAGCTACTATTAAAGAAAAAAAGGAAGGAAAGAAATGACAGAAGACATAAAGAAGAAAGGAAAGAAGGAAGGAACGAAAGAGTACCTATTATTAAAGAAGGAAGGCTAGAAAGAAAGGAGGAAAGGAACGAAGGAAGGAAGGAAGGAGGGAGGGAGGGAAAGAGGAAGGAAGGAAGGGGAAAAAGAAAGAAAAAAAGGCTACAATTAAAGCAAGAAGTGGAGAAAGAAAGGGGGAAAAAAAGAAAGAAGCATAGCTAACATCGGCAATATGTGTGAATCTGGAGTAATGTGTCAGTAACTTACAAATCACTGACTGGGCTCTCATCAGTCATCTTTTGGAGGGCTTTACAGAGTGTTACTGTGCAGGGGGGTGGGAAAGAAAGAAAGAAAGAAAGAAAGAAAGAAAGAAAGAAAGAAAGAAAGAAAGAAAGAAAGAAAGAAAGAAAGAAAGAAAGAAAGAAAGAAAGAAAGAAAGAAAGAAAGAAAGAAAGAAAGAAAGAAAGAAAGAAAGAACAAGACTATTAAAAAAGAAGGAAGGAAGAAATGACAGAAGACATAAAGAAGAAAGGAAAGAAGAAAGGAAAGAAAGAGTACCTATTATTAAAGAAGGAAGGATAGCTAATAAATAAGGAAGGATAGAAAGAAAGGAGGAAAGGAACGAAGGAAGGAAGGAAGGAAGGAGGTAGGGAGGGAGGGAAAGAGGAAGGAAGGAAGGAAGGGGAAAAAGAAAGAAAAAAAGGCTATAATTAAAGCAAGAAGTGGAGAAAGAAAGGGGGAAAAAAGAAAGAAGCATAGCTAACAATAAAGAAAGAATAGCTACTACCAAAGAATGAATGCCGGTATTTATGAGAGAATAAATAGCTAATATTGCAGAGTATATATACAGTGCCATTGTCGGATTTTTGGTATAAGAAAAGCCTGTTCAAATAAAACTAACACAAGAATATTTTTACCAAATAAATAAAAGCTAAGCATGATGGAGTGCTCTGACTTTGAAGTGTGAATGGATATATATCAGGGTGTATATTAGGAAGGACTGCACACAGGGTTGTTACAGGGGGGTGGAGGTGAATCTGAGCTACCAGGATGAATTGGACCCTTGTGTGTTGAGTGTTGGCCAGCAGGCAGTGAGTGGTGCAGTTGGTGCCAGTGAAGAGGGTGCCATGAACATGCTCACCTCCACATCCCAGATGCCCTTTTCCTAATAGAAGCTCCTAGACTTACCAGCTTTCTTCTCCCCCGTTCTCTCTGCTAATAATAACCTCTTGAGATCCCCGCTTCTCAGGAACGACTCTATCCTTCATCATTCAAATGGGAATCTGCTTGGTGTTATTTCTGTTTGATCTCAGCTTAGTCTTCCACCCAACATTAGAAAAGCTCTCCCCGGCTGCATGCCTCTGGGAGATGGGGATATTAGAAGACCTGCCTATTGGGGGGCAACGTGCCACCCAGATTTCTATATATCTTTTTCTGCATCATACTTTTTTTTTGTTGCAGGTTTGCTCATTTCTGTTTCAAGTGTTTTTTTGTTGTTGTTTTTTTCAGTATGCGCATCTATTTTACACAGCACTGGCTGCATTTGATGTGTTTTAGAAAGTTTTGACTGTACAGTGTTACTGTGACATGTAGGGGTGACACATTGAGGGGTGTCCTGTTGACGTCACCCCTCCCTTGCCATGAAGCTGGTGTGAAGCTGATCACATACAATGTGAACCCTGGAAAGGTTCTCAGCAAGAAATGCACACCTGCCCTACTTATTAGATATTTCTCCTCTGTTTTCCTTAATTGCTATTATTAGGAGTATTTCATTTTGGACTGTTTGCCTCCCCCTAGTTTTTTTTTCCTCTCCCTCCCTTCCACTCTCATCTTGTCCCCTCCTGCCCCTTCATTTGCTGAGCTGGTGTGTGTCTGTTTCCCTCCTCTATCAGCAAGCTGTCAATCAGTGCGGCGGCTTCTCTTTCATCTCTTTCCACCGCCTCCTCCCCTACAGCAGACAGAGAGAGAGAGAGAGAGAGAGAGAGAGAAGGGGGAGGAAGGAGAGAGGGAGGGGGGCACAGGAGGAGGGGGATGTTAAAGTTACATTACACAAACACACACTGCTTGCCCCTTCACATTTCACAGGGATAACCAGGCTGCCTTCCTCCTAACCCACCCAGAGCCACACAACCAAGAGGACCTGTTCCCAGATGGAATAAGTTGAGGAGGCTTTCTGGAGTTCCACCTAGAGGGGTCTACAGGAAGAGCCTGAGGTTCCCACTCACTAGCCATTGCCTTGCAAGGTCATCACAGGGGTCTCCTAGCTTTCCAGAGTCATCACAGTGGTCTTCTTGCCTTCCAGGGTCATCACAGGTGGGACCCATTGCCTGTCATCTCAGAGGACCTCATTGCCCCAGAGGACTACAAGAACAAAGAAGGATCATATACTTTGTAACCCTTGTGGCAAGATCTTTTTTTTTTTTTTTCTGCTCAGACATCCTTCTGGTTTACTCAGCCCTGAGTCATAGGCTGGGACAAACTTCTCTCCACTCTTAGTCACACTAACAACAAACTTTTTATTTTCTTTGTCGCTTTCCATGGGACGCTAGAGAAAAGAAAGTTTCGATGGTAACACAAGAAGCCCTTTGAAGAGTGAGATTGTCCCCCCGGATCTGATCAGACGTGAGCCCTGGATCCTCAGGCAGAGGAGCAGAAGATCGCACTGCTGCCTGCCCACTGATTCGGATTTACCCTGCTTTGGGGGGGCTGCTGGCTGGGGAAGGGGGAAAGTTTGCTGCTTCGGTTGGATTTCTAATCCTCTGTGAACAGTAGTGGTGTATTCTGTCACAGAGCCATGCCTCAGCTCTCTGGAGCAGGGGGAGGCAATGGAGGTGGTGGGGACCCTGAGTTGTGTGCCACCGATGAGATGATCCCGTTCAAGGATGAAGGGGATCCCCAAAAGGAGAAGATCTATGCGGAGATCAGCCACCCGGAGGAAGAGGGGGACCTGGCAGATATCAAGTCTTCTTTGGTCAATGAGACTGAAATACCGAGCAGCAACAGCCACGAGGTAACTACAAGTCAAGTCTGGCAGGGGGAAGCCCATGGGTGGTCAGTTGTGGGGGGGAGGGGGAGGGGGGTTCAGTTCATGTGCATTGTGTAGGGTTAGCTGATGCATTGTCCTAGGGATCATTCAAAGTTTACAGGTAAGAAAAACAGCAGTAGTGTGACACCGATCAGCAGGGGATGGTGCCTTTACCTGCATAGCAGGTCTTTTATGAGTGTTTTTCATATGTTAATGGCAGTTTGTCTGGGACATTGCTTTAACTGTGATGCACATCAATGACACGCTCTCTACTTGAGTAGCATTGACAGTTTACATCAGCCTTTTTATACCAGAGGACCCCATAACATCGTTTTCAGGTCTTATGTTAAAACTGGTTCATTGGGGGTCGGTGGGGAACATGCCTCTTACATTGAAGGGTCAGAAGTAAATATGCCCCTTACATTGATAGTCAGTGAGAAGAATGGAACCCTTACATTGGGGGTCAGTGGGAAGAATGCCCCTTATATTGGTGGTCAGTAGGAAGAATAGAACCTTTACATTGGTGGTCAGTAGGAAGAAAAGAACCCTTACATTGAGAATCAGTGGCAAGAATGCCCCTTACATTGGTGGTCAGTAGGAAGAATGGAACCCTTACTTTGGTGGTCAATGGGAAGAATGGAACCCTTACTTTGGTGGTCAGTGGGAAGAATGGAACCCTTACATTGGTGGTCAGTAGGAAGAATGGAACCCTTACATTGGTGGTCAGTAGGAAGAATGGAACCCTTACATTGGTGGCCAGTAGGAAGAATGGGACGCTTACATTGGGGGTCAGTAAGAAGAATGCCCTTTACATTGGTAATCAGAACGCCACCCTTTCAGGCATGGGGGTTGATTTACTAAAACTGGAGAGTGCAAAATCTGGTGCAGCTGTTCGTGGTAGCCGGTCAGCTTCTAGATCCAGCTTCATCAATTAAGCTTTGACAATTAAACCTGGACGCTGATTGGTTTCTTTACAGAGCTGCACTAGATTTTACACTCTCAAGTTTTGGTAAATCAACCCTATGGGGTCATGCAGCTGGTTCTGCCAAGTGGCATTGGCCTAAAAACAATGCAGGTACCATCAGATGGGAGGTCAACAAGCCACAGCTCAAGGAAGCCCAAGCAACAACTAAAGGAACTATTTGGTTCCACAGAACCCTGGTTGAGAATGGCTGGTCTAAATTGAGTGAAGACTAAAAAAAATTGGAGCTGCCTCCAATAGTAGCAAGTGATATCCTAAATGGTTGCTCTGGGTATCATCACTTTTACTGGACCAAGGAATATGGTTGCTATGGACATCAGCTGCACCCTTTTCCAAGTTTTCATGAATCATCCCCTTTTGCACCTAAAGTGGTCACTTTTGAATGATTAGGACAGTAGAAGATGCTAGCTGATTGGTTGCTATGGCTTGCTGCACTTTATTATTTGTTGTCTACTTTAGATAATGAGGCAGAGAGCCATCAGCATGCCTAGGCATTCACATAAAAGCCATGATCTTTAGTAGGGCAGTATTTGTCATGTCACAGTTCACTTCATATGCGCAATCTGTTTGTAACATGAGAATTTTTAGGCTTTACAGCAAAGTGCTTTCCCTGACCCCTTGTGAACTAGGTGCTCCCATGGCCTTATAAAGCATCACCACCACTTTTCATCTAAGCATTGGTATGTGCGCAAGGACCACTGACAGGATTGTTTTATTCCATGAGTGGGCCCAAGGAACAGGACATTCTGATGAGCCCTGACACATTGCTAAATCATTTTATTCCAGAATTCACCTTGTGAGGAGATTTACCACTCAAAGTATATTTCAAGCCAAAACTTTTTTTTCAATTCTGGATGGTGAATTTTGGTTTTCTCATTAGCCAGATTTTTCTTCACTTTCTGTCCTGTAGACTTAACAGCAAGTGAAATAATATATTTCTAATGAGAGAAAAATCCCCTCTTAGTTGTTACAGAAGCAAGTGTCCCCATAGGAAGGTTTCCTTTTTATTTCTATTCAGATGACAACTAAACATTTTAATTTTTCCCTTACATTAATTCCTGGTGACATAGGGGATTAGTACAATTAAAGAGGATCAATTTCCCTAACAG
This sequence comes from Aquarana catesbeiana, assembly GCF_042186555.1. Classification (NCBI taxonomy): domain Eukaryota; kingdom Metazoa; phylum Chordata; class Amphibia; order Anura; family Ranidae; genus Aquarana; species Aquarana catesbeiana. The sequence goes on along the minus strand of NC_133324.1, from coordinate 666,714,261 downwards.
GGCACAGACAGCAAAAAAAAAAAAACTTGACAGGTGTTCTAGCCTCTCACCACTCTATCCAAATCTAAAATAAAATTCTTTTGCCTTTAGATATATGTTAAGTTCCTTTAGGATCACAGTAGGAATCATAAAATGTAGCAATGATTTAGTTAGGCTGGAATGATTAGGTGTAAACATAACACTGTATATATTTTTTTAATGTTGCCAATAATGTTTACAATCACAAGGATCACCAAATTCAATAGTATACTTTGGTTTTCAAAACAAAGGGATCTTTTCATTTCCTAGAGCTTCAGAGGGTTCAGATAAGATCTGCTTTATAGAACCCAATTGCTAACACTTGTAAGTCTTTTGGTGGGCCCAAATTTCTGGAGGGGGGCTTGGGGCAAAGGGCTTTTTGCCTGTTTAATAATATGACCGTGATCATATAAACAGTTACAGATATCTAAGTAATAAGATAGCAAAACAAATTATTTTCTCTGCATATTCATAAGAAAATGTATTTATAGCTAATTTTGAATATACATAAATTCTTTATTAGTAGGGCATATTGACTGACAGTAATTGCATTATATATTGCTAACACAGTGGCAGTGAGATGGTCTAAACAAGTGATGTCATGAATCTGAGCATCGCTTTCAGCATGAGGTAGTCTATTGGTTAATATATGAGTGATAACAAGCACCTAAACGCATTGCAAATTTGTTAGATCTTAGTGACTGTTCCCTTTTCTCCATAGGAAAGGGATCTGGCCCTTCACTTTGTATGCGCTACATCACCAAGTTGTCGGCAGATAATGGAAAATGTCTTGGTAGGTTGGTAGGTTTGAGATTTCTGCAATGACAGCGAGCTCTCTCATTGCCTGTTGTTCTTTGTGACATGCATAGGAAGATTAAAAGGTTACTAAAGGTTTGCCAGAATGTCTTTGTTCACTTCAAACAGCCTATCGAGTTTCAGTTTCTTTATTTCCACTTAACCTGATGGGGTGTCTAAACAGAACATAGACTTTTGCTGGACTGGGAAGCCACTAGTAAATCACCCCAGTGTGTGTCCAGTATGTAAGATTAGGCTATCAGTAACACATCCTGGCACTGTGCCATGTTGTGTTATTACATGCCTTCTTACACTGATGTCCTAACTCTCCTCTTGGCAAGATGCCTACTGACAAAAAAGGTAACACATTTTGGATTGATATTTTTTTAAACTGTGATTAATTTTTTTCAACTTTCATTCTTTGGTAATGCAACAGTGATCATAAACCTTGAACATGTCTTATGTTTGACTGCAAGTGAATGTGAGACAAAGAGTTATTTTCACTAAGAATCAAAGTGGAAAACTGGAAGTTGTTCAAAAGGAGGCAGTCAGATTGCCCACAGTTTAACCTGCGCTGGAAAGACGAGAGAGGACATATGATTGGCTATTGTGGCTAATTTGCCTTTTTAAATCTATCATTCCCTGTTATTTCAAATCAAGGTTGTGTTATTGACTACCATCAAATTTACTGACAGTCAATTAAATGTCCACTCAATGTCTTCAGTAAACATAATGTTTTTTTTTTTTTTTTTTTTTTTAAACTGATGATATTCATTTTGACATTTGATGGACAATACATAGGTGGTAGTAAACTGGGCCTGAATACATGCATTATCACTTTTTATCCGCTAGTAGTTCAAAAAGCTCCTCAGTGACTGAATTTTATATTTATATGTATGTAATAAAAACTAGACAGAAAGCACAATACATGAGATATAAAATAGGTCAATAATTCCCTCCATTATGCCTGTAAAATGTATTTTAGGTCACTTCTCCTATAACACTAATCCAGGGGTATAGTCAGTAAATGTTAAATGAATCTAGTAAACGTGGTGCCCCAGATTTTTGTTCAATAAAAGAAAAGAAAACAGGATGCTAGAGCTGACCACAGATTTACAAACCAGCTGAAGCTGACCACAGGTCTTAGTCTAACATTAAGGTCAGACAGCTTGTGTAGGGGGGTTGTCAAGTGCCAAAGATGCAAAGCTTTTGTGGACTTTATATTTATTTTAATCATTCTTTTTTTTCCAGCATAATCAAAGACAATATTGCAAATTTCACACTCTGGAAGTTAAGTCAGCTGTAAATATGTACAGTAAGGTCAATCAGAGACAAGCAGATATCCTGTTAAGGATGGCTGGTGGTAAAAGACCTGCCTGTCCACAGCTTGTGCAACACTACAGACTTCTGTACGATTCAACCAGCGATTGGAACACGCTCAGTAAAAGCTTTGCTCCCTTTTTTTCCATAGAAAAGAGAATGACTGACTACCAGGCACAAAGAGGATTTCCAGAATCTTCTTGTGCAATAAGGACAATTTACGAGAATCATAGGTGTTTTTTTTACTAAATCTTTACATGGCTGAATTATTACAAACAATGCTCAGATCAGATGCTGCTTTTATCTGGCTATGCATAGCCAGCCTAAGGGGTCTTTGATAACCGGACTATTCCATGAGAGGAAGCTGATGCGAGCATCTACTGCAATATTCATATTTTTAGCAGTTAACATGCAATCATTAACTATTGCATGTTATGACTTGTTGGTCATGTAAACATAAAAAATGGAGAGATAATCTAGTTTACAAGCGCTAAAATATAATTTTCTCTCAAACTGGGTTCAAAAATAGATATGGGTATGGTGGTGATCCATCAATCTCTTACCATCCTAATGGTGCCCATAGACCAACCTCTCTTACCACACTAATGGTGCTGACCACCCTAATGGTGCCCATAGACCAACCTCTTTTACCACCCTAATGGTGCCCATAGACCACCATCTCTGACCACCCTAATGGTGCCCATAGACCAGGGATATGCAATTAGCAGACCTCCAGCTCTTGTAGAACTACAAGTCCCATGAGGCATAGCAAGACTGACATCCACAAGCATGACACACAGAGGCAGAGGCATGATGGGCATTGTAGTTTTGCAACAGCTGGAGGTCCGCTAATTGCATATCCCTGCCATAGACCAACATCTCTTACAACCCTAATGGTGCTCATAAACCACCATCTCTGACCGTCCTAATGGTGCCCATAGACCAACCTCTCTTACAACCCTAATGGTGCCCAAAGGCCAACCTCTCTTACCACCCTAATGGTGACCATAGGCCACCATCTCTGACCATTCTAAAGGTGCCCTTAGATGATACGCTCAAAGTCTGGCCTATTTTGGCCTGATCAAGAAACGATCCAATGTTTATGTGTCAATGAGCAAGGATTCTCGGGGGATAAAGTGACTGTAAATATTTACAAACCTTGTCCAATCGTAGTTGCTTCCAATGAGATAAACTGGCTCTGTGGCTGATTATGTGTGCCTCCACCCTCCCTCTTATATTGCCAGACTAGGAATGCATGTGCTACCAGAGTATTCCTGTTTAGTCCAGAACTGGCCCATTAGACTTTGTGGGATTGATTTACTAAAACTGGAGACTGCAAAATCTGGTGCAGCTCTGCATAGAAACCCATCAGCTTCCAGTTTTTTTTTTAAATCAAAACTTAATTGAACAAGCTGAAGTTCAAAGCTGATTGGCTACCATGCACAGCTGCACCAGATTTTGCACTCTCCAGTTTTAGTAAATCAACCCCTATACGATATTTGGATCATGCATGTAATCACTCCCTAATGTCTATGGCCAGAATTATCTGTAGCAAACAGTGAAATGTTAATTTTAAGTTATTTAATATGTCATAACATGGAAATGTAGAGGCTGATGCACATTATAGTAGCTAATCAACCATCATTGATCTTATTACAGGTAACTTAAAAAGGTTGTAAACCGCTGGGTGTTTTTTATTTTCAGACCTGCAAGGTAAGGCATAATGTGCTAGTATGCATTGCATATTAGCATATTATGTGAAACTTACCTGAAAAAGACGCATTCCAGCGATGCAATGTCTTCGCTGGAGGCCGCTTCCATCTTCACCCGTCTTCCTTCCGGGTGTGTGACTGTCCGGAGCCGCGATGACATCACTTACGCACATGCACAGGGGAGCTGTCAATTACGTCACAGGATTCTGAAGGAACGGCCCGGGTGACTTCCTTCAGAGCGCATGCGCTGATGATGTAATTGGCTGCATACATAGTAAATATCACCTAAACGGTTCAGGTAAGTATTAAGGGGGCTGAGGGGGGCTGCTGCACACAGTTTTTTTATCTTAATGCAAAGAATGCATTAAAGTGATTGTAAATTCTCGTTTTTTTCCTATAAAAATAACAAACATGTTATACTTACCTGCTCTGTTACAGTGGACTTGCACAGAGTGGCCTGGATCCTCCTCTTCTCGGGTCCCTCTTCTGTGATCCAGGCTCCTCCCTCCTGTTCAGTGCCCCCACAGCAAGCAACTTGCTATGGGGCACCCAAGCCGAGTCACAGCTCCGTGTGTCCATTCAGATACGGAGCCCCTACCCGGTCCCGCTCCCTCTCTCCCCTGATTGGCTAGCTGACTTTGATTCACAGCATCGCCAGCCAATGGCGCTACTGATGTGTCTCAGCCAATCAGGAGGGAGAATCTCAGATGGCTGAGACCCTTGTGGACATCACTGGATATTGAGGGACCTCAGGTAAGTGCTAAGGGGGCTGATGGGGGCTGCTGCACACAGAAGGCTTTTTGCCTTTGAGGAGAAGTCCAGCCTGAGCTTGTTTGGCTGGACTTCTCCTATGGGTCCACTCTCTGCTGACGTCACTGGAATCAGTCCAGGCACCGTATCATCACGTCACTGGAATCAGTCCAGGCATCTGCTGAGAGCCTGAGACGGCCGCTCCCCGCACCTCCACAGCTCAGCAGAGCGCTCCAGTGTGCGTGGAGGAGCAGAGAGGAGAGCTGCTGATTGACAGGCAGCAGCTCTCCGCTCCATCGGCGGTGTTCGGTGCTGCATCCACCTAGGTAAGTATGAATGGCCAAACAAAAAACATACTTCTCTTTTAATGCATAGAAAACTTCTGCCTTTACAACCCCTTTAACCACTTGCTTACTGGGCACCTAAACCTCCTCCTGCCCAGACCAATTTTCAGCTTTTAGCACTGTCACTCTTTGAACGACAATTGCGCGGTCATACAACACATTTTTTTCCCCACAAATAGGTGGTATTTGATCACCTCTGGGTTTTTTATATTTTGTTTAAAATATTAAAAAGACTGAAATTTAAAAAAAAAAATAAAACCGTTTAATATTTTGTTAATAAATTTTTCAAACAAGTAATTTTTCTCCTTCATTGATGTACACTGTAGAGGCCGCATTGATGGGCACTGATAGGCTGCACTGATGGGCACCGATAGGCTGCATTCATGGGCACTGATAAGGTGGCACTGATGGGCACTAATAGGCAACACTGGTGGGAACTGATGAGGTGGCACTGGTGGGTACTGATAGGTGGCATTGGTGGGCAATGAGAGGTGGCACTGATGGGTGGCAGTGATGGGCGGCACAAAAGGGCATTGATAGGTGGCACTGAAGGGCACTAATAGGTGGTACTGATGGGCACTGATAGGCAGCAGTGCTAGGTGGCACTGATTGACACCACTGGTGGGCATTCATAGGTGGCACTCATAGGCATTGATAGGTGGCACTGATTGCTGGCACTGTTATGCACTGTGGGCACTGATTCATGGCACTGCGGGCACTGATAGGCGGTACTGATTGGCACAGATGAGGCGGCTTCGCCTCTACTTCTTGGGGACCGATGTCCCTTTCACAGAAGCCGGTGATCAGCTTTTTTTTCTCCTCATGCTGTCAGCGTGAGGAGGAAAAAAAAAAAGATTACCGATCATCTGTTTACATAATGTGATCAGCTGTCATTGGCTGACAGCTGATTACATGGTAAGGGGCCAGGATCGACCCCTTATTCCGATCTGTGATCACCCGAGATTTGGTGACTTGGTGATCACAGTGCGCGTTGCACGCGCCCTGCAGGGGGCACGCGGGAAGCGTGCAAAGGGGAGGACGTCTATTGACGGCCTCCCGGCAAAGTAGATCCGCGCTGTAGCCATCATTCGGCTATAGCACGAATCTGAAGGAGTTAAGATAAAAAAACCTTCTGCCTTTAGAACCACTTTAATATTACCTTACTTAATAGGCTTATATTATTATTATTATTATTATTATTATTATTATTATTATTATATTGCAGCATATGAAACTGTATAGGATGTTCTACGCTTTCATTTTATACGTAGGTTTGGTATTTGTTGGGGGTTCTGCAGTGTTAACATTTCTGGATCCAAATATAAACTATTACCCTGTCCTACTAAGACATTACAGGATACTCTGCTAAGCAGTACTTCTATCCATGTACATTGGATATTAACCCAAACTCAGTACAATTTCAGAAAAACAGCATGTCTGAGACAACATACTTTGTATATAGTGTTTCCATGCCCTTAAAAGTCATAAGACATGTGGGAAAAATATAAAAAAATAGGAGCAGCACATGGGCACGCCTTCAAACTGTGTAGTTGATGTCAAGAAGAGGGGGGCTGGCCAAGACAAAGAACCCATCTTAAAGGAAACCTTTCCTGAGAGAAATGCAGAAGCTGCCGTTGCTGAATTGGTGGTTGCCTGGCTGTTTCTGCCAACAGTACTGAGACATTGTGATTCTTAGATTGTCAGCTCTAACGAGCAGGGCCCTCTGATTCCTACTGTATTAAACAGTATTGTAACTGTAATGTTTGCCCTTATATTGTAAAGCGCTGCGCAAACTGTTGGCACTATATAAATCTTGTATAATAATATTTACTTAAAGAATAAAGGATGTTCACCTAGCAGCGTGAATGTTACAGAATAAGGAGAACGTTGTATACCCAATCGTGTGCTTTAGTTCTCTTGCACACAATTGGGTATTTAAAGTGAGCACACATTTTCTAAAGCCAATAGTCACTTTGCAAGTTGAACAGCTTCTCTCCATTCAGTAAATCAACCCCACTGCCCCCCACAAGAATGCAGATGAGGAAATTGAGACTGAATTTACAACTCCCGATCCTCATACTTCTTCTGGGTCAGTTCTTTTGAAAGTACCAATGCCACTGAAGTAATATCACAGCCAGGGAGCTAATATGTTCAAGGGGAAAGGTCAGCAATAGGGCTTCCAGATGTCCCTGCTATAGGTTTCTTTAAAAACAGAACTGGCAAAGAAAACACGCCTAGTTTAGTTTCTCAGCAACTGATACTTGATAAGTTTTTGTTACTGTCTCCAAATAACTTTCCTGCCAGTAAAACTCCACTACGTCTTAGGAAAGATGCTTGTGACAGTTCTGTCAGTTACACCTTACTGACACAACCAAAATCTGTCGCAAGTTCTACCAGTTGTCACACTACACAGGGGATGGATTTCTAATTAGCACTTCACTTTTTATGAATTTCAGGGAGAATGTCTTACTAGCCCACCCCTCGACCCAGTTATACCCACATAATAAGCTGTTGGATGGTGTTGGAGCATATCCAGGGTTGATGATACTACACCCTAAACCATGTGTTCTGGCCTAGCAATTGGCTGCTGAGGCCTGAGCACAGCTTCATGAGAGGGGGTGGCTGGTGAGCACTGTGAAGGTAAGTATAAGTAGATCAGAGAAGGGCTAGGCAGACTTTCTAGTGGGAAAAATGACAGAGTCTCTTTAAATGACTCTGCCATTAGAGAATATTGTTCTTCTTTAAGGGATAATATACCAAAGGGGTGACCTTTACTGTAACTTGTATTCGTTACAAACACTCCTTGAGGTTCAGAAAAGTGTAAAAAGTTAACTTTTTCCTCAGCTTGAAATGTAGCTATGGAGTAAACATAAACTAGAATATGGCCCATTTAGCAAATAAGCTTCTTAAGGCTGCTATACAAGGCTGACATTTTGGTTCTTTGTCTCTCAATGCTGAATTGGCCAAAAAGCGAGCTGTGGGTGCTCCTTTTTAAGCCATCTGGCTTGACAAAAGTTGATTGGGTGAAATATTCTCATCTAAAAAGCACCTGCAACAAATCAGAAGCAGGCCAGTTTGTGTATTCTGACAGCCATTGGTACAGTCTGTCAGAATACAATAGCCCGTAGTGGGAGGTTTGTCCAGGGCTTTTTTCAGCTGGAACTTGGTGGAACTCAGTTCCACCACCTCTAGCTCAGGCCCTCTGCTCCCTGCTCACCACTATTACTTGTAAACATTGAAGTCCAGTTTCTGTGTTTGCAAGGGATAGCTTGTCTATCAATGGCTCCCACAGATCTGATCCCCTGAATGGCTAAGGAAGATGCAGGTGCATCCCAAACCCCCCCCCACTGGATCATCTCCCTACAAGTGAGAGAGGAGCCATGTATAGTGTGTGGGGAGGTACTAGAGCCAACAGGGTGCTTCAGTTTAATACAGCAACACAAGTAAGACATGTGGAAAATAGTGTAGCTTTTAAGGAGGAAGGGAGTAGATGGGGGCAGTGTAAGGGGGTTGCATGCAGAGGTCAGAGCTGAAGAGGGGTGAAAGTGAGATGTGGATGGGGGGTGCAGAGGTAAGCAGCTGCGGAAGAAGCCTGAACTCTGCACTCAGTGTGTAGTGCACCGCTGAACTCTGCACTGTGTGTAGTGCACCCCTGGAACTCTGCACTGTGTGTGTAACATTCCCCTCCCTCTGAACTCTGCACTCTGTAATTAATGCACTCAGGGCATTTAATGCCCCTTTAAGACCCTTGCACTGTTAGTGAAATTTGACCACACCCATTATTTGATGCGGTTTGGAGGGTGGAAGGTTGTTTTTTTTTGGGGGGGGGGGTGGCATGGTTGAGTTCCTGCACCTATTTTTTGGAAAAAAAAGCCCTGGGTTTGTCCATCTATGCTGTTAGTATTGATGAAGGAATGTGTAGGATTTTTTTCGTTCAGCCTTTTGGCTGAGGGAAAAAAAATCTTTGTATGGCTAGTGCTTATTGAAAAACATTTGAAAAACCCACTTGTGTGACAATAGCGAATGAACACTATTGTCACACTGATTCTCCTGGCCGATCAGGAAGTGGACCCTGAAACCCGATTGGCTGAAAGGACTGGTGATCCTATTGGATGTCTAGGAGGAGGAGGGAGGAGATGCACGGCGGAAGCCGCTGTGATGCAGAGGAGGAAGAGACAAGATGGAAACCGCCACCCGTAGGACCTAGATGGGGTAAGTGCGGGGCTGGATGACCGACCAACTGTGCGCAAAGCCCCCCCCCCCCCCAAAAAAAAAGAACACCAGCCGCCACTGTCCTACAGGTTCTGTAAAACAACGTGTTACAACCATTCCATTTGAAAAGAACCATCGACTGCTGCTAAAGGATCTTCTACCATTTGGAGAATAAGCTGATATTGGAGTTGAGAGCCCGTTATGCAATAGACTCTGTAAATATTAACTACATTTTTTCTTTTTTAATCAGATGCTTTTTATTGAAATGCAATTGCCGTATAGACTACAGCCTTGGTACAGGTGCAAATATAGCCAAAACAGTTCACACAAAAGTCAAGAACATACCAAAAGGAAAATAAAACCATATACAAAAACACCACATAACTTGTCTCCAGAAGGTACGGTATATAGGGCTCATCTAGATAAATATTCTCTTATTTTATCCAACAATGTGGAAAGTAAATTTCTGTTCACTTTGAATACAGAATCATGTGGAGGAGTTCACCTTTCATGTGATTGGATAATTGAAGTGGATATACATAAAATGTATTGGGTGAAGGTTGTCAACTCCTTTAATAAACCAACCTCCAGTTCTTATCTCTTGTGTATGGTCAGTATTTCAAATTCTAAGGAAGGAAGTTAATTCGGAACATGAAATAACTTGTTAGCGGCCTTACTTCATGTTCCAAACCTTGTAAATAAAAAGTACAATTCCCAGCATCATAAAGAGCAGTGGGGAGTCTGCCTAATGACTGGAGTCTCCCTTATCTTTTGAGGCTGTATGTCTGCTTTCTTTTGCCTGTATGTAAACTTTTTGTAGCCTATCTAATCTATGATTAACCCTTGTAATGATATAGCCATGCTTCAGCTCTTTGAATTTTGTTGAAGGAAAGGGAAAAACCTTCAAACTCCCACAGAACCTCAAGCTGTGCGTATACATATATGTATGAGAAGCTAATTAGCCAAGTGGTGATTGAATAAACAGCTTTCACTTTTTATGCAGAACAGTATAACCCCTCCTCCTTTGTAAAAGCACAAGAGGACAACAGCCAGGCACCATAGAGTCTTGCCCCGACAGAAAGAAAAAGTTCACAGGAGACTTGTACCCTCCTGTGAAGACTCAATGAGCTAAACATATGTTAGGAGTTCACTTTTCTAATTAGGCCCTTCATTGTACTACTGACCAAAATAAGACTGGCCTACCCAATGGGGTTGGTTTTTTTTAAAGAAGAAAATATTCACTTAGCCCAGCAAAGTGTTCACTTAAAAAAAAGTCATGTGCAGGAACTTTGAAAAATAGGGTTTTCCATTGCAAGCAATTGGATGATTGGAGAAAGTTTTGCTAGGTGAACATGAAAACGTGACATCCTAGCCTATATTCACTTCAAATAACAAGTTTGATTTTGGGGATATTCATTTTTATTATATTTAGTATTTATTTGTTGGGTATTTGAGGTAAGCCGCGGCTATAGTGAAATTCACATATTGATTGCAGTCTCTTTAAAAGTTTTAAAAAATGTTTGCCTTAAGCAGGCCATACATGGTCGAATTTCGAACAAATTTTCTTTTCAAAATCAGAAAGTTTGTTTTTTTTGTGATCCGATGGTGCCACCATTGATTTTCGAAATTCGGCCGACCAAGCCTTCAATTTCATCTCATGTTGCTACAGAAAAGAATTTTCGTGGCCGGGAATCTTCTTTTCTCTCCGTAAATTTTCTTTTCTTATTACATTTCTCGCACGATTTTCCCATCATTGATTAGAAAATCGTTCGTTTTTCTAAAAATTTCCAACATGTCCGATTCCTCAAATTTGATTGCCACATGAAAATCGGCCGTTGCTGCAGCCCACTAATGGTGCGAAATTTGTACGAAAATTCTTAGATACGATTTTCAAAAGAAAATTCTTTTTTGTATGGCCAAAATTAGTCAAGTGACAATTTTACTACTTGTAGTGCTTAACTATTAGATGCAGACAGTATTAGAAAAATATATTGTAGGGTATTTGACTGGAAGCAAACAACTTAACGGGGGGATATGATCACCACCATGTATGAATCTAAAGTGGTCCATATAGTGAATTTATTGTAGAATTATTCACTTTAAGGTCATTACAACAAAGATCATAGGGGCACTCTACATTTGGAGGAAAATAGATTTAACCTCTACATACAAAAAGGCTTCTTCACAGTAAGAGCTGTGAAATATAGAATAGGATCCCTCAAGAAATTGTGCTGTAGATTGTTTTAAAAAAGTCCTGGATACATTCTTAAATGCAAAAAATATAACTAGATTATAAGCTTCATGAGCAGAGCCCTCCTATTCCTTCTGTGTTGAACTGTGTTGTAGCTGTACTGTTCCCCTTTATATTGTAAGTGCTAAGTAACTCCTATATTATAAAAATAATAATAGATACTAACATTTATAGGTCATAACAACAGATTGTTGATCCAGGGGGAATACAATTGCCTTCGGGGGATCAGGAAGGAGTTTTGTTTCCTTCACTGGAGCAAATTTACCCACTTCCTGACCAGGCCATTTTTTGCAGTACGGCAATACGTCGCTTCAACAGACAATTACACGGTCCTGCGACGTTGTACCCAAACGAAATTGAGCTTTCTTTTGGTGGTATTTGATCACCTCTGCGGCTTTTATTTTTAGCGCTATAAACAAAAAAAGAGCAACAATTTTGAAAAAAAAAAACAATATTTTTTACTTTTTGCTATAATAAATATCCACAAAAAAAACTGTAAAAAAACTAATTTCTTCCTCAGTTTAGGCCAATATGTATTCTTCTACATATTTTTGGTAAAAAATAATAAAATCCAAATTAGCGTATATTGATTGATTTGCGCAATAGTTATCGCGTCTACAAAATAGGGCATAGATTTATGGCATTTTTATTATTATTATATTTTTTTACTAGTAATGGCGGTGATCTGTGATTTTTAGCAGGACTGCGACATTGCGGCGGACAGATCGGATACACTCTTGCGATCAGTGCTAAAAAATGCACTGATTGATGTATAAATGACACTGGCAGGGAAGGGGTTAACACCAGAGATCAAGGGGTTAAATGTTCCCTAGGGAGGTGCTTTCTAACTGTGGGGGATGTTGACTGACAGGGAGTAGATAGAGATCGCTTTTCCTAATCACTAGGAACAGACAATCTCACTCTGCTCCCCTGACATAACAGGGATCTGTTTGTTTATACTGGCAGATCCCCTTTCTGCCTCTCTGTGGAGTGATCGCGGGTAGCCGGTGGACATCGAGTCCACCGGACCCACTGATTGGCTCCCCCGCTAGCGATTGGGCACAGATCGCAGTGTACGTGCCCGACGTACAATGACGGCGATTCGCGCTAGAGAGCCAAACTGCGGCAGCTGGTCGGGAAGTGGTTAAAGAATATAAAAAATGTAAATTGTAAGAATACATTTCTCTGTTTTTTTGCTGCCTTGTGTTTTTTTAAATATACCAATGAAAGCGTTTTGTTATTTTTAATTGACATGTTCAAAAAAATGACAAAAACAGCTGTATATCACACTAGAAATCTTGTGCGCTAATAACTTCCTGTGCTTTGTGCAGCCATTAGTTAGCATTGTTCCCAGCTATATCTGTTGACTACAAAACACCCCCCCCCTGTGTTATGGAGAGGAGGCGTTCCTAACACACTCTCCTAGGGTGACAGTGACAACATGCTCCTCCTAGATACAGTATGGTTGTCACCCTAGAAAAGGAAGTGTGCACCTAGCAGGATCACCAGGTGAAAATCAAGAAGAAAGAAGAAAAAGGTATGGATAAGGGAAAAAAGGTGCCATCACAACTAAGGAATGGTAAGCTGCAGTACATACAATTTGTGTTCTTGGGTTTAGATACACTTTAATTGATCTGAAACCACCTTGTGAAGGAAATATTATAAACAGGATATATACAGTATATTGACATATAATAAACATAAATGTAAAATAGATAAGATTTAGGCTCAGTTCACACTGCAATGACCTGAAAGTCATGCAACTTCCAGAGCAACTTTGGCACAACTTTGAAGCAACTTCAGGGAGTGCATGTGTAATCTTCTTTTAATGTCGGATCCAAATCACATCAATTAAGATGAGGATCTGACTTGGAGACAAATTCCATTAAAGTCTATGGGCACAAGTCAGATAGAAGTCACCTTGATGAAAAGAAAGAAAAGAAGAGCGCACCAGCCTAGTGCATTATCCTTGACAGATTTATTGATTAAAAACGAGATAAAATCTACTCACAAAGGTTGAAGAAACAAATCGCATTTGTAAATGCCACAGCGGCGATTAATCCAGTGGTAGCAGTTTTCCAGGTCCCAGGAAGGAGGCGTACGGACTACTGCTGGCTAACGCGTTTCGAAGGTTACCCTTCTTCATCAGAGCCTTAGTAGTGTTAATCTCCTGCTGGTTTTTATACATGTGTCCACCCAACCAAGGCTGATCAGATTGGTTCTGAGGCTCCTCCTTTAATTGGTGGGCGGTTCTTTGGGGGGGGGGGTTGGATCTAGGCTATGTTGTTATTATTATTAATATAGGGCCATGGTGAAAAACATAATTTTGGTCTAATTTAATTACTAGTTCTAGTTCTGGTATTTTATTTTATTTTAAATTTTAAATTTTAGATTTTAGTTTTTAGGTTTTTTATTTTTATTTATTTTTTATATTATTTTTAATTAATATTTGATGTTTAAATCAGCGGCCATGTATATATTCGGGAATGCAAAGATCCAGTAACAGACTAAAACGGTCCTGTCAATACTGTCACAAAAAGTGAGCCGAAGCATAACGAATGTTCCTTTGGGCTCCTCTCCCCTTCTATCTACGGTAGCTACGGTCCTTGCAGAGATATTTTACCCGAGCCAATGAGCTGTCATCAGACATACACATCATAAGGTATGCCACTCTATTTCCAATCTTTGATTTGTAACCCCTGGTTTATTTATTCTTTCCTGAGGTCTGTAATCTATAGATAGAAGGGGAGAGGAGCCCAAAGGAACATTCGTTATGCTTCGGCTCACTTTTTGTGACAGTATTGACAGGACCGTTTTAGTCTGTTACTGGATCTTTGCATTCCCGAATATATACATGGCCGCTGATTTAAACATCAAATATTAATTAAAAATAATATAAAAAATAAATAAAAATAAAAAACCTAAAAACTAAAATCTAAAATTTAAAATTTAAAATTTAAAAGTTAAAATAAAATAAAATACCAGAACTAGAACTAGTAATTAAATTAGACCAAAATTATGTTTTTCACCATGGCCCTATATTAATAATAATAACAACATAGCCTAGACCCAACCCCCCCCCCCAAAGAACTGCCCACCAATTAAAGGAGGAGCCTCAGAACCAATCTGATCAGCCTTGGTTGGGTGGACACATGTATAAAAACCAGCAGGAGATTAACACTACTAAGGCTCTGATGAAGAAGGGTAACCTTCAAAACGCGTTAGCCAGCAGTAGTCCGTACGCCTCCTTCCTGGGACCTGGAAAACTGCTACCACTGGATTAGTCGCCGCTGTGGCATTTACAAATGCGATTTGTTTCTTCAACCTTTGTGAGTAGATTTTATCTCGTTTTTAATCAATAAATCTGTCAAGGATAATGCACTAGGCTGGTGCGCTCTTCTTTTCTTTCTTTTCATCTGGCATTAGGACATCCCATCCTTAAGAGCAGCAAGGCCGAAATCCATAGTCCTTCCTGAACCCTTGGGATCTTTTAGCGGATACACCCGTGCGCAAGAGTATTTTGCTTTTTTGTCTATACAGAAGTCACCTTGAAGCAGTACAAGACCCTTTTCTAAAGTCGGAGCGACTTCAGTAGGGCTAATTAAGACAGCTCTTATTGATGAACATGGGGTTTCACATGTCACGCGACTTAGGGGGAAAGGAAAGGGAAAGGAAAGGGTTATAAGTGATATACCCTGTTTCCCCGAAAATAAGACCTAGCGTGATTGTCGGTGATGGCTGTAATATAAGCCCTACCCCCCAAATAAGCCCTAGTTAAAGTCCTTGTAGGTCTTATTTTCAAGTAAGGGCTTATTTTCGGGGAAACAGGGTAGGGCTTATTTGGGGGGCAGGGCTTATATTGCAGCCATCACTGACAATCACGCTAGGTCTTATTTTTGGGGAAACAGGGTATGGCACAAAAACTGTTGTCTAGTGCTTGGGACCAAATAGCAACATAACTATGACATTTTCATAGGAAAGATCATATCCATAAATTAACACAGTTTACTCTTACTAGCCCAACCACTGTGTGTTTAGCTGCAGTGGCGGTGCGTCCATTAGGGCAGTCCCCTCTCTCCAGCCACCTCCTCTATGACCAATGGATAGATTCATGCATAACGTTTGATGGGCACAGTGGCTGCGTTTGATGGCACAGTGGATGCGTTTGATGGCACAGTGGCTGCGTTTGATGGCACAGTGGCTGCGTTTGATGGCACAGTGGCTGGGTTTGATGGCACAGTGGCTGCGTTTGATGGCACAGTGGCTGCAATTGATGGGTTTTTTTTCAGAATTTTTCAGTTTGTTTGAGCCCCCCCCCCCCCAAAAAAAAAAAATTTGAGCACCAGCTGTCACTGTGTAGCTGTCACCACATACCTACAAGTGCAGCTTCGGCATACCTATAGTAGACAGCCAAACAAAGTTCCTCATCTATTCAGGCCTCCATACCAGGAGATGTGTTGTGATGTGTTGTGACAATGTAGTACCATATCCTCTCCAGATTTCAAAATCAGCAATCAAATCTAATATAGTGCTAGAGAAATACAGTACTTTGAATATATGACCAGAACATATTTTCTAGAACAATGATCAAGTCCAAAAATCAAACGTCTTTTTGAACTCCAAGAGTATTGCCAACCACAGATGAACATTGAGCATAAACATGGCTAATTACAATCAGGTAGCATATGGATTAAATTTGACCAATATTTAGCACTGGGTCTGTTAAAAAGGTCTTTTAGCCTTGTGAAAAATCTCTTGAGTGAAATCACCCAAAAATCAAGCTAGGGACCACATAGTGTTCAAATTCAATCCTTAATTCTGATTGCCCAGGATTGATGATTTGTATGCAGCTGAGCAGTGATAATTCTTAGTTATATGTCTGGGCGCTGCTTGTCATCCAGATTGGGGAGAACATTATGGTAACCCCAGTGCTCCAGCAGTATCATAGAGAATGAGAGATGCCCCACCATGCATTGTCACTGCCTGACATAAGGGTATTCTGTTGAGGTGCATCTAAACCTATGAACAAAATTTTTATATATTGCAGCCTAACACTCCTTAGATATGGTGGCTGCATATGTTTTCTTTTTTTAAGCTTTTTTTTTTTCTTAAAGCAGACTTTCACCCATGAAAAGCACTTCCTCTCCCCTAACTCCTCCCCTCCATCTTAAGCATTAAACAATAATTTATTTTTATAGTGTTTACTACCTCATCTTCTCCTAGGTGAGAATGACATATGCTGTGCAATATTTGCGCATGCACAGACATGCCAGGGGTCTCCAGAACCTGGCAGAGGACCAAGGCATGTCTGCTCATGCCCAAAATCATATTAACCGCCCTGCGCATGCATAGACACGCTGTGAGCCTGTTAGGTCCCATATACCAGCAGAGACTCATGGTGCCATTGTGCATGCTTGGGGGATTTAGTGGTCTCTGCCAGGTCTTATAGACCAGCGGTGTGTCTGCGATTGCATGGGATTTTGATCCAGGATAGTGGCATGGAAGTATAACCCTGTGGAAGAACTTTGGGCTGGAAAAGGACAGCACTGGACTTCATGGTCTAGTAAGTACGGTATCTATTTTTTTATTTACATACAGGAAAATTTACCAAGGAATAAACATTACATTTTAGATGAGAAGAGTGGAATTCTTCTTTATTTTCACTCTGTGAATCTGCTAGTAACTGACTTCCTGTCCTATTGTGACAATACTTACTATAACTGTACTGTATTTCTGAAGGAGCAGTATTGTCACTCTAGGACTGGTTGTGTATTAGGATTTCAACACACCTCCCCCTTCCCATATCGCCATAATATAGGAAGAGGTGTTCTGTAGTCCACAGGGATAGCTGAGAACAATGCTAACCGATAACAGAGGGAGCGAGCACAGGAAGTTATCAGCTCACAACATTTCTGGCAGGGTCAACATGTATTTGTTTGCATATATCAAATATATATATAAAAAAAAAAAACACATTCAATGGTATACTAAAAAGATAATTATTGAAATTAAAAACACAAACATTTGTACTTACCTAGATGGCTGCAGCATCAATCCATTGCTGTCTGCAGCTGTCACCTGTCGGCTCTACACCTAGAACTAAGCGATCAAAGACTTCTGATCGCTCAGTTCTCAGTCTTCAGTGAGCAGAGAGCTGGTGACTTGTCAGTCACCAGCTCTCTCTGCTCTGCCCCTCCAGCGCTCACTGAAGTGGTGGACTGTGGAGGGGGCAGGAGCAGCTGGCTAAGGCTCTCAGCAGCACATTGAGAAGCTGAGCCAGCTGCCAGTCAGGCATCTGGGTGGATCCCGACATTATTGTCAGGATCCCTGTAGAGCCTGGACTGGCACTGTGATGTCTGCTGAATATGGATCAAAATAGTGCAGAACAGATACTCTGTTAGACCTGGTCCACACCTATGCAGGTTGCAGTTTTCCATGTGCATTCTGCGTTTTTTTACACACATTTTGACGTGTTTTTAATGCGTTTTGCGTTTTTGGGAGGTGTCTGTTGTCTTGCGGGAGAAAACAGCAAAAATGCAGCAGAAACGCATCAAAAACTCTGTGCTTCCGTTGAAGTCTATACAACTAAAACCACAACCCGCTGCAGGAAAAAAAGTCCCTGATCCCTTCCAGTGGAAAATGCACAGATGTGAACATGGCTCATAGGAAACCATATTAAATGGACTGTGGTGCATTTCTGCAAAACTGAAAACGCACTAAAAAAACGAATAGGTCTGAACCAGGCCTAATTCTACTGTTGTATTTTTCCCCACTGATATAGCAATCATCAGCTGAATAAAGTGGGCTTCCCTGTCACTGCTCTTATCATTTTATTAGTTCCTGTTACACAAGTAAAGCTGGCCATACACAAGTAGATATCCATTCAAAAATTCTTGTTTTAAGAACTTTTGTTTGATTTTCTAAATGTTAGTGAGGGCAAATTGACATTTGTTTTTGACCACAATGATGTGAAAATTTGAATAAGCAGGATGTTAATTTTTTCGCAAACAGATTTTTTACCAATGTGGTTTTTATTTGGGAAAGTCCGTTCACTCCAAAACTGAACGTTAAAAGCAAATTTCTTTTTAACTACTTTTGAATGACATTCGTCAAGTTATCGCATACACTGATGAGAATATTTGTACAAATGTTTGTTTAAAATTCTACTAGTGTATGGCCAGCTTATAGTGCTTGTAAAGGCACAAGGTTTTTAACCTTCATGCATTCTACGCATGAAGGTAAAAAACCTTTTGTGTGCAGCAGCCTCCCCAGGTCCCCCTAATACTTACCCGAGCCCCCTCTCGATCCAGCGATGGCCACGAGAGCCTTGCCTATCCGGGTACTCGCACTCCTAATTGGCTATTGGCAGCAGCGGGAGCCATTGACTCCCGCTGCTGTCAATCACAGCCCGTGAGCCAATCATGAGATGGAGTGGGCCGGGCCGAACTGCGGCTCTGTGTGTGAATGGGCACACAGAGCAGCGGCTTGGCTCAGGTGCCTCCATAGCAAGCTGCTTGCTGTGGGGGCACCCAACAGGAGGGAGGAGGCAGGAGCGCCCGCGAGGGACCCGAGAAGAGGAGGATCCGAACCACTCTTTGCAAAGCCATAGCACAGAGCAGGTAAGTATGACATGTTTATTATTTTAATGAAAAACTTTAACTCATGCACTGGCAGTGTCAAACCTGTGTTAAACCTGCTAAACTTGGTTTTAAGGGAGGAACATTCAAAGCTTGGTATACAAGTACAGTTTTATCTTTTTTCGTTGAATAAAAAAAACAACAAACAGATCCCTGCATCAACACAAGTGATGTTGATGCAGGGATCTCTCCCCCTGTGTCTTTTATTCTGACAGCGGGGATTCCCCCACCAGAATACACAGATAAGCACTTGCAGCCATTGGCTTTTTGCAATGATGCATGGATTTTAAAAGTTTTTTTTTTTTTTTTTTTTTTTTTTTTTAAAGCACATGATTAGAGCCCAAAGTTCTAACTGGCTTTAAAAAATGGTAGGCCCCGCACCCTGAGCCCACCCAGTTGTGTGACAATAACGAATTTATATTCACTATTGTCTTCCTGATTCTTCTCCCGGCCAATCAGGAAGCAGTTCCTGAGACCCGATTGGCCAGAGAGTCTCAGGACTCCTGACCAAACGGGTCTCAGTCAGGACCTACTTCCTGTTCGGCCAGGAGGAGAAGCAATGGCCCCGAGCGAGGAGCTGCAGCCCGGATCCATATCTGCCTGATCTGCCTCCTTCCTAAGGGAGGGATCGCCGAATTCCCATGCCTATCCCACACGGCAACACCAACGCCCCCACCCCAAAATATTGAGCACCACCCGCCACTGGTATAGACATACCAAAATTTGGCTGAATTTCAGTACTTATGTACCAGGCTTAAACTCAGGGAAAAGGGCTCTGGGAGGCAGTTGTTTAAACTTCCCAGATGACTTCTGCATTTAGAAAAGCTAAACGCAGGAGTGTCAGTGCAAATGAGGCCTAAATCTGCACAGTATTCCAGGCTGTAAATGAAAATCCTACAATAATATTTAGTCAAATGCAGCAGTTAAAAACAAAAACACCACAGTGCAGACAATATTTATTTTAACACATCTGGGACTTCCAATGCTCAGGAAGTGAATTAATGAACAGATACAAACTGTGTAATTGTTGTCAGATGGCAGTGCCCCTCATTTAGTCAATGCATTATCTATTACCTGGCTTCAGCACAGGAAGGAAATGCATTGCTAATAGGACACTTTTATCGCCGGGGCTTTGTCGGTGAGCATTTTAATTATATCCGTGTATTTTTTGTGCTGCGTTTGATGTGTACACTCAGGATACTACCTGTATTATAGACCTGACACCACTTGTTACATGACTGGGCATGCATGTTTATGTCAATGTAACTAAGATGGGGGAATGCTGCTATGCCTCCCTGTTATGGGTTTATCACAGAGAATACTGACACTCAGCTAAAAGAAAAAAAATCAACATGGTTGATGTCTGTTTTCTCTGCAACTGGCCATCAGACACCTTAAAATGATGTTCTGTTTTATTGATCTATATGTGTGGATTATCTGTAGAAGAAGGCTGATGGTCTGCTGCCATCTTTCAAGGCCATTTGTTTGGGTCCTAAAAGGCTTTGATGGAGTACTTTACGTGTTCCCACTGGTGCATGTATGCAACCATCATATAATGATTACTCTCATTGTCTCATGAAAGATTTAGGCAGTTGGCTCATGCATGGCCAAATCTGTTCCTGATTGGCCTCGTGTGACTTGATTTGTACTTGCAGAAGTAGGTTTAACCATCCTTGTATCATTCTTTACTTTGAATGGTATTTGTGAGTGTGGGGAGAGGGGGTTTCAAGCAGGGCTGCTGCTAGAAATCATGGGGCCCCTTACATCCTGCCTGACGGAGCCCCCCAACCCCGCCTCCAACCCCTAGATGCAGTGGCATTCACTTTATCCGCCTACTCCCCGAAAATGAAAAAATACCGTTGAAGTGATGGGGCCCAGGGAAATTTTAGCCCTGGTAAGCAAGTAGAAATAGGGGTGTGATCTAGTAAAATCTATTCATTTAGGCAGAAATGAACAATAAAGCTGCCCCGGGCCCCCCCTGTTTAGCTGATAAGGCCTGGGCCCAGTACAACAGGACCAGTTGTACTGCCTTATCAGCGGCCCTGGTTTCAAAGCTGCACTGCTCTTAACACGGATAGCTATGCAGCAGATCGGATCATTTTTGTTAAAGATATTTAGTCTTTTTATCATCTTAAAGTGGTTGTAAACTACTACAGGTAAGCCTATAATTAGGTTTAGGAGATCTCCCTGTGCCTGCGTGGGTTTCCTCCGGGTACTCCGGTTTCCTCCCACACTCAAAAGACATGCTGGTAGGTTAATTGGATCCTGTCTAAAATTGTCCCTAGAATGTATGAATGTGAGTTATGGACCTTAGATTGTAAGCTCCTTGAGGGTAGGGACTGATGTGAATGTACAATGTATATGTAAAGCGCTGCGTAAATTGACGGCGCTATATAAGTACCTGAAATAAATAAAATAAATAAATATCCCCTGTATTTGCATGTGCTGATGTCATAGGCAGATGCACACTGAAGCAAATTGAAGCAATGGCACGTTAGCGGCGGCTCCCGGGCACATGCGCGGGAGTGACGTCATCGCAGCTCCGGCCAATCACAGTGCCGAAGCCCGCGATACCCGGAAGTAACTCCGGGAGCGATGTCGGCCGCCGGAGCGGTGAACGAGGACCACTGAGGGGGCTTCGATCTCAGGTAAGTAATTCATAATGAGCTAGTATGCTACTAGCTCATTATGCCTTTGTCTTGCAAGGTTTTTTTTCTTTTGTTTGTTTGTTTTTTTTAGGGTTTACAACCACTTTAATGTCAAATTCCCCATAGCAACCAATAAACCAGCACTCATTATACATATATGTTATTAATCTAATTGATGCCTAATGGGTAAAACAAACAGGGGTGGATTTACGAAAGACAAATCGACTGTGAACTTTGCAAAGTGCAGTTGCTCCAAAGCTTAGTAAATTAGATACAGCTTCATTTTGCAAAGAAAACCCAACCACTTGCAACAAAAATAAAAAGAAACAATATTTTTTGCTTCTACAGGATTGGACAATGGAAGCCAACAGAGCTCCCCCCTCATTTACTAAGATCTGGAGCAACTACACTTTGCAAAGTGCACAGTCTATTTGCCTTTATGTAAATCAAACCCACAGTTCTTGCTTTAGGCAGTTTGGTAAATGAGCCAACATAGTGAAGACTTTTTGGGAATTGTGATCTGTAAAACATAAGAACAACCTGAAAATGAGGTTTTCCTGAGAAATCCATGTGGATGGTTTGATTTGATCTCCCTAAGCTGACCATACACCAGTAGAATTCCATTTGAATGTTCATAAAAGAATTCTGAAAAATTGTACTTCAGAGCATTCTTTCTTGCCATCACCGAGTCAAGCAATTTCACTTGAAAGCCCTTAAAAGTTTCGTTCACACTTGCCACTTGAATGGAATCTATTAAATAGTTTTTTGTGCCTAGAACATGCACATTACAATAGGTAAGATTTTTCCTGAACAAAAAACATATTCATTAGAATTTGAAAAAAATATCCATTCTGCTTCTTTTAATTTTCTCATCACTACAGGCGAAAATGAGCGTTGATTAACCATTGGAAAATCAAACAAATATTCAGTAAACAAGCATTTTCAAACAAAATACTACACGTGTATGGCCAACTTTAGTCTTTGTATGGGGATAATAGTGATAACGTGAATTTCAGAGAACTTGAAAGATTACTAAAAACTAAAAAAAACCTGTGTGCATTCCTTTGCAGTGGATTCTCCTCTGTGACTGTATCTCTAAAGCTAATTGTTGTAGTTGGTTTTGAAATGGGTATGCTCCTGTACTTTTTTAGTAAACAATTTACTATGCCAGAATAGATTTGATTTGAATAGATTCGACACTGGCCCAAAATGAGTTAAATGGGTCTTAGCTGCTGCCATGGATGTGCAAACCAGGATGTCCAGTCATCAGTTTTCTATCTAAAGCCTTAACATTCATATGGAAAGAGGTGTGCATTGCCACAGGAGCCATTTACTTGCATTAGTAGACCTGTTTCATAAACAAGAGAGGGAGTTTAGAAAGGGATTTATACTTTGCTCGTTATATGCATTTAAAATGAGTGTCTTTAACCTGGTAACAATAACTCCTTTTTGTATATTTATTAGCTATCCAGAAGAAGGCAAGACTCTTACCATGAAAAGTCTAGAGAGCACCCAGATGATGGTGAGTTCAAAACATTTCAGTTCAATTTTTCCTTTTGTATTTCTGAACCAAATAAGCCACTAAATAGTGAGATAGTTAAAAAAAATACCCGCGCTATGGTTATAAGTGCTTCACTGCCTGTGAAATTTGAATCCCAAAATAAATTTATGGATTTGTTTTCATATGTACCAATATAAATTGAAGCTACTGCTGCTGTTGTGTAAGGTCAAGGACCCATAAAGTGACAATAAGCAGAGTTAAACTTAGCGTTGCTTCTATATAAACTTATGAAAATCAAACTAATATATAAAGTGCCTGTGTAATCATTAGTCCATTATAGTTCAATCATAAGTGAAAAAAGTCCATCCATGCAGATAAAGTGCCAAACAAAGTGGATTCCTGCTTGTGGAGATTCAAGTGCTATTCTGTGCTCCCCTCCTGAGTCCTCACTCACCAGTAATATGATTCAAAACCGCATGGTCTATATCCTGCACCAATGGATGAATCAAACTCCTTCCTTCTCCTCCAGATTACAAGGTTTCCGGTATGATGGCCTGCGGCATACCAAAGAAAAGAGAGATGTATATAGCGTAATACTCCACTCACATGTGCTGCTGGCTTCTGTGTTCAGCAAATCTGAACACAGAAGCCAGCAGCACATGTGAGTGGAACCACAGGTCCAGCAGAACCACAGCACCAAAGAGTATTACGCTATATACTTCTCTTTTCATTGGTATGTTGCATACCATCATACTGGAAACCTTGTAATCTGGAGGGGAGGGAAGGAGTTCAATTCATCCATTATGAATGATTGCACTATTAAGGACTAATGATTGCACAGGCACTTTACATATTAGTTTGATTCTCATAAGTTTATATAGAAGCAGCGCTTAATTTACCACTGTTTAAAGCCATTAAATAGGCCTCATGCACACTGGGCATTAAAAACACAATTTTTTCAAGCATTTTTTTTTCTGCATTCAGGAGCAGCAGCATTAATTCAATACATTCATTTTTTGGCCAATGAAATGAATTAACTCCCAAGGGCTTGACACACCTAAAAGTACCTAAACACTGCTTTTCTCCTGCCAGGAAAAGGCATTTAGGAGTGCTGGGCAAACTCCCTGTGTGCATGAGGCCTTACATTCAGCCTCATCCCTCTTCTTCCCTTGGCCATTCTGTGAACTATTCACAGAATACACAGCGTTCTGTGTTATCCGCCTCCTCCTCCCCTTGGCCGACCACAGAACATTGCGTATTCTGTGAATGGCCAAAGGGAGAGGAGGGGCGAATAAAACAGAACGCTTTGTATTCTGTGAATAGTTCACAGAATGGCCAAGGGGAGAAGATGGATGGGGCTGAATGTAAGGCCTCAAAATGGTTTACAGAGTACACAGCATTCTGTGAATGGCCAAGGGGATAGGAGAAGCAGATAAGCCACACTTCCATGTAGGAGAGCCACAGCTGTCATATCAACAGCAATCCAAAAGTAGAGAGCTGTACTATCTGCCATGAAAAAAATATACATTTTAAAGTAAAGAGTAGTGATCCAGAAATTACAATTGCACCAGAAATTAGAAAAATCACTGTGCCTGGAGTTCTGCTTTATTTGTCACCCAAGATAAAGAAACCTTTCTTCAGAGTCAAAACTACATCTGTGCGCCATACGCAGTTTTACCGGTCAGTCTGTGAGAGAATTCCATCTAAAACCAAGTTTCTGACCACAAACAGTGGTTTAAGACAGTTGGGATTCTACTGAGAAGCTCAGTTTATTACGTATTAAATGACAGACAAGCAACTTTTTGAGTAACACTTCGAGTCGTTTATGTAATACAAACATTTTCCATATTTCTTCATATCATTATATTACTAACATTTTTCCTTCTGTTTGAAACAGAATATAAAATGTTAGTCATAGTGAGAGTTCCATGCTGAAATATGAGTATATGGTTTGGTTACTTCCTCCAAGTTTTGAACATTCTGTACCTAGAGCATACAATTCTGAGGCTGAAGTCCAAAATTTTTTTATTTTCCATTTCATCTGAAACATTAAGCATAGTATGCTACAGAAGGCTTGTACAGTTTATGAATACAATTTTTAGATGGTTTTTAGCTTTTACATTGTCTAAAGCACTCTTCTGGGGAAAAGTATAGATTCTCTGAAGAGTCCCAAAACTGATGGGGCATCATTGCGGCTTGGCAATGACATATTCACACTCAAAAATCAATAGTTTCTGCAATGATTGTAGGATATCTGAACATTCTTTTATGGTGCGTAGTTTCCATAGAATGTTATCAATTCAGATACACCTAGCATTTAATTCCTTAGAGCCCTTGCACACTGGGGCGGGGACGGCGTCGGCGGTAAAACGCCGCTATTAATAGCGGCGTTTTACCGTCGGTATGCGGCCGCTAGCGGGGCGGTTTTACCCCCCCCGCTAGCGGCCGAGAAAGGGTTAAAAACCACCGCAAAGCGCCTCTGCAGAGGCGCATTGCCGGCGGTATAGCCGCGCCGTCCCATTGATTTCAATGGGCAGGAGCGGTAAAGGAGCGGTATACACACCGCTCCTTCACCGCTCCGAAGATGCTGCTAGCAGGACTTTTATTACCGTCCTGCCAGCGCATCGCTCCAGTGTGCAAGCCCTCGGGGCTTTCACACAGGAATACATGCAGCGGCACTTTCGGGGCGGTTTGCAGGCGCTATTATTAGCGCAATAGCGCCTGCAAACCGCCCCAGTGTGCAAGGGCTCTTAGAAGAGAAGAGAATGTTCATTTAGCGTGCCATAAAAGCAGAACCTATGCACTCCACCAAGAATGAGATGGTACATAACCAGGTCTTTAGCGTAGAGGTCATTGTGACCTTTAAAAGTGATATATTTCAGCTATACTGATCTTCATCAGGTTTCATGTGTGCTTGATATAAGTATTTCGTTCGAGTTATGAGGGTGGCCACAAAAAGAGGGTTTATCATCACACAGAAGTCAATGGGGTAGACAAAAACAGTAGTGAATGTTCACTAAAGTTGACCATACATTGTGCGAATTTTGCCCAGTTCTTGATAAACCAGCTGAAATGTGAACCATGGATGACCCTGTTCGCACCACATCCTTTCAACTCGAAATCGAAGGAGTCGGGTGAAAAATTGAGAGCCAGTCCTTGAAGCCAACTAGCTGGCAGGAGAGAATCCTCTATTCAGGCTGTTTAGTGTCAATGGGTAAATCGATAAACTTCTCTTGAAGAGATGAATGACAAAGTCTAAAGCCCCGTACACACGATCGGATTTTCCGACAGCAAAAACGTGGATTTTTTTCCGAAGGATGTTGGCTCAAACTTGTCTTGCATACACACTGTCACACAAATGTTGGCCCAAATTTCTGAATGTGAGAACGCGGTGACTTACAAGACGTACGACGAGCCGAGAAAAAGGAAGTTCAATAGCCAGTGCGGCTCCTTCTGCTTGATTCTGAGCATGCGTGAACTTTTGTGCAACGGACTTGTGTACACACGCTCGGAAATTCCGACAAAAAGTTTTGTTGGTGAAAAATTTGAGAACCTGCTCTCAAACATTTGTGGGCGGAAATTCTGACAGCAAATATTCGATGGAGCATACACACGGTTGGACTTTCCGACAGCAAGCTCACATCCAACATTTCCTGTCGGAAAATCCGATCGTGTGTACGGGGCATAAGAGTGCATGGCTAGCCTTAGCAAAGTGAATGTTTGGAAATAAGGTCAACCTTTGTTCACTTTGAATATCCAATCATGTGTGAAGGAAATAGAAAAAATTGGCAGGACAATATTGGTTGATTGAAGCGAACACTGATTCACCTTGTTTATTAAGCTCACTGAATATGCACTTTGCTAAGTGAACAGCTTCTTCTAGTTTAAGGGCCCATTCACACTTGCCTGCACAGTAAAGTAGAGCAATTAGTGTGTGGGTAGCAGCCATTTTTTGATGCAATTTTGTGCGTCAGGGGGAGGTGTGATGAGTGTTTAATCGCACAAAGTGACACTTTATTCATGTCACCACACACCAGCGTGGTTCGTTTGCTGTGCAATGACATGCAGGGCCATCCCTAGAGGTTTGATATTATGTAAACTATTGTTTTCTATGTATCATTGTACTTACCTGCGTTTATCCATGGAGAAAAATGCAGGTATCGGCACATAGTGTGAATGGACCCTAATAAATTATCCCAATGATTACTTGCTGCCTATAAATACTGGAGCAGATTACACAATGTCATAAAGCACAAAGAAAACACACTACAGAAAAAAATAAGTGTTCTAAAACATACATATCTGAGACAGTCATTTGTGCCTAAATAAAAAGGAATTACAGTCCAAACAAGCACAAAGCTACAAAATGACCCTTTTTCCTAGATATGGAGGAACCATCAAGAGAAAGCATTAGGTTGCACTTGTATCACAGCCTGAGTTTAATTGCTTTCAACTGGCATGAATAGAATCAATTGTTCACGTGACTAGTATCATTGAAGAGGGAAGCCAGAGTAGTATATAGTAATCTAACAATGAAATGCTAGGCTTTCCCATGTAGTGGTGATATTACACAACAGTTCCTATAAAGGCCAGTGTTATGATAAATTAATAGTTGAATAATTAAAAAAACAATATGGCATGAATAGAAAGGTGACTGTGGTATTAGTAATAGCTGACACATTATAAATACAACAGACTAATAACTAGTATTGCCCCATAGACAAATAGAAAAAAAACTAAGCAGGGTTACTACATCGTCTATTTCTTAAAAGTGTTTCTATGAACCTGGGAATTCAGATTTCCGGCCCATATACATTTTACATTCACATCAGTCCCTGCCCTCAAGGAGCTTACAATCTATGGTCCCTATTTCACATTCATACATACAAATATTGGGCCAATTTAGACACGAGACAATTAACTACCAGCATGTGTCTTTAGAGTGTAGAGGAAACCAGAGTACCCGAAGGAAACCCACACAGGGAGAACATGCAAACGCCAGGCAGGTAATGCCATGGTTGGGATTGGAACCAGCAACCCTTTTACTGCTAGGTGAATATGCTAACCACTACACCACTATGCTGCCCACTGATGATGAACTTTGCATTTTGCTAGTTGACAGTACAAGGCAGAACACTCATCAGATATAAATAAAAATTCATAAAGTGTCCATTGTGACTGCAGTATTGGAGGGCCCAACAGTTCTCACTGCAAATAAAATTGTGTTGCTGAACTGACTATACATACACTACCCAAATTCAAATATGATAAAATCTGTTAATTCAGTTGCATAAGTTGAATAGTGTTTGGCCAGTAATAATGTATACAGTTAATAAACTGTTTGCATGTCATTTGCAAAATAATCCGGGTCCACATTTCTATGTACCATTGCGGCTAGCTTTGTGTGATTGCACCTATCTGTGAGTGCTTGTGATTAAATGGGAGCAAAGCTGTGGGCTTCAACCCATTATAAGTGTAGGGCACAGCTAAAATTAGATTATGCAAATCAGCTCCT
Source organism: Aquarana catesbeiana (assembly GCF_042186555.1). Classification (NCBI taxonomy): domain Eukaryota; kingdom Metazoa; phylum Chordata; class Amphibia; order Anura; family Ranidae; genus Aquarana; species Aquarana catesbeiana. The sequence continues at coordinate 666,685,558 of NC_133324.1, read as the reverse complement.
GAAGGAAGGATGTGAAAGATTGCTATAGAAAGATAAACTCCAGCTTCTAGGGTAGCAGCTAAGAGTTTTCCTGGCACATTTGGCCATGGTGAAGGTAAAATGAACATGTATTATATAATAATAGGTAGTCGGAGAGTTCATTCAGTTGAGTATTACATAGTTATACAGTTATACCGCGTACACACGGTCGGACTTACCGACGTAAAATGTGCGATCGGAGCTCGTTGTCGGAAATTCCGACCGTGTGTAGGCTCTATCGGACAGTTTCCATAGTTATACAGTTATACCGCGTACACACGGTCGGACTTACCGACGTAAAATGTGCGATCGGAGCTCGTTGTCGGAAATTCCGACTGTGTGTAGGCTCCATCGGACAGTTTCCATCGGAATTTCTGTCGCACAAAATTTGAGATCTGGTTCTCAAATTTTCCGACAACAAAATCCGTTCACATAAATTCCGATCGTGTGTACACAATTCCGATACACAAAGTGCCACACATGCTCAGAATTAAGCAGAACAGCCGCACTGGCTATTGAACTTCATTTTTCTTGGCTCGTCGTACGTGTTGATCGGAATTTCTGACAAGATTTGTGTGACCGTGTGTATGCAAGACAAGTTTGAGGCAACATCCGTCTGAAAAAATCCATGGATTTTGTTGTCGGAATGTCCGATCAATGTCCGATCGTGTGTACGGGGCATTAGGCAACCTATCGATGGATCGATCCACCACAGGTGGAAGAAAAGAAAATTGCTCGATTCCCCATCAACACAGGCAGTAGGGGGTGTAGGGAGTTTTCTCAGCTGGCAGAACATATTGATTACTGCTAGTGGCTAAAGCTGCTGACAGTAATCACATGTAAAAAAAATACGCCAGGCTGGTTGTACCAATGGATGGATTGACTTGGGTACAATGAGCCTGCCCATACATCGGTAGAAACTTGGTCCCTGCTAAACCGGCTGAATTTCAATCGATGTATGGCTGGCTTAAGGTTGAGAAAAACACAAATCCATCTATCTAGTTCAACCAAAAAACTTGTATTACATTTTGCTCTGTGCAGTGCATGCAGTCAGTGATTTTGTGTGACTATGTAGATATATACATTAAATTTCATGCATTTTTGTCTGTATTTTCTGAAATACTGTACATAGTAACACAAAAAAAAAGCAAAAGATCCAAAAGAGTAGCTGCACTTATGATGTATGATGTATGTTTTATAATCCAGACACATTGCCCCACAGCAAAGTCAGAGCCTCAATCTTCCCTGCAATAGCAATTTGACTTGATCAAGGACACACCCCCAGCCTACTGATTGGACAATGATGGAGCAGTAGCATGCTGATGGGTCATCATCCGTCTGCTCCTTCCTCCTGCTAGCATGTTCATATAAGTACATGTGCACGATAGCAATGCAACTGTACAGGGATTTAAGCTCATCATGCACTTATATTTTTTTCTTAGGCCCGCAGGCTAAATCTAAAAAATTCCTCCATCCACGCTAAACAGCATTGATGGACGAATCCCCCACCCCCCTCCCCACCCTGTTGGCTCCAGTGGCTGTTAGAATACCCAAACAGAGCCTACATCTGATTTCATACAGGTGCTATTTGAACGAAAAATCCCCCCACCACCACCACCAGCTATTGACCTTTTTGGCCAGGTAGTGCCAACAGGGGCACCCACGGCCCAAATTTTGTCTGACTGCATGAATGGCCTGAAATTCTAGCTATGTATGTTAGTCTAGTTCCATCTAAAATATACAATTTTTAAAAAAGGTAGATGTAAATGCTTTTTGTAATTTTTGTATTTATTTTTCTGAAATTCTGTTTTAACGGAACCCTTTCAGACCAGAAAGATCAGACAAATCTTATCAAGGTCAATCAAACACTAATGAACCAACAATTCCTTTGATTCAGCTATCACTAGAACCTGTTGTGAAACAAGCATGCTGAAAAGTGAGAATTCCTGTCCTGCATACTTGTTTCGGGTCAGTGACTGAGTAACAATCACCCTCTTCCCCCAGGGGACTGGACCTTTAAAAAAAGGCAACAGTGGCATTGCCTACATTTGTATCCTCAGATAATTAGCAAGATATGTATAGCATTGTACATAAATGCATTCTAATGTTTATAAATGCACCCATGGAGATCCTTAGGGAACACATAGGAATAAGCAAGAAGGCACATAATTAAAAGCAACATAAAAATTGCTAAATATTCCTAAATGCAAACCACTAAAAGAGAGCTTTCTAATTTCTGTTGCACATTGCTAGCAGAGATATCAATTTTGGCATTGCTAGGATAATCAGGTAGTGTAATTATGGATAACAAGCTTTTGCAAGTATGTAGCATTTATCTCAGAGATTTTCCTGTATGCTGGCATATCTCTGCCAAAAAGTGTTCAAATCCTATGAATCATCTTCTTTGCAGCATAGAAAGGGTAACAATCCTTTCACTGTGCATGCCTTAAGTAAAAAAAAAAAAGAAAGAAAAAAAAGGTCCTTAAAATTTTAAGAATAAAATTATGGCAGCTGGAGGCGGTCAATAAAGTATATAAATGTGATATCTGTTGTGTTTAAGATGGAACAAAAACAAGAGCATACCTTCAGAAAACTGTCAGCCTTTTGATATATCATGCATACCAAGAAGGACTTAACCTAATCCCTGCCCTCTTTGTCCTGTATTTGATTAGTGTTGCCGTCAGTTGTAAGAAAGCCCACAGCTGCCTTCTGCCCAGGAGGTAGTCTGCAGGACTCCATTCTAGTCTGTTTCTTTTTACTGCTCACAATTTCACTTTCCGACAACTACAATTGATTAATAATAACACAGAGGCCAGCTTGTGCAAAGGCTCATGGTAGCTGTAGTTTGGCAGATAGGAAAGAAGCAAAGCTCTGAATGCTGCTAAACTTTGAAAGTTCTTTCGTTCGGCGATATTTTTAATGCCTAGTTATAAGCCATGTAGAATGTAAGATACAGTTTACATTAGACCAGCTTTTATCAATCACTGGTATGTGGACTACTAGTAATACATTGACCAATTGCTTTAGTTGGTAGTTACCCAAAAGTTATTAATTTATTTATTTAAGGTACTTATATAGCGCCATCTATTTACGCAACGTTTTACATATACATTGTACATTCACATCGGTCCCTACCCTCAATAATAAATATAATATGCAAACCTTTCTGAATTACTCTTATATTGCAAGGTATTCGATTTCAATGTTAAAAAAGAGCTCCAGCCTCACCTGTTTCTATCCCATCTGCTTCTGCCTCTGGTGCTTGGTGGAAAACTGTGCTGCTCTTTAATTTGTTTTCCCTTCCCTTTCCCACTGTGTGCCTCAAATTTTTATGAAGGACATTTTAGCAGGAAAATGTCCTGTTTGCAGTTGCCCAGTTCCCACAAGACTCACTGGCAGTTTTTAACCCTCTCCCCGAGCTTCACAAGCTGTGAGTCACTGTTGCAGTGTCCTGTGTGGTGCATACAACATTCATAGAGTCAGTTTCATCTGGATGAGAAAAAGTTATAGCATAGCCTGTCCCCTATGCAGATTGAATCCTGGGAACTGCAGATAGCAGTGTACTGTAAGTTGTTGTCTTTCTCTCTATGGGTGAAAGCAATGTGGTTTCTAAGGGCTAATTCACACTAGAACCGGCTTTTTACTACACACCGGTCAACACTAGGACAAAAATGTTCTGTTTGTCCTATTCACAGTGTAATGCCGTGTACACACGGGCGGACTTTTCGACTGGACTGGTCCGACTAAATAAATCCGTCGGACAATCCGACCGTGTGTGGGCTTCATCGTACCTTCAGCGGACTTTTTCTGTCGAAAATCAGACGGACTTTAGATTTGGAACATGTTTCAAATCTTTCCGACGGACTCGAGTCCGGTCGAAAAATCCATTCGTCTGTATGCTAGTCCAACAGATAAAAAAAGGACGCAAGGGCAGCTATAGGCTACTGGCTATGAACTTATACATTCTAGTTTCTTTGTACCTCATCACGTTCATACCAATGGACTTTCGAATGGACTTTAGTCCGTTCGTGTGTGGGCAAGTCCGGTCGTCCGTAACTCCGTCAAGGGTCTGTCGGAAAGACCGTCGGACGTTTGATGCTGAAAAGTCCGCCCATGTATACACGACCTAATGCAGCCCGGAACTGCACACTACTGTAAAGTAACATGAATGGAGTGTCACTTTTGTGCACTTCAAATAAAGTTTCAATAAAAAAAAGGGAACTGTGTGATGCGCTGAATTGTGCACCACACTGCCCCTGACTATAGTCAGAACAAATAACTGCCAGAGTGTAAAGTGCTACGGTTTACCTCTCTGGCAGATGTCCGTTCTATGTGAATTCAGCCTTAGCGAGTACAGTTGACTTTATGTGTTTCTTTTTACATTAATTGATAATGTGTGCTGCATTACCCATATATACAGAACCAGTAGGGATTATGGAAGGGAAGCTCATACCACTACAGTGACTTCCACCAGCTTCTGAGTCCTGTGCTGACCCGCTGTCCTGCTGCATTATGAACACAGGAAGTTGACCACTTGGCACAGGCACCATTCAGAGAATGATTTTCATTTTCTCAATGAATGTAAAGCATTCTCCTGCTGGATGAGATAGGGAGTGAGACATCACATTGTCACTTCACCTCGTCCAATCAGGGAATGTTATTAATTCTTTAAGGGACTGCAAAGTGATCTCTGAATTATGCTTGTGCCAAGCAGGCAACCTCCTGTGTTCAAAATGCAGCAGAGCAGTGGCCCTGTACAGGACCTGGAACCTAGTTGAGATCACTGTAGTAATGGTTCCTACTACAGTGATTTCCACCTTCTAGCGGGACCCCACAGGTATGGTATATGCATAGTTACATTGGTCCAAGCTGGAACAATATAACTTTTTTAAAATATCCATACCTGGAATTCTTCTTTAATTTCTTGGTAAACCATGGTGATGAAAAAATCTGGTTGAGTATATCAGACATTTTTAGTCAAATATCCACTGTACTCCAAACATTCCTCAAATCAGAGCCCATCATATGTTCTCATAGACTCTAGGGAATAATCTAGGGACATTCCAAGTTTTATATGAATACATGGATGTGGCTTACCTAGTTGTGCTTCACAGGAAATGGTTACTCTGAGCCAAAATTTCACAGCCTTTGAAAGAACATGCTGTAATATGTTGTGTGCCCTTTTGGCAAAATTAAAAGAAAAGCTTTTTCATAAGATGACTTTTTCTCTTTTCTGTTTTTTTTTCCCTTGGGGGGGGTGGAATAGCTGGAAAACATCCGGACGGTGGTTTATACAGCAAAGGCCATTCGTATCCTGGATACCCAAGCTACATCATGATGCCAAATATGAATAATGACCCATACATGTCAAATGGATCTTTGTCTCCACCCATTCCTAGAACAGTAAGTGCACTGTGTCTTGCTGCAGTTGGTTTCTTCTCAGATTCAGTCCAGGTCACATTTCTGTGTAACATTTATGAGCTTTCAAATTCTGCTTGGCAGCACAAAGCACAAAATGGTTTCTTTCTGTGTGAACTGTACCGTTATTGTCTCTGCTAGTTTCTGAGGAACTGGAATACCTTCTTACACTGATTGTTGTTATACTTGCCAACTTTTCTATAATAACAGATACCGTCATATTGTATTTGCATTTTTATTTTTTTATTTATTTCCTTGACATCATAAGGTTAGGTGGAAAGCACCTATTTTCTAAAGCTGAACTTAAGGTTAACAGATATACATATTTGCAATACATATGTGGATATTGCGGTACCTGCCAATGGATCTGTCATTCTTTAAAGGCAGATTTGTGATCTAGACTTGTAGACAGCAGAGCCAGATGGCCAATCTCCATTGTAGCAGAAGCTTGGTCGAGAACAGCGGGGGAAAACCTACCCCTCGATTGCTGATTGGACAGTGATGCAGAAGAAGCATACTGACAAGGTCATCCCACTGCTCAGCATGTTCACCATCAGCACATCCTAATGTAAGAAATTCTTATTGGGTCCTATTCCTATCCTGTTCTCTTCCAATCTGAAATTTTCTGCAAAGAGAATTACAGAAGACTGATATCTAGGCAAATTCAGGTACTTAAACTAGTTGAATTAAAAATACATTTAATGATTTTTTTTAAAGAATATAATTGCATTTTTTCCATTTTTAAAATCAGATTTAAAAATAATTTATTTGCGCAAAAAAAGGCACATTTGAAATTTCATGGGATTTGTTTTATTCTCTGACTGCTTCTACATATAGGAAGAACTGGAATAAAAAGCAGTCAGTTAGCCTGTAGTCATAATTCTTCCAGATGTTATCCCATCTTTGCTACAGAGACGTACCTTGCTAGCAAACCCTAGTAACAAACCTTGCCTCATTTGCATAATTATCTGAATAGGAATGACCAGTGGCTGCTGCAACTGAATTAAGTATGTTTCTGCATAACTGATTACCTCGAAGATCAAAGTCCATAATCTTAAGGGTCCCTTTACTCTTCAATTGCGGGGCATTATCGTACTTATTTTAGAGTGTGGTATATCATGCATTAACATGTGTTGCGTCAAGGCAACCCATTTATTTAGAAATCCTTAAAATGGTTCTAAAGTCACAACATTTTTTATCTTAATGCATTGAATGCTTTAAGGAACAAAGGCCCACTATCTTTTCTCCTCCCCCCCGCCCCCCCCTGGCTTGTGTCTCATCGCTCCAGTGCTTTCCCTGGCTACAGCAGTTCTCCTTCACTTCCACAGACTCCTGCTGCTGTCAGTCAAACTCCTGTGAGCAGGGATCGGGGGGCGGGGGTTACTGGCGCTGTGTGTGTCTATGGTCGTCCACAGCCCCGATGGAGAGTATAAAATACAGGTTATACTTACGTGTTTTATGCAAGGGTATTACAAAGAGCCAGTCCCTTTACCTCCTCTTTTGGCTGTACCCTGCCGACACTGCCTGCTTCTTCTTCTTCCAAGTGCCCCCATAGCAAGTGGCTTTGCTAAGGGGGCACTTGGAAGAAGAAGAAGCAGGCAGTGTCAGCGGGGTACAGCCAAAAGAGGAGGTAAAGGGACTGGCTCTTTGTAATACCCTTGGATAGAACAGGCAAGTATAACCTGTATTTTATTTTAACGCAAAACAGTTTTATCTTTAGTATCACTTTAAAGGGTATCGAAACTGAAAAACAAAAGTGTACGCTTTAAAGGCTTGCCATGAAAAATGTGAATTTAACCAAATACACTTTCATCTGTTGGAGAGAAATATTTGTGTATACATTACCCTGGAGGCATTACCTGAATTCTCGCTCATTAAAGAGGAACCTCACACTCCCTAGGTACAACTAAATTCTTTCTACCTCATAATTGATCCTGTGGGTTAATAAAAGAAAGCATATGTACTACTGCATGGAGTTCTATGTTGTTTACCTTGCAGCTGAAAGCAGAACTACACTGCATCTGAGCACCACAAAGGAAAAATGCTATTTAAAGGATAAGTACACCTTTGGGAACATGTTACATGTTCCTCCCGTTTTTTGGGTGGAACATGTAACATGTTCCTGATGCTGCAGCCGCTGTCTGCTGACCCCCCCTCCCTGTGGCTGCAGTACGGGAAGAAGTTTCCTGTATTAGCTATCACTTTTTAAAATCAGTGCCGCTGTGCTGGGCTCCTCCCACGCGGCCGCGTCATTCATTCACACAGCTCTATGTGTGAATGAACTACAAGCCCTGACATTCTTAGCAGCTGTTGGCTTGTAGTTCTCAATGAACTACCATGGCGCTGTGGAGCACTGTGGTAGTTCACTGATCTCTTCCTGTCAATGTATCTGCTTATCTGTATGAGATCTGAAGGAGCCCTGCATGGGGCTGGTGCAATGCATTACAAGCTCCAAAAGAAAAAAATAATAAATGCACATTTTCTTACCTGCAAAAAAATGTGAATTTATATTTTTTTCTAAAAGGTGAACTTATCCTTCAATTCATTTTTAATATTCAAAGCAAATGCCCTCCAGGCAATGGTCTCCAGGCTCTGTTTTGCTGAGAAATCACATTCGAAAAACACCCCTCTAGCATTTCTGGCCGTAGCCATCTTGAGTAAGGGTAGATGATTCATGTAGCATTACCTTCCTGGAATCCATCTGCCCTTAGTTCAGGCATACAAGCAGGAGGGTGTGCTTAGCTAAAGAAAACTCCTCCCCCCTCCAGAAGATTCCTGGGATATATGACATGACATAAGAAACCAGAAAGTAAGGGTCCTTTCACATGGGGCATGTCCGTTACACAGATTCTGCTTGCTCAGCGGGGGATCGATCCGCTGATCCCTGCTGAGCAGGTGGATGACAGCTCCGTCTCCGCTCACTGTGCTGAGAGGGACCTGTCAAAGCCCCGCTCTCCTCTATGGGAGATAGACAGACGTTTTCATCCGATCCCATCCGATCTGATCCTCCAGACGGATGGAAAATAGGGTTTCCATCCGTCTGGATTTCACGGACAGGATCGGATTGGATAGCGGACATGTCACCACTGACATCCGCTGCTCCATAGGAGTGAATGGAGTGTCCGATCAGGTCCACCTGAAAAACTGACAGGCGGACCTGATCGGAGTGAAAGGGGCCTTACTGAAGAAACAAGACAAAAATAATAAAAACTTCTAAACAAGTAAATATGATAGACATTCCTATCTATTTACTAATGCCTAGGAATTGAAAATAGTCAATGTGGATTGAGAGAATGAAGTTTCACTTGAAGCTCTCGTTGCACCACGCTGCTTCTGCACTACCATCTTGAGACTCTCATTCACATATCACAGATCTTAGCCAGAATCCCACGCATGCATAGACATGCTGCAGGTCTCTGCTAGGTATTGAGGCCCTGGCAAAGACCAGCAGCACGTCTGCGCATGTGTGGGCTCTTATGGAGCTTGCACCTCTCGCTAAAACACTACCTCCTGGGAGGAGGCCACGGGGGCGACCCCTATGTTATGCTCGCCTAAGTGAGAAATCAGGAAGTGGTAAGCCACACCACTAAAACAGAAAACAGGTACAGTATTCACTTTTGCTATTGTGTCGGAAGGAGTGGGAGGAAAGCAAATGAGAGAAAGTTTATCTAAATGGGTGAAGGCCCATTTTAATGCTTGCGAATTGTGGTGAATAAATGCACATAAGAAATCACTCCTAAGGCATTAAATTAAAGAGGGGACCTCAGAACTTCTCCTTAACAGCTGGAGTGGCAGAATTTATGCAGCTGCACTAGCAAAATGCGTGCCCACCAATTTCATATACTTATTACAGTTTTCGTGAGACGACAAACTGTGTTAACTGACATAGGCAGTAAGTGACAGGAGGTGTGTCGTTTAACACTAACATATAAAGGTGACTATTTTAGCACCTCTGCATGCTGACACTTCAGCAAATTGTTTACCAAACAGCAAAAGTGTCACATCACCTAAGTGGCGGGCTTAAATGCTAAAGCTTTTGGTGTCTGCAGGAATTCAATGGGAGAGCCTTTGTTCTCAGATGTTTTTCATTCCTTTAAATGTTGCAGCTGTTTGATGGAAAGTGAGCACTCCACGTGTTGCTGGCAGAGTCAGAGTCTATGCTGCTTGAAACAGCATGCAACTAAGGCGAGTTTAATCTGAGCACAAATGGCCAGATACAATGAAACATTTAAAATCTGCTCTTCTTACTACAACCAACACAGCCGCAAGTTGAAACGGAAACAATAATGGGTTTGGGTTCTTTATACTTGATATTTTTTATCATCTATACATTTTAAACCAATATTTCTTTATATACAATCTTTAATTTACAAAGAGGCATTTCAATTGATATTGATTTTATGGACTTTCAATAAATCCTTTTGATTTTACTTCCGGATGTCCCGCCATTCTTCTTTGTTTCCATTGGATTTCCCTGGCTGCGGACCAGGCAGACACCCGGATCTCTTTAGCAGCTCATCAGATCCTCACAGGTGGCTTTAAGCGGTGTGTTCCCAGCGCTTTCTCTCATTTAACTCGATAATACACTGGTGTCACTGGTGTTTTTGCTTTTAAACTGTCTCTCAAATTGATCCTCTATGTTTCCTCCTTGAAAAGAGCAGACAGAAAGGGAAAGGGAGAGTCACATGAGACCCCTGAAGTCAGTCTGCTGTGTTTGGAAATTTGAGGTTAAGCTATTGAGCTTGGTAAACAGCTGTTTGTTTTCAGAATTAGATCAGCCTTGTAAACATGTGAGGAGGAATCTAGAGCTCTACCTGCTGACTGCAGTTTTTTTAATATGAAACATTCATTTGTAACATTTATTATTTACCTGGCTAAAACAAAATCCAGATATTTTTAATATTTTATGTAAGTACTGAACACAACAAACAATAAAAATAGATAGAAAAAACACTTTACCTTTTAACATTAAAGTGATTGTAAACGATCAGCTTGTAAAACAACCCATTCAGTTTAAAATAGAAATGAAGGGCAAAACATTTTTGTATAGATATAAAAAAATATATAAATACCCTTTTTCCCTTTTTTATAAGCGATCACATTCCCTCTGTTCTCAGCTACATAAGAGCTGGGGGGAGGAGAAGCTGCAGATTCCCAGTAAATGGCTGAGCAGCAGGGCATGTCAGGACAAGTGAAGTCTGATCATTGGAGGAGATCACACGGAGTTCCCAGCATAGCTATAGAACTGACCATGGTGTGCTCTCCTGCTTAGTGTGATCAGTGTTTAATAGGAAAGGAGAGGGACTGGCAGGATCACCAGGGGTTTCACACAAAGTAAGCAATACAAAGAGAACAGGATACTTTCTGTACACGGTACAGTACAGTCTCAAGTACACGGTACAGTAGGCACATATCAGGAATATGAATTGGGGTAACAAACGCTTTAAAGGCTCTTTGCACCTGGAGCCATCTAGGAGCAGTGTTTTAGTTTTCCCTGGAGGGGGCAAGTGCCCCTGCAGGCAGCTTGTCAAAGTCTAGTAAGCTGTGGCTGAATGGGGCTGAATGTTCTACCAAGTGGTAGCGGAGTTTAGGCCCCTGACCTTACAGAGGAAGGTCCGTTACTCAGCTCATCCAGATGGCCCTGTGTTCAGAGGGCCTATAGTGTATATAAAGCCAGTTTTTATAGTCTTACATAGAGAAAAGAAATGGTAATATTTTTACCAAATTATTGTTTGCTTTCTCTGTCCTCTGGAGAGATTTGTCATCACTTCCCATCCTGGGATCCCTTGCTTTCTGTTTCAGAGGCAATAATCAACAATAAAAATAGAGGGGTGCCGTTCCATAAATTTAAACTTTTTCTTCCTTCAAGTCTGGCCTTACTGTACATTTCTCTTCTGCATTCAGCACCATAAGCTTTCAATTTTCATGGAATTAAAAGCCCCACATGTTTGAAAGTGCTGAATCGCTCTTTTGAGTCACAGACCAATTTCTGCATACAGACATAATAATAATATACTGCTCAACACTTTATTCACTTGTGTCCTCCTCCAGCACAACCAAGGACTGCAATGGCAGAGCTAGTGTACTGATCAGATATGGTGCAAGACCATTTTACTCTTAGTTTCAACCTATTTTTTAAGTTAATACATGGCTCAAATATCACCAATGCCTGTGAATCGGCCAAAATTTGAGCCGTGGGTCAAATAACAATAACAGTAATTTTGGACAATCAAATGCAGTTATTGTTCAGGTAGTCTGAAAGCTGTGGGTGCCAGCTATTGGAATGCAATAGCCAACAGTGCAGTGATTCATCCATCCATGCTGTTTAACATAGATGGGGAATGGATGGGGATATCTATGGAGATCTTTACATGTATAGCTAGCTTAAGGGCGGCAGAACCTGATCCATTAAGGTATGTCTAAAACCAAAACTTCTGAATTTTATTGCCGTCTGTGTCCCCTCTAGAGAGATACACTTTGACTTTTTGTCCTGGTGACCACTGTCAGAGTTCCTGTTCTGGAACAACCATGCAGCAAATGAAGTTACAATAACAGTTCTATTGGTGACTCCGAAAAGATTGAAGCCATAAGGTCAGTATGACATCCAAATAAGTAATGTCTCCAGGGAGATAGGTCAGCAATGGCGCTCCTTATATTTTTCTCATGACGCGTTTCCACCAATTTTGGGTACCTCTAAACAAATGTATTATATCCAGTATTGTTATGCGATACATAACCTAGATTCTGCATCACAAAATGAATACCAGCAACATATAACACATTGCTTTCATATGAGGGGGTAAATCTGTTTCAAATAAGGAGACATCGTGCTAGAATTCTTTGTTTTCTCTCTACGTTTGGTCCTACATAGACTTAATTTAAAGCATTCTTATATTGTGCCACATAGAGACTGTGTGAAATGGGCTGGCTCACGTTGAAAGATACTTAGAAGACCCCCCACCCCCCACCGCAAGATGAAGTAAATAGCATTTGTGGCTTGGCAAGCTAAGTGAACCAAATTCCATTATTACTTATATTTATAATAGGAGCAGTATTTTGCTTTTAAACAGCAAGTACTAAACTTTTAAAGGCTAATTCCACCCAAAATGGATTTGTTTTTAGATGGACATGGATGGGCTGAATTACCCACAGGCTTCTTATGTGTCTTAGGCAGTCTCGTGGCTCCTCCATAAAGAAAATGATAATTGAAAAATCTAACAGGGGGCTTGAGACCCCTTGTAATGCTTGCAGCAGGTGGTCAGGATTAGGTCCTTGAGATCTCACAGTTCAAATCCCCAAGAGATGTATGTAAGTGGATGGATGATTCAACATGCCAGCATCTACCCAGAGAAGAAACAACACTTTGGGGTTGAACTGAGCCCTTCATTTGTTTACTATAGCCCAAAATACGCTAATATTTGCTTTGATCACAGTGAACATAAAAAAATAACCAAAGGGCTGTAGCAATTTGTCGGCTTTGGTGTTTTGTTTAAGGACCATTAATCTCAATAAAGCTATTTGTAACCTTTGCAGATACATTTGTTAACATTTAAGGAATGTAGCTGAACTGTAGATAGTTGAGCTAAAATTGAGTTCATAGTAGAAAAATGTGGCCTTGTACATATGATGAATCTATCTCCCTTTGTTTGCCAGCAGGCATTCATATATAATACAGTGTTAAAAATGTTAAGGTCTAGCATTGGCCAATCAATTACATACATTATAAATATGGCAAGATCTTTACTTGTTCCAGCTTGTATGTCCCTTGACATTTAATTTGCTAAGACACTGTGGGGTTGATTTACTAAAGGCAAACAGGCTGTGCACTTTGCAAAGTGCAGTTGCCCTCTACGAGTGCAGTTGCTCCAGAGCTTAGTAAATGAGATAAGGCTTCACTTTGCAAAGAGTACCCAATCATGACCAAAGAAAATTTTAAAAAATGCATTAATGCTTGCACATGATTGGATGATGGCAGTCAGCAGAGTTTCTGCTCATTTACTAAGCTCTGGAGCAACTGCACTTGCAGAGCGCAATTGCATTTTGCAAAGTGCACAGTCTTTTTCCCTTTAGTAAATCAACCCCTGTGTATCATAAACAGCTGCCATGTTTTTTTGTTATTTTGTTTTTTAATTTACCTTTTTATTATCATCTTATGCATCTAAGTGCCGCAGATATTCTCCACACACTTTCAGCCACTGCCTATCAACATGCACTTGCTCTAGCACTGGCTGCACATTGTTGCTCAGGACTGCCTTCCTGATAGTGACAAAAGTGGAACATGCTTGTGCAATGTTTGTCAGCATGGCTACTTTTAGTCTTTATCAGGGGTGGATGTGAGAGGGTGACAAAGCACAATTAGGAGACGGTTGTCACCCTATAACACTAAGTGCCTGAACAAGGACATTTATGGCAGGATAACCAGGTAATATTTTAATAAACACTACATATGTAGAAAAAAAGAACTACAATTACATATAAAACCCTATATGAGATTTTAGTATTTTGTTGTGAAATGGAAAACATATTGAGCATCAGCAGAAAGGATAATAGTAGTATATAAAGCAAAAACCATAACAACCAATAAGGTATTCAGTTTCCCATTATTAGAAACTAAGAGTCTTGTCAATATGTTCTGATATTCCCCACAGCTACCAATGAAATTCCAACTTTCATGGCAGGGTTAAGGCCGTCATACACAGCTCAGATGTAAAAATCTCCACTGCCAGCTTTACATTCAGAAAGCCATGGCACCCATGGCTGCCTGAATACCCAAAGGGAGACTGCGACTGATCTAATTCATGTTCGGCTGATAATTTTCTACCCTCCTCATACTATTTGTAAAGAGCCTTTGTTAAGCAGGGTAATCAGGGCTGGATCTAGCCTATCTGACCTGATTATAAAAAGTCAGCAAGCATAAAGATGCAGGTAACCAGTGTTCTTTGTTCACTCTATTGTTCCCATCATGGTGTCCCTTACATCAGCTGTCCCCATCAGAGTCCCCTTTAGATAAACTGTCCACATCAGAGTGTCCCCTTTTATCAGCTGTCCCATCAGAATGCCCCCTTACATCAATTGTCCCTATCAGAGTGCTTCTTATATAAACTGTTCCCATCAGAGTGCTCCTTACATCAACTGTTCCCATCAGAGTGCTCCTTACATCAACTGTCCCCATCAGAGTGCCCCCTTACATTACTTGTCCCCATCAGAGTGCCTCATGAATCAGTGGATGTGCTGTAATTTTGTCTGATTTTGCTGAAATGAGTCAATATATCAAGCCCTTAATGGGGATCTTTAATGCTGATTGGTGGCAGGGGAGAGTAAACCCCATTAGTAGAAAAAAGCACACTGATACACATGGGTGTACACAGCTTTTAGTGCAATATTTTCTTGTATATACCTTATATAGATGAGAGCAAATTAGATTGAATCAGCTGTGTGCAAGTTCTATGTATGACTGTTCATATTAGTTGTTCAAAGTTGCCATAGGGATATCAGGGAATAAATTGCGCATCTCTATACAATCTGTAGGTAAATTGTGGTATGCAGATACCAGAAGGAGGGCTGGCAAGAATGAAAAGGGGCCATGAGACGTTAGAGGGTGCCTTAATACTACACATGTTTTGGCAATACAGTGCTGAAGGCCCTATAGCTTTTACTGTTACTGTTTATAAACCTTTGATCAATAGCCCCCTGTGATACAAACAATAATTTTATCAATGTCACTACAGTTTTTCAGAAGAGGAAACTGTCGCAACCATGAATCTCCTGTAGGAGGAAACAGCTGGAACCAAGAATATCTATCTATGTATTTTTCCACCAATTTCCTGTTATCATAAAGAGCTGGGTTATGCTCCCTTGGGCCAGTAAACTCTGGCCCCCCTCCGGTTAAAGTACTAGCTAAAATAGCATAATTATAATTATATACTGTACATTTAGGTTGATTTACTAAAAACATAGACTGTTAATTTAGCACAGTGAATGTTCACTGAACTTGGTAAATAAGATAAAGCTGTTTTCATTTTAATCAACCAATCATTTTTCAACAATATCCTTTTAATTTTCTTAATTCCCCTTGATATGATTGGGTGTTTAAAGTGAGCAAAGGTTCACCTTATTTGCTACCATTCATTACTATTTCAACATGAACATTAACTTTGCAAAGTGAACCGCCTCTATAATTTTAATAATTATTAATTTGATAAATAAATGAAATGTATACAAAAGATATTAATGAAAGCAGTTTTTGACCTTGTTGGAACCACTGTTTGGCAAAAGTTGGTTGTTTGTTCAACTTTAGTCAGAGAACCTGTTGGCAAATTATCGGCCAAAAAGCACCTGCATCCAATTAGATGTAGGCACTGTTTGGGTATACTGACAGCGGCGTTGGATGTCAAAATACATTAGCGCGGAAGGGATGGGGGGGTTCACCCATCCACACTATAAGCATGGATGGAGGGATCTGCTAGATGGCTTTCATTCAGCCCACAGACTGAATAAAAGAAATCTAAACATGTATGGCCTGCACATGCTTCAGTCTCTATCCCTTCTCCTCACTAACTAAATACAGTCACCTTTGTAGTTTTGCCACTGTTCAGCACAGTGAGATACTCAGTTACATGGGATGTTTCCCAGCTGGCCTCTGTCTGTGGGGAAACCATGACTCACTGCTGTGAAGGATACTTTCTAAACACCATAAACTGTGGAACCTTCAAATATTTTCTTGATTAATTACCATCTCAGACAAAACAAAAATGGTGCAGCCAAAAGGCTTTTAAATAACATTAAATCAAACATGACGCGCATTCATAATAAATTATTTGTTAATGGTATTAGAAAAAAACTACAATTTTTTCTTCAAAAGCCATCATAACAGCTTTCAGTTAGTTATTTATAGAACTACATATTTAGCCTCTCCCTGAAACATCATGGGCTACCATACCTTAGTATATCTCAGTGATTTTATATATATATATATATATATATATATATATATATATATATATATATATATATATATATATGCCACAATTGACACTTTCTGTGGGGGGGGTGACTGGTTTTAACAGGTGCCCACTCCTGGGTAAGATCACCGCGGCAATCTCCAAGTATGTTTGGCCCCTCCTCCTTTACCCCGCTGCCTTCAGGCACACACACAGGTCCCAGGAGATGGTGGGACCCTTCGCCTGACTCACGCATGTGCAGTGGGAAACCAGCTGTGAAGCCTGAAGGCTTCACTGCCAGTTTCCCTGAGTGAAGATGCCTGTACCAAAGGCTGATTGAAGAATCGGCTCGGGTGCCAACGTCACTGGATCCCTGGACAGGTAAATGTCCTTATAATAAAAGTCAGAAGGTATAGTATTTGTAGCTGCAGACTAAAGCTCCTCTTTAAGGACAAAGTAGGGCTTGTTAAAACCCCTGTCAGTCTATTTTTCCTTCCAGTCCCTGCAGTCTCTTCTCCCAGCACTCTCAGATTCGGATGCCCCTGATGTCATTGAGGCTATTGCAGGGATTGTAGCCCTGCATTGTATATGAGGACGAAGAGGGACAGTCCACTGTCGAAGCATAGAGGATGGCCGTTTGCTATGGGAGTGGCGGATCAGGTAAGTAAAAGTGCTTTTACCATCTCCTAGACATAACCAAGCAGTTAACCCTTGCAGTGTGGGTGCACAAAAGGAGGGCTTTTACTTTTCCTGGATTTGGGCTTTAAGGATTGATTACTTATTGCAGCCTTTCTCAACATTTTTACCCCAGGGGAACCTTTAAAATTATTTTCAGGTCTTGATGAACCCTTACTAAATCCAATTCAAAGAGGAGTCAAAAGGAAAATGCCCACTACATTGCTGAACAGTAGGAAGAATGCTCCTTACTTTTGTGGTCAGTTGGTAAAATGCCCCTCTTACATTGGTGGTCAGAATGCCTCCGTTACAGACAGCTAAAAAGATTAGGTATTGATGGCTTTAAAAAAAGTGGTGTCCTCCCTGGAATAATGCAGGCACAATCAACATGAAGGTCAGCCACAGCTCAAGGAACCCCTAACGACCATTGGAGAAACCCTAGGTTGACTGACTGCAAAGGCCAAAACCCTGACTCCCTGACTCCTTCTTTGGGTTATATAAATGATCTCAGAGGTATTTTGCCATAATGCATGTAAAATTTCATAGGAGAAAGGTGTAACTTGCTGTTAAATGTAAACATACAAGTACCAAGCAACGACTGTCCTCTTTTTTGGTGCTTGTGAGCAGAAATAGGACAGTATATAATATGTTCATTCACAAGCATTTCAGTTTGGTTGGAAATTTTAGGAAATTAATTTTGATAATTTGTGAGAACAGCAATGAGGAAAGGTTACCGATTTGCAAGGTTTAGGTTGGTGTGTGCTACACAGTCTATGTACTTTTTTGAGATAGCTTTTCGTGAGCGACTCCCTTGACCTTCATGGGGGCCATAACTGATAAGTGGTCACAGCATGTTTCCTGAAGGTTCTTTTAGGATAGTTTGTCTAAAATAGTAGGGAGCTTAATTCTACACTTTCTTATTTAGTGTATGATTATGTGCTTAGCACCGGAAAACTGACTGCTAAACCACAGCTTCAGCTGTAAGCTGTAGGGCTATAGGGTCTTTTGGTTGCTTTACTTCAACTGTCAATGTCTTTTCTATCTGTGGTGAACATACAGTGCGGGGAAAAACGTTTTGTTTTTTTTCATGGTTTACAATCTATGCTGTGACCGTTTACCCAGTAATGGAATAAACACACAAATGCTAGCCTTTTGGTTTTGAAATGAGGTATCTGAAGGTCTTCCTGTGTCTGTTTTCTGTAGGTGCTGACATGCAAAATTACCTGGGGATATAATTAGTATGTGCATCATTCCCCATGGCACCTTAAATACTTTGAAATGGCGTCTAGCTTTAATCAAGTCAAACAAGAATGTTACTGAGAAGCTACGCTTCTTGAAGAAACCACTATATTTATGACATAGTTGGGTGTTTTTGTATAGTAGTGATTCCTCGAATTTCTGTGTTTGAAGGCAAAGACTTACAGAACAAAAATAGATTTTGTTGCAAAATAAGGCTGTACTGTGATTTAATTCTAAATAATAATCAAGTAGAATACTGTTTTTTATCAGCTCATGGATGTAGACAAATGAGAGATACAGTATGGCTGTGAAGGTTTTCCCAAAGGTTAAAATTCATGGGGAAGAGATTCACAGTGAGCATACACCTTCTGGTAAAGTTATTCATGGTCATTACATACTTGTCCAATGTCTGGAATTCGGATTACTTTAAAGCTGGCCATACATGTTAAGATTTTGATCGTTCAGCCTTGCAGGCTGAACAGGAGAAATGACTTGATTCCCCCTTCAACGCTAAATGGCGTAGAAGGATAAATTTGCAGTGGCAGGTATTGTATTCTGCCAGCCGACACCTGCAGCTGTCAGAATATCAGAACAGTTCTTGCGTCTGATTGGATGCAGGCAGTGTTCAACTGAGATTTTTCTGCCTGACTCCACCAGGGCAACCCATGGAACAGATTTGGTAAATTCAGGAGGAATCTTACAAAATGTAATGGCCAGCTTTACATTAAGCTTTCAATGTCTGTGGTTACATGTAGACCTCCTTAGGGCTTCTGAGTTCAGTTGCGGTACATTACTGCATGCTCCTTAATCAGCAAAATTTTTTGCATTAACATGTTTTGGTTAAGGCAGCCCATTCATTTTAAATGCACTGGCAATGGACCCAAAAAAAGGCCTGTAGTGTTAACCATGGCTATGCTGCCTTAAGCCATCAGGGGATGCGCAGATTAAACAGCAGTGTACCCTAGCATTTCAGGTAATGGGTATATACTTTTCTGCTTGTAACGCTAAGGAGGACTCCTGCCCCATCTATGGCTAGCCTATTTATGTCAGATTGTATAGTGCTAAACCTTAATGTAAATAACATAAATACTGTGATAAGCAAATGTCCATATACTTGAGTAAAATAAGATAAAATGGTCTTCAAAAAATTTCAACCAAAATCCACATAAAAAGGTTATCATATAGTGAGATAAAAAGTTTAATTTCCAAAAAAGTAGTGCAATTGAAACCACTACTTCTTATCAGTGACCCGGTGTAAACCTCCTCCAGCACCACAAATCGTGCTTGTGAGTCTGCTCAGCTTAAATTATAACCTCCAAATATGAGGTTTTAATGGCACCAAAGAGTTAAACATCTGCATCACCACAATACTGCTCTTAGTAGTGGCAAGGGAGTCCTCCACAGCCTAATTTCACATGCGTCCATATATACATGGTGAGATATCCTAAAAGCTATAATATCACATTTAGTGCTCACTGTAAAGAATTTTACTGTTTGTAGAAACAAATATACATACTCACAAATAAAACACTTGTAAGTCGGCAAAATGATAACACTTAAAACTTGGATCTGCTTCCTTAATGGTCAGGATGGGACAGCTATGAGCTATTGTTGCATAGACTGTAAACTGATAGGCTGCTTAATTTGGGCTAGTTTTCTTCATACATGTCCTCTATGAGCCTAGGTTCACATCTATGCAGGTGCGGGACTGTATGTAAATGTTTACCACACCAGCAGCAAAAAACGTGCTGCTGTTTAGCAGATATGTTGGAGTGTTATTAAATCCTAATGGCACCCCCAACACATTGGGAACCACAGCATGTTTCCCGTGCATGGAAACACATAGCGCCATGCAATTTCCATGTGGCTGCGATTTTGGAAAAGGTTCAGGGACCTTTTCCGTGAGTTTCCCACAGGTACAGCAACCAATCCAATGAATGAATGAGCTGCTGTGCCTGTGCACACGGGGAAACTGCGTCGATGTGAACCTAGGAGATGGTTCATGATTCTTTGTTGCTTTCTGCTGATATGTAAACAGAAATCACAATTTCAGTCCGTTAGTTCTTCCAACATTCTTTGGATAGAAAAAAACAACATAGGCCAGACAGTTTGATGAATAATAAAATATTTCAAGTAATCTCTTATCTTTTTTAGATATGAAACATTGATCAGGTGTACACTTATTCATAGACCATTGCCTATGTCTAGCCCATGATTAGTCAATATTTGGCGTTATATTGCTCATTGTTTAACCGCAGTGAGTTCATTTAGGGATGGTCATTTTTTAATGACTTTCTAAAAGTAGCTGCCTACTGCGATAGCTTGTAATGAAAACACTATTACCACAAACTGGATTAACAACCACCATCTGCAGACAAAATAGGGGAATACAGCAATACAGTTTGCAGAGACAGAAGCAAAAAGTAACCTGAGTATATTTGTATACAAATGTATTTCTGAAACAAGTTACTTCCACCAGATACCATTGGGTAATGCAAAATATTAAAATCCAGATTTCAAGCAAAGTTACGAACTTCCAGCCCATAAGTAGTTATATACCTGTGTATCACCATCATTAGTTCTGGATGGGTAATTTATGTGCTTTAAATAGAATCCAAGCATTATTAATTTATTGTACACATAAATGTGTCAAAATATATTTACTCAGTTGTTGTCGTATTAGGTTTAACAAGTTCATTCTGAATATGCTTGACTAAAATGAGAATTAGGCTGGCCATAAGCAACTGAATTCACTGGTCCAATGCAACTCTCCGGCAAAGATTAGCATGTAAGAGATAGGAGGCTATAACAGGCTATTTGGGACATCAGAAGTGCTTATTTGTCATTTACAGAGTTTTTTTTTGGAGAAATTATCTGTGTGATCTAACAGGTCTTTTCCTTCTTCAAAGAGAGGAGGAAAGGAAAATTATAACTGTGCATGCATTTATTCCCTCCATCTAGCAAGTGTCCATAGAAACAGCAGCTGGTTCTGGAGCTTCAGACAATGGACAGATGTCTCCATGCATGTTGTTTTTGGGAATATATCTGCCAAATATGGCTAGCCATGGTTTTGTTATATTTCACAAATATAGCCAGCTTTCTGTTTGTTTTCAAATCAGTTTTAAATCACCTTATGTTTGCTCAACCCATCCATACCCTTGTCTTTGTATTCTTTCCTCATTCAATTATAACCATTTTTAATACACAGTATTTCATATAATTTCTTTTTTAAATTTTTTATGTCAAGCTCATTTTTCATAGCATAGTGTGCAATCTTTATATAAATTGTTTACGTGAAAGACAATCTTAACCCAGAGATGTAAGCAGCAGGTATTAGAGGGGCACCTAACAGAACCATATTTACAAATTTTTTTAA
The DNA here is from genome assembly GCF_042186555.1 of Aquarana catesbeiana. Classification (NCBI taxonomy): domain Eukaryota; kingdom Metazoa; phylum Chordata; class Amphibia; order Anura; family Ranidae; genus Aquarana; species Aquarana catesbeiana. The sequence continues at coordinate 666,663,892 of NC_133324.1, read as the reverse complement.
TTAGAGGGAATGTATAGTATTTTCTATATATTTTTCTATCTAATGTTTTGGAGTAGAGAAACACACACATACACACCTGGTAACACAGGTTACACAGCTGAATAAGGCAGCTCAATGACGCAAAGAAGGATCAATCTCTTCCTCCTCTCTTGTATAAACCATCTAGATCAGGCATTATAGGCCATCTAGATCTATAGGTCTCTAGATCATCTAGGTCTATCTATACCAGCCTGTATAGACAATCTAGATCAGACCATCTAATCAGGGGTCTCCAAACTATGGCCCTCCAGTTGTTCAGGAACTACAATTCCCATCATGCCTAGTCATGTCTGTGAATGTCAGAGTTTTACAATGCCTCATGGGACGTGTAGTTCTGCAACAGATGGAGGGCCATAGTTAAGAGATCCTTGATGTAGATCAACGGAACTTCTGAGGAACCCCAGAATTCCTATAGAGTTTGCTAGGGATTCTTTGAACTGTGGCTGATTAAATTACTATGTAATGGTACCTGCATGGTTCTAGAGCCAATGTCACTTGGCAGAGTCAGTGATCTTTTTAGCTGTCTCTGACCACCACTGTAAAGGAGGCATTCTTGCTACTGACCACCAATGTAGTAGGCATTTCTGACATTAACCCTTGATAAATATTTTAGCAGGGGTTCGTCCAGACCTGAAAATGATTTCAAAAGTTGAGAAAATCATGAGAAAGGCTGATCTAGATGTCTAGTTGTACAGACTGTGCTCTCTTATCACACACAGTACCCACAGTGAAGCTCAGAAAAACCTTGCATTAAATGTTTATTTGTAAAATAACAGGTTGTACATGTAATAAGAATGATTTTAAAAAGGGTTTAAAAAATTGTAAATTTTCAAAACTCACTAAAGTTTCTATTTAATTATAGAACATTTTGTGTGGTTTGGCCAACTTTGGATACCTGTGTGCAAATGTAAAAGTAGAATTGGAGTCATGAGGGAATGCAGGGACATTCATGAGAATGTCCCTGTCAGCTAATTTTGCAGTGCCTTAGAGGATTCGTAAATCCAGCCTGAAATCCACAAATGCTGAAGAAAGCTTCTGATGCCCATTGAAATCTATAGGAGCCAAGCCTTATAAAGCCTATCATTTTGTTTCTGGCATTTTTCAAGGCCAGTTCACAGTGGTAATAAAAAGGGCATGGATAGCTAGGCACTGCCATAGGGACATGTACCAATGCAAGAAAAAAAAATGTGAATGAGTAACAAGGGGCACTGTGTACACCTTACTCATTCACATAAGGGGGAGGGCTGGATATCTGGGGGCCCACTTATCTTAACCAAGGGTTTGGGCAGTTGCGCAAACTGGACAAACTGGACAAATGTTTGCATTTACTATGCCCATTTGGGGAAATGCAAATTGCTTTTGTTTGGGTTGAACTCATGACTGACCTTAACCTGAACATAATCCCCATTCATGTATAAAAATGAATTTGTTTCTTTAAGAAAGGAGTTTTGATTGCAACTAGCATGGCTAGTAGCTCTGAACTACTGTGATTGGTGGCATTGCACTCTTGGGTGTCAGCAACTGGCTTTAAATAATATCATTTGCTCAATCATCTTAATTAAGATCTTTTCAACTCAAGACCATGTAGCCTACTCAACAGTTTAAAAATGAAACTGTCAAAACTATGTAAAACACTGCTTTTGATGTCTTTAGAACATTACTACACAGGAGACAGACAGAACACATGTCTGACATGTTATGTAGTAGCATTTACTTGTTTTGCCTAAAGAAAGATTCACCTTTTGCACATACTTGATCTATTAGTGAGTCTGGTACATTTTTAAGAGGCCCCCATGCCTTTCATGACTTTACAGCAGTTCAGTTCTATTCAATGTTGTTATACAATGATCAGCCTTAACCGCAAACTGCTGTAAAGCAGCTTTAATATTATTTTCTGTGGTTTTTTGTATTTTGCACCACACCCGAACTGATAAAGCCCACAGACAATATCTCTTCAGCATCTCCTCAAAAAGTAGCTTTTCCTACCGAAAAATATTACAGTTTAATGCTGGTCAAACACAGCATAGCAGTAAGTGGTATGCCAATGCATAGCCTCTGTGAATCCTGGCTATAAGGCCAGTCCAGTAATGTTTAAGCATGGTGGACTCATAGCAAATGGAAGATTTTCTTGTAAGTGACTCTATAATGGTCTGTGAGCCGATGTTGTTTGGCTACCACTTGTCTTTGCTTCTCATTCTTGCCTACATGTTTAGAATACTGCTATCTGCTGATGCTGGCTTACACATATATTTGTTTAAGCTGTCAGTGCTGTTTGATGCTTTACCTGGACTGCTTCACCTTGTATGTGCTGTAAATGCTGGATGTTGCATGCGATGATTGTTTCTTGGCGTTTAGAACACTCAATACACTCTGTGACTGCGCTTGGATTTCGCTATTTGTCCAGAATGGCCTTTTACACAACAGGGGACTTTGTTGATGAAGTGACTGAGCCATTCTTCTGCTGCAGGTCTTAGTATGTGCATCACACTGCACTAGCATTTAGACTGGTATGGGATTGTTAGCAGTGTGTATGGGTGCATGTACTATGGTTGGGAGACAACATTGGCACATTTTTAATATCTCACGGGGGGAGGTATTTTTATAAGGGGTTGTGCAAGTCCATGTATATGTATCCCCATAAAGAATAGTTTTTGAAAAGCATTCCATTACCCACTTATTGTTTTTCATATTATGTTCCTCCTGGTCTGGATTGCTTATTACTGCTATATACCACTATAAGTGCTTGGCTGTAGGGTGGTACATTTTTATATTGTTTTCCAGAATATAATATATACCAAAATAATAATATACAGTGCATTGCAAAAGTATTCACCCCCCTTGGCATTTTTCGTGTTTTGTTGCCTCACAACCTGGAATTAACATGAATTGTTTGAGGATTTGCATCATTTAATTTACAGAACATGTCCACAACTTTGAAGGTGTTTTTTTTTATTGTGAAGCAAACAACAAATAGGACAAATTAACAGAAAAAGTCAATGTGCATAACTATTCACCCCCCTAAAGTCAATACTTTATAGAGCCACCTTTTGCGGCTATCACAGGTCCAAGTCACTTTGGATAAATCTCTATGAGCTTGCCACATCTTACCAGTGGGATTTTTGCCCATTCCTCCTTGCAAAACTGCTCCAGCTCCTTCAAGTTGGATGGTTTGTGCTTGTGAACAGCAATCTTTAAGTCTGACCACAGATTTTCTATTGGATTGAGGTCTGGGCTTTGACTAGGCCATTCCAATACATTTACAGTGTGTTTGGGGTCGTTGTCCTGCTGGAAGGTGAACCACCGGCCTAGCCTTAAAATCACACACAGAGTGGTACAGGTTTTGCTCAAGAATATCCCTGTATTTAGCACCATCCATCTTTCCCTCAACTCTGACCAGTTTCCCAGTCCCTGCTAAAAAACAACCCCACAGCATGATGCTGCCACCACCATGTTTCACTGTGGAGATGGTGTTCTTTGAGTGATGTGATGTGTTGGGTTTGCGCCAGACATAGCGTTTTCTTTGATGGCCAAAAAGTTAAATTTTAGTCTCATCAGACCAGAACACCTTCCTCCATACATTTTGGGAGTCTCCCACATGCCTTTTTGCAAACTCAAAACGTGCCATTTTGTTTTTTGCTGAAAGTAATGGCTTTTTTCTGGCCACTCAGCCATAAAGCCCAACTCTATGGAGCGCATGGCTTATTGTCGTCCTATGTACAGATACTCCAGTCTCTGCTGTGGAACTCTGCAGCTCCTCCAGGGTTACCTTAAGTCTCTGTGCTGCCTCTCTGATTAATGCTCTCATTGCCCAGTCCGTGAGTTTTGGTGTGCGGCCGTCTCTTGGCAGGTTTGTTGTTGTGCCATGTTCTTTCCATTTGGTTATGATAGATTTGATGGTGCTCCTAGGGATCATCAAAGATTTGGATAATTTTTTATAACCTAACCCTAACTTGTACTTGTCCTTTACTCGTTTGGAGAGTTCCTTGGTCTTCATGGCAGTGTTTGGTTAGCGGTGCCTCTTGCTTAGGTGTTGCAGCCTCTGGGGCCTTTCAAAAGGTGTGTATATGTAATGACAGATCATGTGACACTTAGATTGCACACAGGTGGACATCATTTCACTAATTATGTGGCTTCTGAAGGTAATTGGTTGCACCAGAGCTTTTTATGGGCTTCATAACAAAGGGGGTGAATACATACGCACATGCCAATTATCAGTTTTTTATTTCTGAAAAATAGTTTTATGTATGTATTTTTCTAATTTTACTTCACCAACTTAGACTATTGTGTTCTGACCCATCACATATAATGCAGATTAAAAAAACATTGAAGGCTGTAATGTAACAAAATAGGTAAGAAGCCAATGGGGGTGAATACTTTTGCAAGGCACTGTATTTTTATATTATTGTTCTAATGTTTTTTAAATACAAACCCAACAGCTTAAACCCCATATATTGTGAGTTTTTTTTTATACCAGATTTAAACCATACATATACATACTGTCCATGCTACTGTACTTTGTACTGCCTTTGTCTGACTGCAGACAGAATACGCTACACCAAATTTATGCTAAATTCAGCTCATGTGAGTAATAAAAATAGACAGAGGTCTTTAGCACATGTGTTGTGGTTAATTCCTTTTTACATTTTACTTGCATATATTTTAGCTGTAAAATTGGAGCATGAAATTTCAGATTACTTTGTCAAAGTAGTGGCAAATTTGAGATATTAGAAGAAACGGACAGGGAAATGGAATGTGTACTAAGTTCTGAAAAGAACAATGTCTCTGGTCAAGTTGCTGTAACCGCAGACATGTCTAGACTAGGCAAATGTGTAAACAATCCAGGCAGAACTACAAATTCCAAAATCGTCAACAGAGAGTTCTAGGATATTAATGCACAAGCAGCAATATAGCATCAGAATCCACAGCAACCAATCACAGATTGAGTTCTTCTGTATAGTGTTGTTAATGAAACATGGTTCGGATTGGCTGCTGTGAGATACTGGACTTTGCACCGAGTACCTACTAGATAAAAGTCAATGGTTTGTACTGTAGATAGAACATAGGCGATAACAGAGCATTCTTTTGGTAGTAAGATGAAAAATTTTCTAAAGTCCTAATATTCGATACGTAGATAAACACTTGACCCTGATTCTTATTTTATCTAGTGAGCGGTTATTGTAGAGAGATATTATACAATATGTGGTAAATGTGTTTTTCTTTAATCTATACCAAAAACATCCTATGTAAGAAATCGTACAAACCATCAAAACAGATAATCAGCAGAATAATATCCAATATAACTACACATGAATAGAGAAAAAATCAGATCTCTGCCATTCTCCGGGCTCATTGGCAAAATTGGTCTGTATATTATGTTAAGGTTTCCATAGACTTTAGATGACAGTTGCCAGTCATCTTTGCCCAGTCTCATTTTGATGGCTCCCGAGGACATCTACGATTGCCTCCAAGCCTGACAGATTATAGGACCTGCCCCTATTGCTATTGTTCCTCCACACAATCATAGTCAGCCCTCATATATGACCATTCCCAGGACATTCTGCCTTTGGAATGTTCATTTTGCACTTACACTTCTGATCACCCTATAAAGTCTGTGGACAAACGTATTTAGCTTAATGTGGTTTGTTCAAAGAGGTGGTGCATAGAGCATTAATAATGTGAAAAAGCTCATAGCAATCAAGCAGATTTTCAGTCCAAAGCTGGTTAATACACATGGCACATGGCTTTTTTGGCAATTTCAATGAGGACTTTTACATATAGTATGTCAAGTATGATGTATCTGCATTGCCTAGAAATAGAGGTAATCCATAGAGAGATATAAGCAGTTGATGTCCTAGGAAGACATGCACTGTTCAATAAATAATAGTTGTCTGAAGAAGGAAAGGCATTTTTAAACAAGGACCGCACCATTAACAGAAGTGAGTGGACGACAGATTGAGCAGTCACAATGTTGTTGCAGCTGTTGGCACACAGGGCTAAGCAATACTTTCTACTCTGTCACTGTCATCTGGCCTCATGGAAGTCTGTAGAATGGTTTCTTGGTAAATAAGCATTTCGTGTTTTTACTGATGGTCACATGATAGAAGGTACATTTATCCTACGAGGGCAAGAAAGCTTGAGAGAATGTTTTATAAATAGTGTAAGAAAAGTATGAAATTAGCAGTAATTAAGTAATTAAGATTTATTTCTTCAAGTAGCTCCAGAATATTTTAAATTTTTGAAGAACATGGGCCCCTTATTGGAGAAAATAAAAAACTCGGGTTGCCCTTTAGTCCCTCTATTTCCAGTTGCAGTTACGCCTTTGATTTTCCTTACTTACATTTGAATGAGTCTCATTCTGCTATAGAATGGCTCTTTAAAAGAGGTTTCAGAAGATGTAACTTAAAAGAGAAGTAAAGGATTTTTTCTTTTTGAGATTCATACTTACCTAGGTGGATGTAGCATTGGTCCCCCGGCACCACTTCACTGAGAACCGAGCGATTGAACACCACCAATTGCTCAGTTTTCAGAGCTTCGTGAGCAAAGAGCTGCAGACTGTCAGTCACAGCTCTCTGCTCTGCCCCCTCATCACTCATTGGAGCGCTGGGCTGTGGAGGGAGAGGGAGTGGCCATCTCAGGCTCTCAGCAGCTCGATGATAGGCTGAGACAGGCATCAGTCCAGGCACCTGGCGGATCCAGACTTTATTGTCGTGATGACACGGTGCCTGGACTGAAATCGGTGATGTCAGCAGAGAGTGAACTTCAGCCCGCTCTCTGCTGAAAATGGGTCACAGGAATGCAAAATGAATTACACTCCTGTGATCCATAGGAGAAGTACAGCTAAATGAGCTTTGGCTGGACTTCTCATTTAATCAAATCTTTTTAAACTATATACAAATTTAGGAAAAAATATATGTGGCCCTCTTTTTGAGAAATGGCCTTCCCCAAACAAGACACAGATACTCCTCGTTTAATGACCACTCGGACTTATGACCAGCTCTCCCCCACCCAAACGACGTGCTATACATAATTGTATTGTACAGTATAGTACAGAACTTTTGTTCGTGTTCTGTACTTATGCAAATTAAAACAACGTTATTGTGCTGGAGTTTTGTGTTTAGACCTTTTTTCACAATACAGTACAGTACAGTAGTTAGGAATACTTAAAATATTAATTACTTGTGGCTCCTCGTTTAACAACCAATTCGTTTAGCGACCTGGTCGTTGGAACAAAACCTGGTCATTAAGTGAGGAGTACCTGATTTGCGCTAAACCTGTAGGTAAATAAGAGAATCGGAACCTTCACTAAGTGGAAGAGTGGGATTGATAATAAAGTTGGCAGTACCTCTACCTAGGACAAGGCGCCTGTGAATAGAGGGGATTCCCTTCTTGGGAAATTAACCAGTAGCCTACACAAAGTAATTGGGAGTAAAATAACTACTACAACCATCATATAACATTAATTTTATTTTTTATTTTATTTATTTCAGGTACTTATATAGCGCCATCAATTTACGCAGCGCTTTACATATACATTGTACATTCACATCAGTCCCTACCCTCAAGGAGCTCACAATCTAAGGTCCCTAACTCACATTCATACATACTAGAGACAATTTAGACAGGATCCAATTAACCTACCAGCATGTCTTTTGGAGTCATCAGCATATAGATGCACACCAGTATAGAAATAATACATGCTTTATATAAAAACAGATTAATAATAGTACATACTTTCAATGTACAAACAGATATTATCAGCAAATGGCCTAATAGGAGTGCTAGTGGAATTGTGTTCATATAGCCGAGTGTATATATACCCGGGTATATATACATACCTCCAGATGAATGTTGCAGCAAAATGCCATTGCATAAGCTCCGGGGGATGATGCAGCGTCTGTTTTTGTACCGGAGACCCAAGCAGTCTGGAATGCAGTCCTAGTTATCTGGCAATAATCTTCTTTTCTGATAATAAGGCTTACCTGTAGCTACCCTGGATATCCCGTTTCAGCATGTGCCAACGTCATTGGCACATGCGCACTGAACCAATGGCTTCAGCTGATGTGCCGTTACCAGCGGCTCCTGCGCACATGCGTGGGAGTGACGTCATCGCGGCTCCAGCCAATCACAGCGCTGGAGCCCACGATACCCGGAAATAACTCCAGGAGCAATGCTGGGGTCGGACCAGTGTATGGGGACCACTGCAGGGGCTTTGATCTAAGGTGAGTGTTTCATAATGAGCTAGTATGTTTTTTTTTAGTGAAGTGGGTTTAAACCACTTTAACTTCTTACTTCCTGTCCTTGGGTAACAATCCTCACTTCCAGTACTGCTTCTATGGAGGAGCAGCATTGTCATCTTAGGTTGCCATCTTCTGATTTGGCCTACAGAACATCTTGCACTCTATACATTTTCATAACATACGTGAGAGGATTTTTGTAGTTCACAGAGGTGAACTCGGAAGTCCTGATACTACTGCTTGAGATTTCAGTGCAGCACAGGTAAAATGTACAAGACGTTAATCAGCTCACTGAATTCTGACAAGGATCAGTGGGTATTTTTTGCAATAATAGAATGTATATTCCAAAAGAGTTTTTAATTGTATTTTTAACAAACCAAAAAAAAGCAAATAATATAAGTTTATTGATAATATAATATATACAGTATGTTTGTTGTAAACCACTGCAGAAATAAATCTAACCCATTGCATTGGTTTACTGAACCATGCACACACTCATTACTTATTGCAGTTATAAATAAATTGTTTCCATGATATATGAAATCATTTATAGATTTATATGAATAAATGTGTCCTATAACCTTTGGAACATGATTTAATTGCAGCATTATACTGTGGGCAGGTATCAGATACTGTTGTTTAAATGAATTACACAGTACAGTGTGACAACTAACAATTCAAGTGACACCAGTAGTTTTATGGAATGAAAGTCATTCTCAGAAAACTGGTATGTTTCGAAGGTTGTTTATGAGGACGGAACTGCATTGTGGTTACTGTATATGTGAAATGTTTCCAGTCACTGGCTGTTATACTTTCACTTTTTAAATTGATACATTATTATCCGAGACAGGGACCTAACTATAGATCATGGAGCCCCATAGCAAAACTTTGATAGGGCCTCCTGGTTACCTGCCTACTGTCATTTCTCTTAACATAAAGTATGTCTAAATCAAGGACAGGTAGCAGTAGAACACTCAACATAGTTAGTACATTACTAAAGAACAGTGCTCTGGGTAGAAATTGTTAGGGAAGAGGAAGGGCATCAGTGCAGAGAATTACATTTCACATTTATCCAGTTAACCACTCTGCCTTCAGCAGTTCACCAGTGTTTTTCAGAATCTCAGATCTCAGGGCCTCCATGTAAATTCTAAGCCCTCCCAACCCTTCCATCAGAACGCAAGTTCTGATAGAAGTGGATTAATAGTCGGTAAAAAAAAAAAAAGGGAAAAAAAAAGAGTTGTTGTAGCAATAATAATGACCTTGATAATATTTTATATCAGGTAATAATTCTTAGTACGCCTGCATACATTTAGGCCCCTGTTATAAGGAGTGGATTCTGTTTCGATCAACAGGGGATCAGATTTCCTGCTGATCGGAGCATAGCGGGCAGATGACACATCCGTGATCGCTCAGTTTCTGCAGAGCGGACATGGACAGAGCCAGCTCTGCTGTATGGACAGCCAGGAGTAAATTGACTCCACTGTCTGTTTACACCCGACTTCCCTCCAAATCAATCCGCCTAAATGGAAGGGCGGATCTCCTTCTGTTTTCTTTTTTTTTAGTGGACCTGATCGGATCCAGAGGTAGGTGATTGTATTTTTACACAAGTCTGTTTATGCCCGCCTGTCCATAGGCATGAACCTTCCAATCAGGTCTGTCTGAAAAACTGACAGGCTGACCTGATTGGATCACCCTTGTGAAAAGGGCCTTATTTTATAACCCTAATACAAACTTCTCTGTGTGGTATTTATTTCAGAACGCTAAACGGTTTTTAGCTAAGGAAACACTCTAGGATTATATATAGAATCATACTTACCTAGGTGGATGCAGCATCAACACTGAGAACTGAGCGATTAAACACCGTCAATCTCTCGGTTCACAGGGCTCAGTGAGCAGAGACCTGGTGAGTGTCAGTCAGTAGCTTTGTGCTCTGTCCCCCTGTGCTCACTGGAGCGCTGGGCTGTGGAGGGGGTGGGAACGGCTGGATCAGGCTCTCAGTGGCTCACTGAGAACCTGAGTCGGGTGCCGGTCCAGGCATGTGGGTGGATCTCGACTCCATTGTCGCAATCTTGCCCAAGCCTGGACCAGCTCTGTGATGTCAGCCGACAACGGGCTTCAGCCCACTGTCTGCTGAAAACTGGTCACAGAAGTGTGGAACGAACTGCACTCCTGTGATCCAGAGGAGAAGTACAGCCAATCAAGCTTTGCCTGTACTTCTCCTTTAAGTCACACTAAGTTAAGCTGGCCACACATGGATTGAAAATCAGCTGCTTCAGCAGGGACCAGCCGCATTTCAATCCATGTAAAGGCACTGTGGTTGTACAGAAGTTGATCTACTGATCTGTACAACTGTTCTGTTTGATTTTCCCTGCTTGATCAGTACCCCAGGCTATAGTCTCCCCGCTGTCAGAATACAATAGCTTAGGGGGGGAGGATAACCCCATCCACACCGAGTTTTTAGATGGGGAAATCTAGTAGTTTTTTTGTTCAATCCGCTGGTTGAATGAAAAAAAAGGACTCACCTATGGACTACTTTAGACATACAGGGTAATTTCAGTGCTGGCCAGAATGACTAGATGCTCTGAGGACAGTAAGTTTACACTACTAAGACAGCTAAATAAATTCTCCTTACTGCACAGTCTGTAATAGGGAACTTGTGACTAGCGGCAACAGTTCCAAGGTCTCCTCCTCTGTACATATGACGTATTCTTGGAAATGTCACGGGGGCTACAGGGTCAGTGTAAGCAGCAACCTCTGCAACCCATTATAATACAGTACTGGATTTTGTGTTATCTTCACATGCACACTCATTTTCTATGTTTAGCCTCGGAAGATGTCCTAATGGGGCCCCTGATTACCCCCAGGCCCTATACCAGCTGCTTGGGCTATTACTATTGTCCTGGCACTGATCTGAGGTTGTACACAAACGAGGTTCGTATGCCAGGAAGTTTAGTTAAAGTAGAGAGACATGATATTGTTTTAAACAAATTATTCATTATATCACAAATTGCAACCAAAATATATTTTAAAAAGTTTCCCTAGGACAGGAAAACATTTTTCAGTCCAGTTTCCGAAATCTTTGAAACCTAAATGTCTGTGATTTTTCCTTCACTTTATATAGCTGAGTGACTTGACAGATCACGCATTCGTAAAAGCTAGTATGGCTTTCTTCCTTGGTTTACCAAACAATGGCCTATAAACTATAGTAGCTTTATA